>NW_022589720.1:682125-713091 GCF_004348235.1 Phoca vitulina
GGGCCCGCTGGGGCCGCGTCTGGGCCACGCCCTGTCACCAGCTCAGCCCTTGAGCCAAATACACCAGATCACAACCACCAATTCCCAGGAGGAAAACAGGGAGCCGGGCCTCTTTCTGTCCAGTTTCGCCTGATAAAATTACAGACTGGGCACCTGTCCACGGCACAATCAGGGATCTTCCATTACAAGACCATGAGTTAGCTGCCTGGATAGACCACAATTACCACTGTCTGGGGACAAGAGTCACTCCAGAAATGAGCATCTGTGTGGTATCGAAGGATCCCTTACGGTTGAAAGCCTAAAAACACATATAATCTGAAAATCAGAGGTTTGGGTCTGGCTGGAAGGGCCCTGGGCTCCAGGGTGACATGCCTTGTGGAGGTCACAGGGGCACGGAGACGGCCAGCTTGGCCCTCGTGTTTCCAGAAAGCCAGCAGAAACCTGCATTTGCTCCCTGCAGCGGGCCGTAAATGCACAGGGTAAGGGAGCCAGTCATCCGTATACTGAATCTGGTGGGGCAGAGCCTCTACTGAGGCTGGGGGTGGTGGGCTGCCTGGGGCAGAGGAGGGGCAGGTGAGCGATGAGCACGTGGCCGGCATGGGGGGGAAGCTGGGGTTCCGGTCCCTGGGCTCCTGGGGGCCACACGGCACGGACGACGGACCAAACACAAGCAGACGAGCACCTGCACGCACCAACGCCCCGGGGACAGCCAGCCACCCATCGCTCAGTCCCCTGCCCCCTACAAGCTGACCTCCCAGCCTAACCCTTGACCGGGAGCCCCCCCAGAGCCCCGGGGACAGGGTCAGCAGGCCCATGGTTCACAGCGTTTTTGGGGAGAAACCGTATTCCTGTCTCCCCGCTTTTGTTGTTTTTGTTGACTGACTTTACCTGGAGACCTCCCCGCGGATCCCCCCATGTCTACGGGCTCCACGCCCTCCACGCCCAACCCCCGCCTCAGCGCTCTGCTGTGGACGCCGCCGGCCACCCCTCCGCGGGGGACACACCCGCAGGTGCTGGGGGGGCAGGGGGCGCACAGCAGCCCGTCCAGCTGACCCCGTGTCGGAGCATGCACAGGGTCCGTCCACACCCCTCTGCACGCCCGGGCCGCAGCTTCCTGGGTGAAGAGCACCCAGGGCCAGGGAGCACATCTGTCCAGACGCTCAGCCTCCAGGGATGCGGGCGGAGCAGCTGAGAGCTACCGAGCGCCAGGCCCCCTCTGCTCCAGCGGCTCAGGACCCGCCCTCCCTGCAGCCCAGTCCTTGCGCTGCTCCAGGAGGAAGCTCAGCTGTGTGCCCTGAGCCGTCTGGACAGAGGGGGGCTGCAGCTCGTGCGGGCACGCACACACACACAGGGCTGTCCACACGTGCACACAGGCACACACGGTTCACACGGCAGCACGGGCCAAGCATGCGTGGTAACAGGTCTAAGAAGCGTCCTAAATAAAATGAGACGACTTACAGATTTCCCCATTCTCTACACGGGAGAGAAAACACAAAGAATGAGTTACTTCGAGAGTGACCACGAGGAACCCGGCTGCCCTCCCCCGGCCCACCTGGTCCTTCTCCCCAGACCCTCCCCTCACTGAAGACCCTCCGGGCCCAGCCGCACCGTGCCCCCCATGCTCAGCCCAACGCCACAGGCAGAACCCGGGCCCCCGCGGGCAGCCTGCATGGGCGGTGGGGTCACAGCTGGGAGTCCCCAGCCCCCCACGAGCCCTGACCTCTAGCTGCTGGGATCCAGCAAGAACACAGACGCCCGGATCCCGGTGAACGGTGGCCCCTGGGCCCGCGGGTCAGCAGGCGCATGCCTGTGACCAGTACCAGACCACGAAGCACCCCCAGCCCCCGGCCAACACTCACGGCTTCAGGCTGAAGAGGTCCTTGAACCCGGACATGCCCGGCTCCTTGTTCTTATACTTCTCCGCGATCAGCTTCTCCTTGGTCCAGGTCATCTGCACCTTGTCTGGGGTGGACGGGGCCTGGGTTCTGGTGGCCACCACAGAATGGGACGCAGTGTTCCTGTCGTGGATTAGCTGAGCCTGGCGGGAGAGCAAGGGACAGGCAACAGGACCCATTCTGTGACCTCACGTCTCCAAAACGCTCCCGAGAAGAATCGGGTGCAGATGAGAAGCCGGGACCCCGGGACCAGCCCTCCTTCGCAGGGGACCTGATGCCACCCCAAACCCCAGCCGGGGCCTTCCTCCTGGGCATCCAGACCCAACTCGGCCCTCTTCCTGCCCCAGCTCTGAAGGCAACTGAGAACAGCCCACAGCTCCGCGTTGACGAGGGGATGTATGCACCCGGAAGTCTGCACTTGACGAAGCTCCACCCCACCCACTCGTCAATCCGTCCATCCATCCCTCACTCTTTTATCCCCCTTTTATCCGTCCACCCGTCCGCCACCACCCCCGTCCCCACACTCGTCAACGGCACAGAGTGAGTCAGGGAGCCCATGTCCTTGGGGCGGGGCAGGTGCACAATGAGGAAGTCAGTGTTGCCCAAGGCCGGCCGGACAGGCCATGTGCGAGCAAGACCACGACCGAGGCCCAGAGGGAGCTGGCCTGAGGGGGCGACAGGGCTCAGGGCAGAGCCGGGTGCTGCCGAGAAACCGCAGGGTGACGTGAGGGGAGGGCAGGGATGGCGCCTGGAGGGGTCAGCACGCTGGCTCTCTGGGACCCACTGTGGCTCTCGGCCGGACGAGTTACGGGAGGGAGGAGGGAGGCCAGGTGGGGGCCACTATGGTGGTTCAGACAGGAGCAGAGCAGGGAAGGCCAGAGGACGCTGGTCCGAGCAGACCCACGTGTGCAGACGGGGTCCACACGGCCCCGACCTCAGCCTGGGTGTGGACCCCGGGGGCCATGAGGGCAGAATCGTGCCACCCGGCCATTCAGAAAGCCAGGCTGGGGATGGACGGCTCCGTGACCGCCAAGACCTGGTCCTGTTGGTCAGGCCAGCAAGCTGCGGCTGGACACCCCAAGGACACCCGCTCGGAGGGGCTGCTCCTGCCGCGTGTGCAAGTGGGGCTGCCAGGTGCCCGCCCACTCCCCGCACGCGCACCTCCCTCTCCTGCTCCGTCTTGGACAGCTGCATCTGCTTCAGCATCTGGGACCTCTGCTCCATCATCAGAGTCTTCTCGTACGTGAACGCTGAGATGTCGTTTTCAACCTAGACAGCGCATGAAGCACGCAAATCAACACGCGCTCGTCCCGGCTGCACCTGCCATCTGCACACCGGCTCTCCCCCCGACCCCGCCCCCCCTCAGCGCCCCCCCCGACGTCCCCGGCTGCACCTGCCATCTGCACACCAGCTGTCCCCAGCCCACCCCAGCGCCCTCAGCCCCAGTGGCCCCCGAACGGTGGGTGTGGGTGACCACGTGAGTGGGAACAGTGGCCACAGCTGAATCCGTGTCTGCTCCCATGCCTGCTCCCGGGGGAACCCCACACCAAGCACGCGCCTCGTCCTGCACAGGTGTCTGGAGCTTGCCCGGTGACAACAGGGCCAGGATCTTCTCCAACCCCTGGCCTGACCCTTGGCAGGTGGCCCTGGGTCCCCCCACCAGTCCAGGATGGGGGTGGTGTCAGGCGAGCACCATGTCCTCTGCCTCTTGGGCCCGAAGACAGGGAGCGCCCTGTGACCCTCCGTAGAGCTCTCCCACCGTCCGGCAGGGCCACGGGCCCTGGTCACTGCTCCTGCAAGCTGGATCCTGTCCCACAAACGTGCGGAGATGTGTTCTGACACAGTTTCTATGTCAATCCACCTCACTGAACCCTGGATATTTTCTCGGGTTTTCCAGATATGTAAGTGATGTCTGCACAAACGTCTCCTTGCTTCCAACAGTTAAGCCCCAGCATCAGCTTCCGGAAAGGGAGACTGGTGGGCAGCCCGCTTACTGCTAACCTCCGGAGACATCTGTGGGGGGCTAGCTGTTGGCCGGTGTCTTTGATTCTGCCGGCCAGATACGCACTGACTCTTACTCCCTGGTACTTGTTATAAAATCTATAAAGTCTACTCTTTAAAGTCACGTCTTAACAATAACCCCCAAACCCTTCCCGCTCACGTGTCCTGGCTCAACACTTGGAGTGGTTTTCTAAGCCTTGCTGGCCGGGAGCATCTCCCTCCTTGTTAGTGACCCTGACTTCTTGCTGTTCAATGTTGGCCTTTGACTCTGGCCTCCCCTTCCGCCGTGGGGCTCCCTGACTCCTGGAGGCGGTGCCCTGGGCCCTCGCTGTCCACGAGGCGGGCTTGCTGTGCTGGCGGGCTGGGCCCGGGGTGGAGGCTGGCCTGGCCAACGGCCCAGATGTAGAGCACGGACCACAGGGACCCTGCCCACCTCCCGATGAAAGGACCTGGCTAAGCAGGTTCTGACCACGGTCTGCTCTTGGCCTCACTGGAGTGCATGGCCACGCAAGGCTGGACAGTGGCCTGCTCTCATGGAAGAGATGCAACTGCATCCCTAACGCCCAATGAAACAGAACTTGCAGTCATGACTGAAATCAAGCAGGGACATGGATTTTAACCATAATGCACCAACCACCTACTTGGAAAACTCAGTGAAATTAGCAGCCTTGATACGCAAATACAGTCATTGCAAACCACGGGAGTCCACGCCTCACGGCGCGATCCCGCCATGCTGCACCCCACGACCGTTTCCACCCCGGTTCTGTTTGGCTTCTGGGACCTGACGTCGCGTAAGGTTCCTGAACATGGACGGGAATGGCTGGCGGGGGTGACAGCCGGGATGGGGACGGCAGGGGACAGACGACACGGGCGCTGCCTCGAAAACACCAGAGTGGCCACGGCGGAACAGCGTGAGCAACAGAACCACCGTGTGGTCCCGCGTAAACCCCGACATGGGGAGATCGCTGGAGTCCACGTGGCCGCGGCCGTGGCCAGGGGAGACACGAACAGCAGCCCCAGGAGAGATGCCACGGGCACAAGAGTGCTCCCCCTGCCCCGGGACCTGCTCCGGGACAGTCTGCAGGCGGGAACACTGGGATCTGCAGCGGAGCAGCCTGGACTGCGGGCTCACGGCCTCTGACGGGCCGGCTGTCATGTCTGCCCGCAGCACGTGCTGAGGGGCCACGTCACATCGGGGTCCCCCCCATAACCCGCTAAACCCACCAGTCCAGCCCCGCCTGGCAAAGATAAACCTCTGCAAAGCTGCCACAGCCCACGGAGCCGGGGAAGCGTGGGCCCCGGCGGGAGGACGAGGCCAGCGCTACGGGACCCCGAGCCCAGGCCCACGCCCGACGCCTCACCATCTCCACCACCTCCACCTCGGCGCTGATCCTCAGGTGGTAGAGGAACATCTGCAGGTCCTTCTTCATCTGGATGCTGTTGTCGTCCACCTGGGCCACCGTGAAAATGCGCATCCGGCACTTCCTCCACACCTGGCGGGGGCCTCAGGGCTGGCACCTGCTGCGGCAGCCGAGCCCTGCCCCCCACCGAGGGACCCGCCCCGCGGCCCACCTTGTGCTGCCGTAGCAGGAACGGCAGGAGCATGAGGAGGCCCCCGTCATGCACGACCCACCACACGTCGATGTCCCCGTCGCCGAAGCGCTCCTGGTTTTGTGGAAACAGGTCCACGTTTTTGGCCACCAGCAGGGCCTGCTGGGCCGCCGTGGTATCTCGGACGGTTTCTGTGGAGAGGCAGCGGCGGGTTGCCCCAGGGACTCGCGGGCTCCAGCCAGCGTGGGAGGCAGGCGAGCCCACGGGGTCCCTGGAAGCCCCACCCAGGGCCCACGCTGAAGGCAGCGCAGCCTCGCTCGGCCAGCCACTGTGCCGCCGGCCCAAGGGGTGCGGGGCTCTCCGGCATTGCCGCACCGCAGGGCTGGCCGGAACCGCAGCGAGGTATCACCGGTGGGGTGCTTTCTCACGGGACGTGGGACACCAGGACGCCAGTGGGAGCCCCGCCCACGGGCCCGAGCACAGCACCCACCGACAAAGTTCTTCCAGGAAAAAGTGTTGTCCTCCTGCTTCCAGGACTCGGGCCACGCCATGAGCACCGTGTTGTGCTTCATGCCCCCCAGGCCGGCCGACTGGATCAGGTGGGACATGCCGTCCCGCAGGCTGGAGGAGACCACCAGCTGACAGAAGCCCTTGGTCTTCTCCATGCCCATCAGAGACCGGATGTTCTGGGAAGACAAGCTGGGTCGGTGTCTCCTCGGGGTATCCTCACTTGTGCTCCCGGGAGACGCAGGGCCTCCCCCTTCCCCACATCCTGGCCGGCCCACGAGCCAACTCCGTGGAGGCCACATCCCCGTGGGAACCTGCCCGGCCCTTCCCCAGTGAGGCCTCCGCTCCACGAGCAGACACACGAACAGAGGCAGGAACGGTGAGGGACAAGGTCGGGGTGCACCGGCTGCTTCCATTTACGAAGCCGGGTGAATGCCCTGTGCCCCCACCTGGCCGAGACGCTCCTGGCCAGCTCAGGAGTCAGGCCACGGCAGCAAGCCCGGGTGCAAGGGGACCGTGGCGCCCCTGGGTCCTCGTCCTCTGAGACACGCTCCACCAGCCCCGCGGACGGTGGTCCCCTCCCCTCGGGGACACCACGGCTGAGACCCCGGCTGGGCTGTACGTCTGGGGTGAAACCCAGCTGTGCCACCGACACTCCAGGTCTCGCAGCTCCCAGCACAGCGATGGGGCGGAGCCACCAGCACACGGATCCGTCCCCAAGAGATGGACGAGCAGGGCCAGAGGGGCCCCCGTCCCCCACATTGCTCAGACACGCTCACACAGACTGGCAGGTGGACCAAAAACCGAAACCGGGCCCAGACCCTCAGGAGCGCACACCACCACCGACTCCCTGATGTCCTCCTACGAACCACCCCACGGGGACTGACACGTGTCTACGGACCGCTCACCATACCGCTCGGGACACACAAACCCCAAGACCCCCAAACACAACCAGAGTGGCATCGAGGAACAGAAACCCGAACACACGCACGACACGGACCACGAAGCTGACGCAAACACACGCTGCCCGAGAACGGAAAACCGCCTCTTTACAGTAACAAGAGCGCGTGGAACACCTTCTGCAGGACTGGGGTGTTAACGAAACTGGGGAAGTCCAGGACCGCGCGTGTCAGATGACAACAGCCCCCGGTGTCGGCAAGGGGGCAGGGATGGGGGATCCAGCCGTGCCACAACCGTCCCGGGCCGTGGCTGCGGACTGCTGCCTTCCACGCAGCAGGGCGCCCGCCTCCCCTGCGGCCCCCGAAGCCCCCGCGCAGGGAGAGCCGGAGCCGGCGACCACGCGGCACTTGTGCAAGGTCAGAACTGAACGCCAGGGCCTCTCCCGCCACGCGGTGGGTCTGGGCCGAGTGTCAGCGCCTGCGGGAGGCAGTCCCGCCCAAAGACGGGACAGCGGGCACAGCGTAAGGACGACACCGCCTAAATCCACATACTGTGGCCAGCAACCGCCACGCTGGAGCCTGCGGACTCACGGTCCTGCCGAAAGAGAACCGCTGGTGCCTCCGGGAGGAGGACAGCACCCAGCGCGTCTGCTGCCTTCCCTGAGCGAGGAACCCGCGAACCGCCGATGGCACGGAGCTGGCTTGTCCAGCTGAGGGAGGAGGCGGGAGGGTCGGATCCAGCACCTGCAACCCCTGCTCTGAATGCGAATGAGCCTCTGGGCGCGGCCCGGCTTGGACACGCAGCCGCAGCGCTCCCGGACACGTGGACACAGCGGTCCCTCCTCCACCTGCCCGACTGCCTGAGGGTGAGAAGGACCCACCCTGGAGCAAGGGACCGAGCTGCGCCACCTGCAGGGGTGAGAAAGGGAGGACCGACGCGGGGAAGCAGGGAGGCTGCCCCCAGAAACCAGCGCTGACGTGCCTCCCACTTCGGACATGGACACAGACCGTCGGAGACAAAAGCACAGGACCCGGCGGGTCTGCCTGAGAGCCCCCAGGCGCTCACGACACCAGCCGCTTCCACGTGTGCCTGAAACGACCTGCACAGGCCGAGGTCAGCGTCTCCTCCAGCCAGAGCCCCTGGACACATGGGCCTGAGGCCACCATGCGAGACAGCGAGCGTGCAGGGCACGGAGCCCAGGCCGAGCCATGGAGGGCGCCAGGGAAGCTGGGCGCCAGGGGGACATCTCCAAGGGCGGCACCGAGCGGCCCTCGGAACCAGCCTCTAACCCACACGCTCTCCGAGAGGTCTCAGCCCCCCGCCCCCGGGTCCCTTCAGCAGCCTCAGTTCTGACCCAACCGAACCCAGAAACCAGGCTCTACTACGAAACAAGACAACAGCGCAACATACAAAACCACGCTCGCAGACGGCAGCGATGGAGCACGTGCTGGTCTGACCCTCCCGCGCAGGGCAGAGGAGCGGCGGGCCTGCCCTCGACCGCTTCAGCCGCCACCCGTCCCCACCGCGCCCGCGCTCCCTGCTCGGACCTCTGTCCCGCCGCCGCCCGCCGCCGTCCCACGGACCCGGCCCGCGCCCGCCCACCTCCTCGGCCCGCTGGGCCTCCACGTGCTTGTCCAGGTAGGTGCCCTCCAGCACAGAGCCCACGATGGTCAGGCCCTTGCCGGCCTTGAGCTGAGTCGTGAGGGACAGCAGGCGGGGGTGTTTCACACGCTGCTCCTCATCCAGGCTCAGCATCACCAGCACCTGGGGCCTGCAGCACAGACCGCGCTCACCAGGCAGCCTGCCCGCGGCTACAGCCCTGGGCGCCTGAGGGACGGAGGCCGGGGGCTCTCAGCACAGAGGACATCCCTGACCTCCCAGAAGCGGGAGACGTGCGGCTGGCGGTCCATGCGCTTACCTCCATCCTCGGCAGGACCCCAGGGAGGTCCACTCACCCCACGCCCCACCCACCAGGCTGATCACGCCACGGCTGACCACCGTGCGCTGAGAGAAGGTGCTAGAAGCTTCCGAGACAATCGCTCCCCAAAAAGAGGGACCAACAGTTTCCGTCTCTGAAGTGTGAGGGTAGAGAGGGCGCTCTGCATTCAAAGTGCGTGAGGCCAGGTCGGGCTGGGCCGGGGCGCTCACCTCCAGTTCTTGGTGTGGGGGGGGCCATGCTCCACGCGCAGCAGGGCGTAGCGGGCTGCGTTTAGCGACAGACCCCGGATGCCATCACCCCACTCCTTCTCAGCCCTGCAAGAAAGGGACAGCGGTAAGGAACCCAGGAAGGGACTCTAGGGCCAGGACCCTGAAGCTTCCCTGGACCACAGGCCTCCAGGGGCAGCCTCCCTGAGAAGCCAGCCTGGGGTTTCTGCGACAGGACAGGGTGGGACCCTGGAGTCGGGGACACTGATGAGCACAGCAGGCTGCGTGGGCCTGGCTTCACCAGGAGTGGTCACACGCCCGACGCTCTTTGTTCACCAGCTGGGAAGAGCTGGAGGGGGCCTCCAGGCAGCGGCCGGGACCCCTCAGACCCCACCCCCGGAGGGAGCCAGGCCCCAGGGACGGACCAGGAGCTCTGGGATGCGCTCTGGGACGCTGCACACTTTACACATCACTGCTTTCACTGTATGGACTTCAAAGTTCTCAAAAAGCACATAGTAAAAAAGTGTCACAAGCGTGGAATCGATACAAAGTAGCAAACACAGCTCTGCACCCGCCATGCCGCAGGTGTGCAGGCCCGGACAGCAGGGCCCACCCGGCTCAGGGGCCCGACTCACACCGCGAGCACCCCCCACCCCTGCACCGGGCTTTGCAGACCCCACGGAGACACCCCTGCAGGGAACACCGGCCCGCGAACTCGCGCAGAGCAGCTCACCCGCGGTATTCGATGTACTTGTAGATGCAGCCGGCGATGAGCATGGCGAAGAGAGCGTAGTACCAGGAGCAGATGAACATGAGCGCGAGGCACAGGCTCATGCCCAGGAAGGAGAGTGCCCTGGAGAACACGCACCTCACACGCCTGCCACGCCCAGAACCCGGAAACCCTCCCGGCCCCTTAGCAAAGACCCTTCTCAGCTACAGCAAAAAAGCAGCCATGGTGCCTGTGACCAGATCCGCCCCCCCCCGCCCCGGACGCTGAACCCTCGAGGGCTGAGCCCGCCGTGGCTCTGCGCCCATGGACGCGGGACGCCCACCCCACTTGCCAGGGCGCTCAAGCACCCCGCGGGCCACGCAGCACAACGGGCGTCGCTCGTCCAGCACACACACCAGCAGCATGGAGACCACGCGACCCGCGGTCACACACGGAGGCCATCCCCCGGCAGGGGCCAGGTGGCCCGGGGGACACACACAGGCGCTGGGCCTGCCCGGCTCAGCTGCGGCGCAGGCCACTAGGGACCCGGGGCCGTCCCGGCGGTGGGAGCGCTCACCAGTGGTAGTATCGGAAACGTGGCCGCCAGTTGGGCGTGCGCAGCAGGGTCTGCACCGCGCAGGCCAGGTTCACGAACATGTAGCACATGAGGAAAAACCTGGGGGCGTAAGGACAGGACCACAGGAGCCGGGGGTCAGGTCAGGTCCCACGTGGTCTCCCCACCCCCACTCACTACAGCACTGCCCCTCCCGTCTCCCCTCCCTTCCACGGCACCGTTCCATGAGGACCACCTGGCCTGCGTGACTGCGTGTCTGGTGACCCCTGAGCAGAAGGCCAGCCCCAGAGCGGGGTCACACACTCGCCTCCTTGTCCATAAGCGGCAGCCCCATCTCCGTGGCCTGTCCCCACACCCCTCCCACCGGGCCTGCAGCCACTCACATGGACAGGATGGGGGCCACGCTGTCCAGGGAGGCGATCAGGATGCCGGTCTCACAGATGAGGGCCGTGAGCAGCAGGGCCCACGTGGGCTCCCCGTTGGCCTTCCCGTGGCCAAACACCTGCAGGGAAAGGGCAGGTGGGCTGCGAGCGTGGGGGGCACAGGCCACAGGACAACAGCCCACGACGTCCCAGTGAGAAGCCCAGCTTCCCAGGGGCAGCCCCAGGAGGGCTCAGGGACGGGACAGAGGCAGAAGCGGACTTTCACAACCCGTCCTGAACCCTCCCCAGCTCTGGGAGGAAAAGCTGACACCCAGAACCGAGAAGGCAGACGGTGGCCGAGGTACCATCAGGCCTGGGCCTCACAGCGCGTCAGCGAGGGTGAAGGTGACCCCTCCATGCGCGGGACGGATGGGGGCCTCCGGGGCATCCTGAGGCTGGCCTCGCGGGGGCAGGCGCAGGGTCCCCGCGGCACACGCGCATGGAGAACCGTGAGGACCCTTCGCCCACAGCCACACGGGGAAGGACCACATGGAGGCCACAGCTGCCTCCAGGGACACCAGCTTCCAATGCTTTTCTAGCACAGTCCCTGCTGCCCAGGGGCTCTGGGAACGGACACGCAGGGCATGCCGCAGACACGCGGAATGACACCAGAAACAGACTCGGGGAGGGGGCACCAGGGACACAGCAACGCCCCCAGAGCAGAACCCAGTCTGCACCGAGCCAACAGACGGAGCTGTGAAGTCTGCCGGAACCTTCCAGGGAGTGAAGGTGAGGACCGTGCTCTGAAGGGGGGAGGACCAGCCCCCACCCAGGTGATGAACACACACGAAGGGGCCCCGTGCGCCCCGAGCCCACAGTGAAGCCCTGGCCCCAGCCCCTCAGAAGGCGACTCGACCATGTGAGCTTTACAGGCGGTCCTAATCCAAGTGACCGGTGTCCTTGTGAGAAAGACGAACACAAAAGCACAGGGAAGCCATGTGGGGACTCGGGGAAGGTGGGGAAGGTGGTGACACACCAAGGACAAAGTAGCTTTGGCGCGCCCCCCCCCCCCCCCCGCGTCTGGGACTTTCCGCTCACATCCCAGGGATGTGAGCAAATCCCCGTGTGTTGTCTGTCCCCAGCCTGTGGTGTGTGGTGCAGGGAGGACGCTGCACCCAGCAGGAGAGACACCGGCCCTGAGGAAATGGAGGCTCCCCGGGTTGCTCCTCTCAACTGTTCCCACAGCCCAGGGCGGTGAGGGGCCACCCCCCGCCCCCGACATGCACCTGCGCCCTCAGCCCCGTGACCACCCAGGGCGAGGCTGCCAGGCTGGCGGTGAGGACCTGGGTCCCAGTCAGTAACCGTGAAGATTGTGCTCTGGGGGCAGACCCTCAGGGACCCTCGCAGACACACCCCTTCCCGCGGGGCCCCTGCTCTCAGAAGGGCGGCCGCCCTGCTCACCTGTAGGAAGGGGATGATGCCGTCTCGGGCGATGGCCTGCAGCAGGCGCGGTGCCCCCGTGAGGCTCTGCAAGCCAGCACCACAGGTCGAGAAAAAGGAGCCGATGACGATGACCCAGGGGGACGGCCAGGCCAGCATGCCGATGACCAGCTTCCCCTGCAGGGCCTCCCCAAACCTGTGGGTCGGGTGGGCGGGCTTTCAAACACAAGCTGAAGACATAAACGTCTCCCCACGCTCTGAGCCAGAGTGAGGCCGCTCCCACTGTAAGTGTCCTCTCTCAGGCGCAGGGAAACCACGGTCACTCCTGAGAAGTGGCTCGGCACGGCTGTGCTGTCTGGAACCGCACAGAACCCCTCACGCTCTCTCGGGCGGGAGGCTGCTCGGCGGTTCCCCAGCTCCAGGCTGGGGCAGGACAGGACCACACACCAGACCGAGCAGAACCCCCCCAGGGGGGCCACGGGGCTCCCGGCTCCCCACGCGAAGCCTGAAACCCTGGGGGAGGTCCCCAGGTCAACCACCATCCACGAGAAAACCGATGCTGACCTGGAAGCTTCTAGAAGCCACAAACAAAAACCAACTTACTTATCTCGTAAGATCACGCCTTCGATGCAGGCCCCGAAGAGCACGATGCAGGACAGGTCTGTGTCTTGCGTCAAGGAAGCGGCGGGCCAAACGTCATCGGCAGGGTCTGGTGGCGGGTGGGCATGAACCAGCCCCGCGCCCCGGCTGCCCGCTCCCCGCCACCCTGCGCCCCGCCGTGACCCCACGGCCCTCAGGGCGCCTTCTTCGTGGCCCCATCCTGCTTCCAGTTGAGTCAGGCTGCACACGGCCCGCTGACCGCCACGGGCACCGGGCAGGGGACGCTGGCTCGCTCGGCAAGGACAGACCTCGGCGACCAGCACGAGGACGCTGCGCACAAGCACCATGCCCCGCGCCCGCAGTTACGGGCCACCACCGCCTGTGAGTCACGTGTGACGACGCGGGTGCCACATGCAGTTTACCAACAGTGGCTCGGGGGGCAGCCGGCGTGAGCTCGGCGACCTGGAGTCCCTCGTTCTCCCTCGTCAGGCAGACGCCAGCCCGGCTCCCCGTGGGGCAGCGGCGGCCCGAGCATCGGGGCCTCCCTCACCTCGGCCCCTTTGAGGATACAGATGAAAGACGTCGTCACGATGGCCAAAATGGTCCCCGTGGGGATCGACTTCTGGGCGTCCCTGAGGTCCCCGGACCGGTTCGAGCCCGCCATGATACCTACAGGAGCCGCCAGGGAGCCCCCAGTTACCACAGACCCAGACCACGCCGCCAGCCAGGCCCTTGGCCATGACTCACGGGGAGGGCGTGGGACTAAAGAGAAGCGCCTGGAACCCGCGCCCGCCTGCAAGCTGTGGGGCTCCAGCTGGTGGAGGGGAAGCCCGAGCGGCGGCCGAGGGCCCGGGCAAGGGCTGGACGTGCCGACGGCTGCTGGCTCCCGCTGCGCACCGGGCCGCTGAGGGCTGTCCTGGCAGGGGATGAGGCACTGTGCGCCAAGGTCGTCCCAGAAGGTCAGATGAATATCGTGTGAGGATGGCCCTCGGGTCCACGCACAGCCGCCACGGTCAGTGACCTCGAGTGCTGCTGGTCAGTCGGCAGTGCTTGGGACAAAGCGCCTTCCCACACCCCGATCAGCACACGGCGGGGAGCAGAGACCCTGCCGCTCGTTTCCTGGGGGGCCGGGGCAGGTGCACACTGAGGGACGGGGCAGGGCCTCACCGGTCACGGAGGGGAAGTAGATCCCGACCAGCATGGTGAAGTAGGTCATGATGTCAGTGAGGACGTAGGGCAGGCCGCTGGCCCTGCTCTCCTCTGGCACAGGCACCGACGGCGTGCTCTTCCTCTCCACAAACGCCCCCTTGTCTGCATACGTGCTCCACAGGTTATCTGCGGGGGGCAACAGGCCAGTAACAGGTTCCAGAACCTTCTGCCAGGCTCCTGCCATCAGGGAGGCCCCGGCAGAGGCGGCGGGGTGGATGGGCTCCAACTTCACACAAGGACGCGCAACCTCTCCTCCCAGAACCAGCCGGGCCAGCCCTGTCGCCCCGACCACGGCCCCGTGTGCGTCCAGCCGCAAACCCCAGAAAGAAGGGTATGCTGATCCACACGCTTTGCCACCCGGTGCCGACCACGGCTGCAGCTGCAGGGGCGGCGGCCGCCTGGCGGGCCCCGTGGGGGGGGCAGGCGCGGTCCCACACGGCCCCGGGGCGCTCACCCAGGAGGACGCCGCTGGCCACGCCGGGGATGCCCTGGATCTCCGTGACATTGTTCTGGGCGAAGTACTCGTCGCAGGTGGCGTTGGCCACGGAGCTGTTGCAGAAGAGGCTCCAGAGCGCGGTGGGTGTCGTGCTGTTGGCGGCGGCGAGGAACTTGGCACAGACGTCGAAGCCACGTCTGGACAGGGTGCGATTTCCCAGCAGACAGACCCTAGCGCAGGGGTCGGGCGTGAGGGCACGTGCGGCCCTTGTGAAGCACCTCCTACTGCTCCGCTTCGGACACCCCACCCTGGGCGACGGGAACGCCGCGCGGGCTGCAAGGGATGGCTGCTGCTCACGCCAGTGGCCTCCCAGCCCGCCGGGCCCCTCCTGGACCAGCCCTGTGGGCGCCAGGCCCACCTGGCCAGCCTGACGGGCCACGTGCAGTTCGCTCACTTGCTGTGACCTCGGGCCACTTCCCTGGGACCGGGCATCCACATGTGTAAGAGAGACAAGAAAGAAACCCACTGGGGCCGGGGGAGGGACTCCTGCAAGGACTAGGGGAGCTGGAGAGCCAGGGCACAGGGCGCACGGAGGTCAGGCCACCCCAGGAGGAGCTCAGTGCTGCCGTCCTTGGGGCCAGCAGCACCCTGTCCACCCTGGACCTTCACCGGACCCATCCCACCCGTGCAGATGGCGCGGCCGCACAAGCATCCTGATGGCTCATCCCCAAGCCCGGCGTGAGCATAGACATCTGCGTCCCACGGCACCACCACCCCAGCCCGACCACATGGTCATGGGCACAGACAAGGTTTGCAGGACGGGCCAGCTCTGCAGGCCCAGGACTCACGGAATGTCCGGTGGGTCGAAGGCAGTCTTAATAACACCGGCATAGATGGCAAGGATGGACAGCACCACACAGGCCAGGAACACCAGGGCCAGCTTGTTGACATACTTGACGCCCACGAAGACCACCATGGCCATGAGCACCAGCGTGCACGTCCCGTACACGCGCATGTTGTGCAACATGGCCGCGGCCTCGCCTTCCGCCGTCTCTGCCTGGATGATGGCCGCACTGGGGGAGATGTAGGTCTGCGGGGGATGGACGGGGTCAGGAAGGGCTGTCAAGCACCCCTGCCTGGAAGGTGGCCCCACGGGGGGGCACCTTTGTCTGCAGGGCCTGGTGCTGGGCTCCCTCCCCTGCTGGGGGCCCCCACCGCCAGAACGCATTCACGGTGGGCCCCGGGAGTGCCAAGAAATGAGAGCAGAGAGAGAAAACTGCAGAGAGACACTGCCCGGGGTCAGTGTCGTGGAAGCCGCCTGTGGACGGCACCCCCGGCTCAGCCTGCAGGCGGGGGGCCACCGCACCCTGACAATCCGGGAGTGAGAACGTTTCTGGGGGAGGCCCTAGTGAGCACGTGCAACATAAACTGAGTGGGGACGACAGGACGGACCAATTCCTGGGCGGCCCTGCCTCCGCCCACAGCTGAGGCCCTGAAGGCCACGGCCGCGCGGCTGACCCCGGGCTCAGGTCTGCAGCCCGTCACACACGCGGACGTTGACCTGGCAAGAACCCTGGCGGCGGAGCCCAAGGGCAGCCGGGGACACAGGGGTCACTGCCGCACGGCCACGGTCGCCAGCCACGGCCCCAGCACCGAGAGGGGGATGAAGCCACAGACAGACCCCAGGTCACTGCTGCACGGGCAGGGTCGCCAGCCACGGCCCAGCACCGCGAGGGGGACGCAGCCACGGACGGATCCCCCGAGTGACTGCTGCATGGCCATGGTCGCCAGCCACGGCCCAGCACCGAGAGGGGGACGCAGCCACAGACGGACCCCCCGGGTGACTGTTGCACGGCCACGGTCGCCAGCCACGGGCCAGCACCGAGAGGGGGACGCAGCCACAGACAGACCCCCAGGTCACTGCTGCATGGCCATGGTCGCCAGCCACAGCCCAGCACCGCGAGGGGGACGCAGCCACGGACGGACCCCCGGGTCACTGCTGCATGGCCACAGTCGCCAGCCACGGGCCAGCACCGAGAGGGGGACGCAGCCACAGACGGACCCCGGGTCACTGCCGCACGGCCACGGTCGCCAGCCACGGCGCAGCCTGAGAGCCCGAGGCAGGCGTCAGAGTGAGGGGGCCGGCTGAGGGGGCCCGTGTGCCTTGGGAGTGACTCCTTGGGGTCCGGAAAACCAGCCCAAAACAAGGCACTTACCAAAAAAATCTCAATGGTCCCCAGAATATACATGGCCCCGGCGAAGGTCGTGCCCAGGTAGAAGCAGAGGCCGACGGCGCCCCCGAACTCAGGCCCCAGAGACCGCGATATCATGTAGTACGAGCCACCAGCTGCCAATGGGACAGAGAAGCTGCAGGTCAGCATCGCACAGTTTACCGTGAGGCCAACGCTGGACCCAACACTGCGATTCTGTGCACTTCGCCCCAAAAAGGCCGAGGACACCTGTGGCTGCTGGAGCACCGTCCCCGGACCCGGCTGGTGGACGAGGACACATCACTGTGGATGCGCACGTCCACACCGCTGCCACGTGCCGGGGCACGGAGCCTCCGGGGACAGGCGGCCTCCCCGGGACCTGGAGACGCAGCACAGCGTCCCTCCCGGTCCTCCTCGCCTGAGGCCCCCGCCCACCCCGCCGAGCCCCCCCCCCCCCCCGAGGGCCACCCCCAGGGCCCCCCCAGCCCCCCTGCTCTCCAGACCTCCACCCCGGCCACATGGCGCCCGTGGCAAGCACTGCCCACCCTGGCGCTTCCGTTTATTTCTAGATAAGGAGAGTCTGGGAGAAATTAACTCCAGAACCAAAAGCAGGAGGCGGCTCCTAAAACGGCAGGGTCTCCAACCACAGATCAAAGGCGAAATTTCCTAAGAAAGTTCGCGAAGTGTTCACGTAGGTTCCCACAGGGAGCAGAACCCCAACGTCACAGCACCCTGAGCGCAGGGTCAGGTGCTGGTGAAAGTGCGCGCAGGGGCCCCACCTTGGTCTCAGGACAGCCCATGGTGCCCTCAGGGGACACAAGATGCCGCCCAGGACACCAGGCACCAGCTCTCGGTGCACCGGTGAGAGCCAGGAACCCGTGAGCACCTCTGCCTGGAGGCGGGGTCCCTGCTGATGGCTTCCGGGAGAGCCTGGCTGGGCAGAGCTCGCCCCCGTCTGCCCGCCCGCCTGCCCACCAGATGTGGAGGTCTCCGTCCTCCAGGCTGGCCGCCAAGCAGGGAAGGGCACATGCACACTGGGGCCCTGAGGGGCAGAGTGCTGCCCGCCTCGGCGGAGGCCGCCCTGGGTGGGGTCCCCAGCAGGGCTCAGCTTGGGACCCCACACAGCCTGCCCCAGCACCCTTACCTGGGACCACACCGTTGGTGGCGATGGCGCTCATGGAGATGGCCGTCAGCATCGTCTGCAAAAACACAGATGATCCTCTCAGAAGAGAGGGCGCCTCGGGGGCCACACCCGGCCCCATCTCAGAGGGGCTGCGGAGCAGTCAGGCACGCGGGCTCCAGGATGCTCAGGGCTGCCCCCGATCTCCCACTCAATGCCCCAAGCTGAGCTCCTGCAGGCCACCCAGAAATACCCAACTCAGGACCCCACCTGGAATGAAAGGCCAGCTCCTGCCTGGGTGCCCGCCCCCGTGGGGTGCAAGGGGGACCCCGTCTGGATGCCCACTGTGGGGTGCAAGGGGGACCCCATCCGGGCGCCTGCCCGCCCATGGGGTGCAGAGGACGCCATGGGGTGCAAGGGGGACCCCATCCGGGCGCCCGCCCGCCCATGGGGTGCAGAGGACCCCATCTGGGTGCCTGCCCGACCATGGGGTGCAAGGGGGACCCCATCTGGGTGCCTGCCCGACCATGGGGTGCAAGGGGGACCCCATCTGGGTGCCTGCCTGCCCATGGGGTGCAAGAGGGACCCTGTCTGGGTGCCCGCCCGCCCATGGGGTACAAGGGGGACCCCATCTGGGTGCCCGCCCTGGGGGTTGGATGCAGGACCTCCAGAGCTGTCCCGGGTGGGTCTGCCTCCAGCGCCCAGCAGGGCTCAGAAGTGACCACACCACAGGCTGGGGGGCAGCCTGCAACCGAAGAACCAGAAGGAGCAGCCTCGGGAGAGCTTAGGGCCTCAATGGTCACCGTGATCCCACCAGGCGCAGCTTTGGCTTAAGGTCCCACTTAAAAAAACCCCTGGTCCTTATCCTGATTTTTATTTGGTTTTATGGCAACTGCTCTAGATCTGTCCAGATTTCCCCAGGAAAGAAACGTCACAGGAGGAAGGACGGGACACAGTTTAGAAGGTGAGGCCATAGCCCGCGAGGCCGCGGGGGGCACAGCCTGCGTTGTCTGAATTCTTGGGGTCGGAGCGCTCACACCTGGGGGATGAGAGGAGCCGAGTTCTGGTCTCCAGGGCGAGAGTGGGGCAGGCGAGCCTGAGGCTGCCGCAGCAGGTGCCCAGGACGTGCAGGGCCCACGGCCGACCCAGGAGCAGTGGGAAGGGGGCCTGGTTCACTGAGCGCCACTGGACGCAGACGCCTGGGGACGCGCGGGGGTGGGGAGCCGGGGTCGGGGCGGAACAAGTCACTGGCCTGGGCCCTTCCTTCAAACAGGGAGCCCAGGAGCTTCCGAACTGGAAGGGACCGTGTCAAACGCGGGTCCTCACGCATGCTGACCGTGCCCCCAGAAGCCCCCGGCCACGTCCTCCCCCAGACACAGGGATGGAGTCCGGCCGGCCCCGATTCCCCCCGCAGGCACCAGTGCCCGTGGAGGCTGCCCTGGGCGGGGCCCCGGGGCCTCAGCACAGGGCCCTCCACCACTCACGCAGGTGCAGCACATGAACACGATGAGGAAGGACTCCAGCACGCCGGCCGCCCCCACGATCCACGTCAGCCGCAGGAAGAGGATCACCCCGAGGATGTTCTGGAGGCAGGGCAGGTACACACCAATGAAGGTCCCCATGCGCGGGCTCTGAAAGAGAGCACAGCGGTTCCAGGGGGGCCGGCCACGGCAGGCGCCCGCGCACAGCGCACGCAGAAGGGAGGCCGCGCGGCTGCACGGCTGGGGGAAGCCAGGCCACCCTGGAAGGGAGGCTTTGGGAGGAATCCTCAAGGGGGCGGGCTCGGGAGGACCCGAGACCACGTCGCTGCCAGGGAGCGGGGAGGCGCCATGAGGACAGCCACGGCAACGTCGGCGAAGCTGAGAGCAGGACGAGCCAGGCCCTGTCCAGCGGGCGGGCGGCAGCTCAGGGTTCCGAAGGCCCAGGCGGCCACTGATGCAGCCGGGAGACGGGCGGCGGCCCCCTACCCATGCCGAAGTCCCCGCAAAGCCAAGTCCCGTAAAGTCAGGAGTGCCTCAATCAAACCCGCCGGAAAGTTCCGACGGGACACGCGGCCGCGTGAGCCTAGGGGGCAATCTCCGGGGTGACCGAGGACGCAGCGCTGGGAGGTGCCTGACGGGGTGTCCTCTGAAATCCTGGAGGCCACCAGGGCTCAGCGCACCAGCCGGGCGGGCAGGCGGCCGGCAACCAGGCCAGAAGCCAGCAGAGGGCGGACCCGACTGGGGTCCCAGCCCATCCTGTCCCACAGCTGGCCGGACACCACGGTCAGGGGCACGCTCGAGATCTCGAGACTGACTGAAAACAATGCTCAACGGGAAGATATCTCAAACTCAGGTGAATAAAAGAATCCACACAATTGGGGAAGATTTGTTTTGGAAACATTTGCTGCAAGTAGAGGGGCTGCAGACAAGGGCCCGGGAGGTCAAGGGCCCAGGCGGCAGCTCTGCTGACCTGCACCCACATTCAGGGAGGCGGGGGGCTTCTCAGGGTCCAAGGACTGGCGTGCACCCAGGAACGCCTGTCCCCGTGAGCCGGGACGGGTCAGGGCCACAGGGCCCCGTGGGATTCCCGGGAAAAGACTCTGAGGCACAGGGGGTCCCTGGGTCTGGATGCCTGGGACACTCGGCTCCCTTTTAACGCGGGGCCTGTGTGGCGCCCCCAGCCCACACACTGCCCACCCACAGGGCCCCCGGAGCGGTCACAGGGCCGGCGGAGAGCACCCCAGGGACTTCCCCGCTGTGTGAAAGGGGACAGTGGTGCCAGGCAGGGCGCGGCTTCTCGTTCACGGTTCGATTAACGCGCCAGGCAGCCAGCCCCAGCTGCTGCAGGGTGTCCACTGATGTCCTGCAGGCAGTGGCCAGGCAGACCCGAGTCACCCTGGAAGGGCAGGATGGGCCTCCCACTCTCTCCTAAAGGCAGCTTTGACGATCAGCCCGGCTGCACGTGAGGTCCAGAGCCCTGGAAATGACGCCCTGCAGGGGGGCTGGGTCTCTGGACACAACCTCCTGAACCCGGGGGCACAGAGTGGACAGTAAGGGCAGTCCCCACACCCCGAGGACCTAGTCAGTCCCCAGTGGGGTGGATGATTCATCCCAACCAGAACTCGTCCACCTGTCTACAGGACGGCTGTGCTGGATCGCTCCTGCGACGGCAGGGGACTGAGGCCAGGCAGCGCCCCTGCCTCAGGGACAGGACCTCCCAGGTCCTGATCTGGCCATGGGTCACAGGGAAGGACGTGCTGGGCTGCGCCGGACAGCGGGGGACAGCGAGGGACAGTGGGGGGGTCAGCGAGGGCCAGCGGGGGGACAACGAGGGACAGCGAGGGCCAGCGGGGGGACAGCAAGGGGACAGCGGGGGGACAACGGGGGCCAGCGAGGGACAGCGGGGGCCAGCGTGGGGACAGCAGGGGACAGCGAGGGGACAGCGGGGGGACAGAGAGGGGACAGCGGGGGCCAACAGGGGGGACGGCGAGGGAACAGTGGGGGGACAACGGGGGCCAGTGGGGGGCCAGCAGGGGGCCAGCAAGGCACAGCAGGGGATAGCGGGGGCCAGCTGGGGCCACAGTGGGCTCCACGAGGCAAGCAGAGCCGGGCCAACCACAGGAAAGCCCGGTCCTGCTGCCAGCAGACGGCACCCTGGGACAAGCTCCAGTGGACAGACAGACAGACAGTCCTGTGCCAGCCGCACAGAAAGGCCTGTGGCGCCCACTCCCACAGCATCCACAACTGTCACCTGCCCACACGGTGTCACCGGGGACCGCTGTCCCCACTGTCCTCTGCCCCAGGAGGGCGGCCAGGATGAGGCTGGGCCGGGAAGCCCTCACACCCCACGTCTACCACTCCACGCAGAACGCAAGACAAACACTGAGTGTCAAGGAAAAGCAGGACCTCTCCTGCTGCATTTCCCACACCAAGCCCCCTCCGTGGCCAGACTTCCTGACGGCCGAGGTCAGGCTGCACACAGGTGCCCGGGGAGCAGGCAGGCCTCCGTGCACGCAGGGGCCTGGCACCCCGGCCGCGTAGCTGGTGCCAGGCAGGGTGGACACAGAGGGGGAAGGGGCGGCCGTCAGGAAACCCAGGCCTTCCACCGGCTTCCACACCCCCACACCCAGCTGGCGGGAGCCCCGCAGGAACGCCGACCCCCTCGCGGGGCCAGGCACTCCCCATGCTGCTTGTCCTACTCACGGCAGAGAAGGCCAGTTTCCACCCTTAACTGAGCCACGTGCAGGAGAGAGGAAAGGGGTCATGTTTAACTGGGACTTGGGGAATGCCCCAGGGAGGGGAACGGTAGGGGGATGGGGGCGGGGGGGAAGGGGGACTGGGGGGACAGGGACGAGGACTGGACGGCGGGGATGGGCGCACCTTGACCTCACGCCTCTTGCTGTCGTCCTCGTGCTCCTCATGCTCCACCACACCCTGGCTCAGGTTGGTGTAGTTCGCCAGCTTGTTGAGCAGTGAGGACACCATGGGGTTGCTGTCCATTTCCTCCTGTTTGGGGCCAAGACATGGTTAGTCACCTGGATCCCCAAACCCACTGGAGCAATGCCCCGCGGAGCTCCCAGCGTTTCTAGCTCCAGATCCGAGGTCCACGGGGCTGAGATGGGCCCACGTCACCCGACACATGCACACCAGGTCCCAAGTCAGGGGTCGGGGCAGAGCTCGGGGCTCCCGGCCACCCAGTAAGGGTCCAGGGTTTCCCAGAGGGCCCCTCCCAAGAAGGTGGCGGCCAAGGAGGCTCCCCCCGTGCACGGTGTACGGTCAGGCAGGCAGCCCTCCACCCGACCCCCAGGTCTCGGGGCCACAGCCCCCATGCCGTGTCCATTGAAGTCACGGCCCTCGTGTGTCTTGTAGGAGGAAGTGTAAGTCACCTCAAAAAGCGCCATGTTCTTCCCTTCAAAGCTCTCCTGCTCCACCTCCGTATGGTTGATGAATGGGCTGTTCTCTCGCGGGTTTCCATCTCCTGGAGGAGAACCCGCTCAGGTGAGTCTTAGAAGTGGCTTGAACAGGACTGGTGCCCCTGCGGGCCCATGCGTCCCCCGGGGCCTGGGGGGAACCCTGTGGAACACGGGGACCCTTGGCTCCGCCCAGCCAGGCGTGGGCAGCGGGGGAGGCCGCTGGGCTCCAAGAACACAGACATGCGTGTCACCTGCAGACGTCACCCCGTGCCTGGGACCCCCACCAGCAACACTCCTCAAGGTCGCGGCCCTGGCTGCTGGGACAGCTGTTTGTGCCTAAGCAGCCCAGTCCTCCCCGCCTCAGTTTCCCCACCTATGAGACAAGACTCAGGAACACAGAGTGGGGGCAGGTAACAGGTGGAGCTGGTGGGGCAGGACAGGAAGGGCTGCCATGCCCAGGGCAAGCGGAGGCCAGGTGCGGAGCGGCCTCCGTGAATGCAGAGGGGTCCAGGGCCCCATCCCTGCCGACCCGGGGTCCAGGCCGGCAAGTCAGACCCTAGTGTCCCCCCGATACCAGGCCCCCACACAGGGAAGTTACACCATCCTGTGAGCCAGGCCCAGGTCTGGCACGTTCCGGCCCTTGCAGCACCACCAACCTCCCTCGGCAGGGAGGACCCCACCCCCCCCACACCGACAGGCAGGACCCCCAGCCCCGACTGTGCTTCCCCACCAAGTCAAGCGCAGCCCCCACTGACTCTCATCAGGACCCAAGCTGGATGCCAGGACTGGGGCTGGCTAGCACAACACCCAGGACCCCCAGCAGGACAGCTCCCCAGCACCCGGACGGCGGCCTGACCGCAGGGAGATAGTCCACCTCGCGGGAGCTGCACCTCGCGGCCTTGGCGCCCCCACAAAGGCCCTGGGGCTGGGCCGAGGCGAGGCTGGAGGAGGGCAGCAGCCCACACACGGGCGGGGGGGTGTGCCCGGGGGCTGGTGACCTCTGACCTTTGTTCCCTGAAGCCAGGGTCCCGGCCCCAGCCCGTTACCTCCCCCAAGCCCCCCCACCATTCTGCATCCCCTCAACCCTCCACCAAGAGCCTGGATGCAGCACAGCCACCACCCCGTGCCAGTGACCACGTCGGGGAGGAAGGAGGTGACCTCCGTGTGGGCAGGGGTCACGCCAGGCCCTTGGCCAGTAAGCCAGGGATGGCCACCACTTCTCCCTATTTCTCCGACAGGCCTTACGAAGAACGCACACGCCCAACACACACGAAACACGTCAACCTCACGTGTGATGTGTTCACAGAGCACGACTTCACCCCATCCTGGGCAAGAGCGCAGGGGCCGGGACGCAGGGGAGGGCTGGCGCTCCGGTCCCGGCCGTGCGGCTCGCTGAGGTGGTTCCAGGCTGGCACGGGCTTCAGATGCCACAGCCACATCTGCAGACCCCCAAATTTAGCCAGACACCCCCAGACCAAGACGCCCTGCGCTCGTTAGAACAGAAAACACCTCTGCCCCCGCGTGGCCCACTCCCGGGCACCGGGGTTTAGACGCGGCTCGGTACACGATAAAGCCCTGCGCGTATTTCAGACACCGGGCTACGGTGGACACAAACGAAGCCCACGGGATGTCAGGAGAAAAGCAGGGACCAGAATGTGTCCTATCACAGGGGTGCAGCCTCCGAGAAGCACGCAGCGCCCAGCCCCCGGTGCCGGGCTCACGGGCAGCGCTGGTGCTATCTGCAGGGGGTCAGGTGAGAGGGCCCCACGGGCGGCCGCCCACTCGGGAACTTCAAGCCCCAAGCTGCCCCCCTCAGGTCCTGCGGCGCCTCCCCGGGACACACATCCGGACAGACCCCGCCACGGCCTGGCCAGAACCGCTCCTAACAGGAAAGCGTGCTCACACTAGGCCGCGCAGAAGAGCGATGCCACCAGGTCACGGAGGAGCACCAAGTACTCAGGTCCCAATCCAGTCCCAGACCCCGAGACCGGGCGCCCGATCACGGGCTCCAAATGCCAGCGGAGGGAAAAGCCACAAGCCCTGGGTGACAGGAGCCCCAGCTCAGCCCCATCTCATCAGGGACGGTGATGCCGCCCCACACGCAGAAGCCACGGACAGGGTCAGGTGAGGTGAGCAGCCCGGGGGCCGCGCCTCCTCGCCGGCACCCACTTGCGTCTCCCCAGCACCGTCCCCGCCAGGGAGTCACCACCCCCAAGCGGGGGGCTCCTGCCTGGACACCCACAGTCAGGAGGCCGCAGCAGGGAAGGCAGCAGGGCCGCAGGGGGTGCGAACGTGGACACTCGCACGCAGGAGGGCCTCCTCCCGGGTCCGTCCCTGATCAGTGAGGCAGAGACCCTCGAGCCCACCAGCACCGGCCAGGCCACCTGGTGTCCTGACCTATGACCCAACGCCACACCGGAAGGCCTCCCAGCAAGGAGGCTCCAGGGCCCTGGCGCTGGGAGAACTCACGGCAGGTCCTGTTGGTCCAACTTCGTAATAATCCCCAAAATCACCTCGTGAGCGAGGAGGCTTGCGTCCTGGTTCCCGTGAGGAATAACCATGGGGACGGCGGGTGCAAGGGGGTCACCTGCGGGCACTGCGCTTGCGTCTGGGCTGCATGGTCCCCGACCTGAAGGGTCACTGGTAAGACCTGTCATCTGCCGGGATTTGGTCCCCATCCTGCCCGGACGCTCGGGGGTGGGGGTGGGGAGGTCCCCAGTGGCGGCTCAAGAGACAAGGGGGGGCAATAGTGGGCTCCATGGGCACAGTAGAGAACCCCTCCTCACCCCCAGTCAGCTGAGCAGTCCCCGAAATCCAGGCAGACCCTGCTCCTGAATGGCACACCCGGCTGCGCAAGGCCTCCAGACCCTCAGGGTCCCAGCCCATGGCACCTGACCTCCCACACCACCACAGCCGTCGCTCGCCCGCCTCGTCTGCGGTCTGCGCCACGCGGCCTCTTCCGGACCTCAGCCCCCTGCGCTCGTCAGGGGAGCGCCTCCCTGCTCGGTTTCCGAAACCACGCCCTGTGTTTCCCACACTTAGAAAAAAACAAGGATGGACAAAACACAAACGACCATATTTCAACTGGACACCATAATCACACCAAGCAGGGATCAAGGAAACGGCCCAAGTACCGAGACTAAATCCTGCACTGAAGACCCGGAAAACTGGGGGCCCTGGGAGGCGGTGCCCTTTCCAGAGATTCGGGTGAGCCCTCCTAAAACCAGCATGAGTCTGCAAGCGCACCATACGCACCCGAGCGTCACGTGAGTGTGCCCTCGCTGCTGGGACAGGCGGTTGGGGCGGGCTCAGCTCTACCCACACAAGCCTGGGCAGAGGGCAGCCAGGCCCCGCCAGGCCCCGCCGCGTCCTCTGCCAGGACCATGAGGAGGGACAGCCGCACACACAAGGCGTCGCGCCGGCCGGGGGTCCACCAGTGCGCAGCACGAGGTCACAGGACTCGTCCCCACGCCGTCTGCGGCAAGCTCCTCTCCCACTTCCTGCCACAGGGAGCCGGCATCGGGCTCACCTGCACGTCTAAGGACGGAAAACACTCGCTTCCCGTTTACAGAAATCATTTTAAAACCTGTTTGTTATAAATGCCCGTTTGCCACGATGTCACAACTCAGCTGAGCCCCGAGATCCCTTCGGACCAAGACACAGCGACCCAGAGCGCGTTGAAGCCAGAGCAGGGTGCGGTCAGCACCCCAGGGAGCAGGGGGCCAAGGCGGGCAGCACTGCGGGGCGGGGCTCGTGCGCCGAATCCCAGATACCAGCAGCGCCCGGCCTGGCGCTGGGTTTGCAGCTGTGGGGGTCCCGCCGCACGGCTGGCTGTGGACTCCAGGTGCTCCCACGCCAGACCTGCTTTTCCGTGACCAGGCAGCCCCTTTCCAGAACGGCACACCGAAGGGCCCCATGGCAGCACATGGCCCACGCTCCCCCACCACCCCACGGCCACGGGCCCTCCGAGCCCTCAGGTCCCGAGCCCACAGCCTCAGGAGGAAGCAAAGCCGGAGAAACTGCCACAGGCCAAGATGCCACGTGGACTCCTGGGGCAGAAGAGACACAGGGAGGACTCGGGGTGCAGGCCACGCGGGGCTGGGGAGCGTGGCCACAAGTCCAGAGCTGTGCCAAACATAAAGCTCACCCAGTAAATGAAGAGGTAATTTTTATCTCAAAGAAACCACAAAGAGAAAACTTAAGAACTGAGGCCTGAAAGACACAGGCAGGCAGGCGCCATTCATGAACACGGGTGCGTGTGCGTCCACATAACCACCACATGAAGCGATTCAGGCAAGAATCCACCCTGTAGCTGCTGGGTGAGAGGCAGAGGGGGTGGGTCCCCACAGCCTCAGTACAAAGGGGAGGTGTCCGGTACCAGGGTCGCCTGGGGTCACCTGGGCAGTGAGACAGTGACAGGACACCCCATGGCATTCCTGCTACGAAGGATTTCTCCTGAAAACCACCCCAGGAAAACGGCCACGTATAAATTCTGTAGCATTTTACAAGACTCCTGACCCACATCCTCCAAGCATGCCAATAGCGGGACAGACGTGGAGGAAGGTTCCAGACACGGGACCAGCAGGCTTCCTCCGTAAAGGCCACACTGCCATCACAAGCACTTGGAGCACCAAGACCACGTGTGAACAAGCCCAACAGCAGGGCCATGTGCCAATAAAACTTTATTGACAAAAAGCAGGCAGCCAGACCTTGGCTTGCAGAGCCCAGCAGCAGGTTCTCAACACACAGCTGTTTGCCGCCATTCTCCGGGAGGCCACGAAGCAGGGAAGTGGCCGTCCTTCCACCGTCCTTCCTCCACCCGCCCTGTGTGTTCCCAGCCTCGGTAGCTCTGCCCTGTCTCTGCTCTGCCCCACCTCACAGCAGGGCGGATCAGCCTGTCTAAAGACCCCAGCTCAGAGACATCTGTGGAAACCAGGGCTTCACAGGGGAGCACTCCTCTCTGCACCCCGAAGGGGCAGCAGTGACCACACACAGCTGCTGGTCTCCCCGGGTCCTAAGGGAAGGCCCAGCAGCACGCCTTCTGCACCTGTTCACAGGGCACACGACCGGTGAGCAGGCCCCATCCAGGCCCTGGACCCAGAGGCCATGGTCGGGCCCTCCCAGGACAGACCAGACGTGTGGCGTCTGCTGGGCCAGAACCAAGGTTTCAGGAAGGACTGGAGCCTGGAAGGGGCACAGGTGGGCATGGGGTGTGAGGCCCTGGCCGTCACTGTCGTCCTTGTCCCCGCGAGGGCTGCTTCACCTTGCCGCTCCATTACAAAATGTTCAACACACGTTCTGTGAAAGCCACAGCCCCCCAGCGTGGGGCACACATCCAAGCAAGGCTCTGCCAGACGCCTCTCTGAGCTTACAGCAGCGACCAAGGCTGTGTCCCTGACCCCGCTGGGACACAGAGCCCGGCAAGCCCCCCATCAGTTCTGACGTCCACTTCTGACCCCACCGAACGCCAACGTAACCCTGAGGTCCATGAACGTTAGATGTGACCAGGGACGAGGTCATTCTGGCAGACTGCACCCCCTCCCCCAAGCCTAACTGGGTTACTCCCCAGACTCCAGACTCGCTCGCTGCACAGCCCGGCTCCGTGGCCCCGAAAGAAGCGCGTGCACCCCCGTCATGCCCAAGCAAACACAGCAGAGCCTAATGCGGGGTGGGCGGCAAGGCCCCGGGGGAGAGAGGCGGGGGCTCATGGAGGCAGGGAGGCGACCGCGGACCTGGATGCCTGCTCAGAGCCCACGATCCTGCAGAGGGCCACGACCCCGTGTGGCCCCAGGCTGGCCCCAGGCACACCGACCCAGGCCCCTTCTCAGGTTACAGCATCCATCAGCTCATCTCGCCTCCTCTGGAGTGTGCCAGACATCACTCCCCGGCTCCCTCCGCTTCTGCATGTGTAACTGGGATGTTACCGACCTCCCCCCAAGAATGGCTCCCGAGGTGGGTCACCCCTCTCCCTGCCTCCCAGGAGGACGGCGTCCCCTCGGGGGACCCCTCGATGCAGCCCCAGCAGCCAGATCTCTTTGACGCGGTTATGGCAGGATCCCTGACAGTGGACTTGTGACCCCCGGCCCCCGCCGCCCCCCAGTGCTTCACATCCAGGACCTCCGTTGCAATCTGAAATCCGGGCCAGTGGGACTTGCCCTGCTGGGGCACCGGCGTTCTGCGTTCAGGCCGGGAAACCAGGACCAGGCTCGAGGTCAGAGTCCCAATGACTTTCACAGCAAATTTCTGTCTAACACAGAAACACTGTGTTGCAATCAGAGGAAGTATTAGGAGGACAAACCCTCAGGGCCCCCACGCCAGAGATGGCCGCTGACACCTCGCAGCATCCTCTGCAGGGAGGATGGACTAGCCTTTCCCGTCCTGGGTCTCCGGGAACGCGGAAGGAAGGATGTCTTGGGAGCGCGCCTGCCCCACTAGGAAGCAGAGGGCCTCAGGCTAGCGGGGACGTGGACGCCCTTCCTGCCCGCCCGGCACTGGCCCATCCTAGGGCCTCCTCGGGGCCCACTGAGGTCACCCGCCCGGGCCTGCGGGGCCACCACTGGGGTCACAGGGAAGGGACGGATGCCAGAGTCACCTTTCCCGAGTTCCACGTCGGCACATTAAGCCTGGCTACCTTTGCCCCCACATCCAGCTCGCTCCCCAAACACAAGGCCCTGTACGTTACGGCCACGTCCCACGTCTGCTCTGCTCTGGGGTCCCTGATGCAGGATGGAGGCATGACTTCCCTAACGCCGGGGTCCACCCACGAGTGACGTCCACGTGTGCATGGCATCCACGGAGCCCAGCACCCCGGAGGGGGCGTGTCCAGCCCGCAGAGGCAGTTGGGCCTGCTTACCGCTCCAAGAGGCCCCCCTCAAGGACAGAGCCTCACCTGCAAAGCATCAGAAGCATCCTGACCCAGCACTCCTGTGACACCAGGTGTGACCCGAAACCAGCCGACCCCCACGAGCAGCCTCGTGGCTGGAGGGCAGCATGGCCTCGGGTTCCAAGCCCAGCCGCGTCCAGGTGCATCCCATCACTCCCCACCAACCAGCACAACCCACGAGGCCCCCCCCCCATCTTCCACTTGCCCCACGCTTCCAGAGGGAAGGTCGCCTTGGAAAACACCTCAGGGACCTTTGGGGAGAAGGGGTCAGGAAGGTTTTGGACACTGGAAAAACACAGCCACCTTCCGACCTAAACCAAGGCCACCACGGCAACTCACGACTGCCACTCAAAGGGCCCTTGGTCCCCAAGACCAGGCAGAGACCCCACGTGCAGCACGTTTTCTTTAAATCTGACTTGGTCCAGAAAAGAGGGGACGTCCCAGGGGACACTCAGCTACTGAGGGGCAGCAACACAGAAACACTGCCTGGAAAATCCCGGCTGGCTAGACACGCGTGTGCATTCACAATGCACAGGCGTGTGCACACAGATACACGCACACACGCTCACGTTTCCTCCCACATGAGCACACGGGGCATCTCTGGGGACCCGCGCTCTGAAGGCCTCACCAGCCTCTCTCCCTAAAGGGTGTGGCCCCCGCGTGGGAAACGGGGGGGACCCCCACCCCCCGTCAGTCCCTCATCTGTGCCCATTCTGCTCTGACCTCTCCCACAACCTCTCCACTTCTCCCACATCAGGACCTGGAGTTGGCGAGCTGGGACCCAAGGAGGGGCGGCGAGAGTCTGCCAGGGACACCGAGCCCTCACTGGCCGGCCTCCTGGGGCGGCTCCTGTTACTCACACCGGCTCCCGTCTGGCGGCGACAGAGACCCCGTGGCAGAGGGAGGAGGAAACCCAAGACTGACCTGCAGCTCCTCCGATTTCGGCCCCACTCGATCCCTCCCCAGTGACTGTCCAGCCTCCCCGGAACCAGTCGACCCACGGGCGCCACAGCCAGACGGAGCGGGGACGGCAGGGCCACCTCTGGGCCAGGTCAGCTCCTGGATGGGGAAACTGAGGCACAAGGAGCCCTCCTCAGGGCCCCGCCGCACCCTGGGAGCGGGATGGCCAGTGTCCACAGGGGAAGCCCCCACTCACGCCAGCGCACGGCTGCCCCCCCTCGTGGGCAGCGCCAGGCCATGGCCACTGAATGGACACAGGCTCAGCTTCCTGCTGTGCAGACAGCCCAGGGCAGCTCCTGCTTCGCGGAATCGAAAGCAACTCTAAGTGGCAAACAGGCCAAGGCCGTGCGCTCTCCTCCCCCACACGGAGACGCAGGCGACCGAGAGCCACACGGGCTGACCACGCCCCGGGACGCCCCCCTCGGCGACCTACCCAGACCACACAGGACTCAGGACAGCACCTCAGCCTCCTCCCCCAATTGTTCCCCAGGAAGAAACCACCCAAGAACTGAAAGGAAACACGCCCAAGGCGCCCCAGGGCTCCAGAGCCGGCAGAGGCCCAGGCCAAGG
>NW_022589720.1:713491-735935 GCF_004348235.1 Phoca vitulina
GCCCCCCCCCCCCAGGACACAGGGGCCCCATGGTTGGGGCCCGTCCGCCCGCCCCATCCACCCCCCCAGGACACAGGGGCCGCGCGGTTGGGGCCTCTCACCGGGACTCGTGGCAGGAGGCTCAAGGACCCCCGTGACAGTAACATGGACACATGAGCTGGGGTGCAGACAGGACAGCCGTGTGGGGACCTCACCTCGTCTGTCCCTGGTCTTGGTCCTGCTGGAGCTGCCAGGCTTCTGTGCACAGACCAGCCCTCTCTCTGGAGAGGGACCTTCCCTTTCTCCTGAGGGAAGGGTATTAACCGTCTGTGCTCTCTTCACCACCGCTGCCCCAGGGTCCCCCGCGGGGGCCCACAGCTGGCGGCCTGACAGCCTGTAAGGCCCCAGGCCCCAACCCCGCCCCACTGGGCCCCCCACCCCACAGCAGAGGGGTCTTCCTCCCACCTCCCCCGCGGGCTCGCACCCCAGAGCCGCGGGGAGACACCTGCCCTGCCCAGCACAGCGGTGGCCACGGCACCAGGGGACGCGGCCCCGAGGAGCGCTCGGCTGGCTAAGCCCGCCAGATGGAAGGCACCTGGCCTGGCCCCGCCAACGGGAGTTAATACCTAACGTCAAACTTTGCCCCCTGGGCACACATCTGCAACGGCTGACACGGAATTCACGTCCCAATGTGGGGGGCAGCAGGAGGCCCCCACACAGGCCGGCAGCATGCACGCAACCAGCAGACCGCAGGCCCAACGTCCACGGCCTCCCCACCTGCCGGCCAGCGCCCCACAGGTGCCCTGGTGAGCAGCGGCAACAGCAGCCCGGGGAAGGTGTCCCTGGCCCCAGGTCACCCATCCCGATGCAGGAGCCTGGGCCAACCCGGGAGCCACGAGGCTGGTGACCCTGACAGAGGGGGCTCCAGCGGGCTGGCGGGGGGATGGTCACCCGCAGCTCGGACCCACTCCGGCCACCCCGTGGGACACTGACCTGAAGCAAAGATGACCCCGGAGCCAGCCACCTTCCCGGCTCCCGTGTGGCCTCAGCCCTGACCAGGTCTGTGCTCACACGGGGCCCGCACCCCTCTCTACAGCGCCCCCCAGAACTCCGTCCACACCCCCAGAGACACACAGTGAGCCTGCCACACACCTCTAAGTAGGAAATATTTGGAACCATTTACTTGAAACACTCTGAAATCTGCGTGAGCCTCAACCACAGAGGGGGAGGCGTGGGCCATGCCACGTGGCTCCCAGACCCTCGGCAAGGGGGAGGAGGGGGCTCCCGCTTTCCGACAGAGTCCACAACACCCACAACACACCGGCCCCACTGAGGCACGGGCAGCGACGGGGGGTCCACAGGCCCACCAGGCCCCACAGACCTGCCCAGCACAGAGAGGGGGTGAAGGTGTCCAAGGACACACGGCACAGAAGCCCCCCGAGCCCACTCCTCCCTGCGAACAGGCTCGGGAGCCCAGCTGAGCCCACGGCCCAGAGGCCCGGGAGCTGCACGCCCCACACCGCACGCGCTCCTCCAGCCACCGCGCCCCCCGCCGCCGGCCCTTCCACGGAATTCCCCTGGGCCATCTCAGTGTCCCGTGGCTGCAAACCCTGACTCATCGCGCCTCTCTGTCTGGGGCCAGGCTCACCCCCAGACCACCGCTTTTCGCGTTCAGCCGGGGGCTGCACTGCGGGGGGCAGGCTGCTGGTCCGCATCACCCTCAGCCAGCGACAGGCCCCCGCGCCCGTCACCGGAGAGCGCTGAGGGCAGAGGGTCGGTCTGCGGGGTCAGCTGCTCCCTGCTCCCGGCCCAGCCCACCTTATGAACAGCAGCTGGTGGGTGGCGGGTTCACCAGGGCGGGCCAGTTCCAGCCTCCAGGGCGCCCCCACCCCCCCGGGGAGACTGCAGCTCACGCCACACGGCCAGGGACATCAGAACCGAAGGGCCCCGACGCCCACGGTCTCCGCATGGAGGGGCCTGGCCCTCCTGGCCACTATCGCCGCTGGCACCACCATGCCCAGCACCCAAGCGCCCCTCCCATGAGGCCACACCAGCAGCCAGCAGCTCATGGCGCCCCACCCTCCCCAGGGCGCCGTACATCACGCGCCGGTCCCCGCAGCCTCTGCGCGCCCACAAGGGGAGCACAGACCGGTGTGCTCGCCGACGCGCCGCAAGCCGTGATGGAGCGGCGGGGTGCACACGCATGGTCTCACAGGACGGACGGCAGCTGCCGGTGACCGGCGCCCAGCGGACCCCTTGGGCGGCTGCCACGGGGGCCAGGCCCTCAGAGGCGTCCCTCGTCCCGGACTCATGGCGCACACCCCCCTTCCCCGAGCAGTGATGCCGCTGTGTCCACAGCCCAGATACCTGCTCCAGCTCAGCGGGTATCAAACTGAGAGGGTCTGAGAACTTTCCAGAACACAGACCTAGATCTAGGTAGCAAGGCCCCTGGTACCGGTCAGGGGAACAGATCTCAGATCAGAGGCACAGGCGTGTCTCACCGCTGCCCCCACAGCCAGCGGGCACCCTGCAGGCGCACCTCCAGACCCTTCAGAGCCCGGGTCCGCTGGAGGCCGAGGGAAGGAACAGCCAGCACCACGTGACCGAGCCCCTGTACCCACCTCCATGTTTACGCGCACAAACGTGCACACGTGCCCAGAGACCCACATGTACACACGTGCAAACACGCACACCCCCAGACCCGTGTGCACATGTGCAAACATGCACACGCCCACATACACTAAGACCCACATGTGCACATACAAACATGCACACAATGCTCACGTGTGTGCACACACAAACATCACGTGTGCGCACAGACGCAACATGCGCACTCACATGGGCTCGGCGGGGGGACTTATTCAAGAAGAGGGCCTGTCCCCTGAAGACCATCTGGGACCCTCAGCAGGTGCAGAGGCTGTGTGAGCAAGCATCGGCCGCACACGCTACTCGGTGAGCCTCCCCTCTTTGCTCCCCGTACACAGAACCATGTGTGGTGGCCCTGCCCCCCACCCGGGGTCTAACACCGTGACATCTCCCTGAACAACACGGGGACTGCTAACAGCCACTCCCCAAGACGGTGCTCGGAGGCGCTGTAACGGGACAGCCGCATGGCTTGTCCTTTCTGCTCAGACGGCCACCATGACACTGTCCTTCCGTCCTGAAACCCCGCGTCCTCGCCCAGCAGAACCAAACCTGGAAGCCATGTTGTCCTCACTCCTTGACCACGCTGTTCCAGGAACCCCCGCCCAACCCGTCAGCAGCCACACGCCAACAGAAACGTTGCTTGAGGTCTGGGGTCATGGCCTCAGAGTGCGGCCCACTGCCCGATGGCCAGCCCGCCACACGCCCTGGCAGAGCGTGGGTGACGCTGCCCGGGACCATCCGGGTGAGTGCCTCCGGGAAGCACAGTACCCCCCGCCTCTTAGCGGGTGGGGAAGAGACCCCTGGGTGCCCAACAGGAGCTGAGCTGCAGAGCGGAAGTCACCGAGACAAGGAGGCTGGACAGTCTCAGCCAGGGACGGGGACACAGGGCAGCCGTCCAGTCAGCCCTCGCCCTCCACGGGCTGAGCCCGACCTCCGTGGGGGCCCACAGCCTGTGGCCATGCCTCACACGCGCACCTGCCTGACCCAGGGGCCCCCCCAAGGCCCAGGAGGGGCTCCACCCAGGCCCAACAGCCACATGGGTTCCCTGAAGTCGGTAAAAACCCCACACTTGGAACTTAGGAAAGCATCCCACTCCTCGCCACCTCCCCTGAGAGGTATTTCACCAACAAACACCAGAGAGACACACAGAGTCCATCCTGCCCACTTGCAATCTCCAATCACAAGAGAACGCAGAATAAATGTCCTGATGAGGCACAGGACCCCCGGCAAGACAAACTGTCATTCCAGAACACACCCCCACCTCACCGGCAGAGGTTGGGGAGGGTCCAAAGCAGGATGCTGATTCTGGTCTCCACTTCCCGTGCCAACCCTCCCTGGGCCCAGGCCTCCCCGGAGCACCACCCGGGTCAAGAGCCCCGTCCCCCTGGCTCTAAAGCACTCACCACAGGCCTACCTGGAGGGGCAGGGCCGGGGGCAACGCGGCAGGGGGGTTAAGGTCACTGCTTGGCTTCCTCCGGCCTGCGCATTGAAGGCCTGGCGGGGGGGGGGGGGGACAGGACCCGGCCTCAGGAGGCATTGGACACCAGCATCTGCCTGGGGTGCATGGAACAGCAGTCTGGGGGTGCGTTCAGGTTCCTTCCAGCCCTGGGTTACAGTTCACTGGCCCTCACCGAGGCAGGGCAGACCCCACGGTCCCGCTGAGCTCTGCCAGGCCAGGTGGGCCTGCTGAGGAAAGCACCACTCCTCCCAGCCTGCCAGTCACTCAGCACACCCTGGGCCCTCAACCTACAGGGTCTCAGGCCTCCTCTTACCAGACAGCCCTGGGCTTCCAGAAACACCCCAGGAGGGTCTCCCCAGCCTTGCTTTACCACCACCGGGAGGTCCACCCAGAAAGCTGGGAAATTCCCCGGGGGACTGGCCTGAGTGCCAGCAATCCTGTGATGGGGCCAGATGTGGCCACTGCTGGGACCTTGGGGTGTGCACCCTGCACCCTTGCCCGCAAAGTGGGCCTTCAGGAGGGGCTCCAGTCTGGCCTTCCCAGCTCGCTAAGGACCTTCCCTGACAGCCCCCTCGTCAGGCTGGTGACACAGTGCCGGTCACACGTTACCTCTGAGCACCAACGGCACTCCAGAACCTCATGTGAAACATCAAAGCCTGCCGTAGCAGAAGCCCCAAAGACAAGCACACAGTGACACGCGGGGGACGCTACCCTGTCTCTTTCCGAGGGACAAGCAAGAGTGTAGAGCACAAAATGTCAAAGACCCAGGTAACTTCTGTGCTGGCTCAGCTCAGACGGCAAGCTTCATTACAAGGTGAGCACAAAGCCCACGTCCGCGTGAGGTCACGCGAGGCGCTGAGATTCCCGGCGAGCCCTTGGCAGGAAGGGAAGGGGACGAAGGCTGAGACCGTGGGCAGCACTCAGTGAGGGCAGGCGGGGTCTCAAGACCCCGGCCCCCCACCAGCCCTCCTGGCAGCTGCCGTACCTGGCTCTTGAGCCCACGGGCCCAAGACCACTGTGTGGAGCTCCTAAATGGAGGGACGAGGAAACGAGCAGGAAGAAAATTACCCCGGCTTCAAAACAAGACACACTCCAAGTCTGGAAAGAAAGGACCACAGTCCGCCCAAGAGGGGCCAGCGGATGGGGAGCGGGACATGCAGGCACGGAGGCTCCCCTGGAAACGCGATGCACTTCTGGTGGCCGCTAGGACAGGGCTCACCCAGGGGGACGATGCCAGAGTGCGCTCAGAACCAAGGAGAGGCTGGGTGCACACACCCTGCCTTAACCTGACACCTAGTCTGCAACCCTCGAGCCAGGAGGAGGCCACGACCTGTCCCAGGCCCCAGGACACACACAGGAAAGCTGGACAGGGGCCTCACCCCACAGACGGGAGGGACACCTAGGGACGGGGTGCACCTGATGGTGAGTGCTCTCACAAGGTGCCTGGCCTGGCCCCAGGGGTCTGGGCCACCGGGAGCAGGGAGCCTCTACCCAAACGCAGTGGAGTGAGACCCGCGGCTGTGGACTGTTCTCGGAGGACCCCCCCAATTCTAGAGGATACCTACTGGGGGCGACCCATTCATCCACTCCAGGGAACCTGGGGTTTGGAGCCTGGAGGACAGAGGGAGCAGGCCCGGGGGATCCCCCCAAGAGAAAGTGAAAGCGCTAGACGCCTCTGGAGTCCAGAAACAAAGAGGGTATGGGAGACCCGGGGGCAGAGCACAGCTCTGCTGGGATGGGGCGGCGCCTCCCCCAGCCCCGCCGGGGACCAGCCGACCTTCCTGCGGATGACCCCACAAAAGAGCGGGTTCATGGGCAATCAGGCGGCGCACAGACCTGGCCTCTCAGCCGGGCTTATCGGACCAGAGGCCCTTTGCCCCAGCGCGCAAGAGCAAAGGCAACAGGAAGGAAGCAGGAAGGCACTCTGGCGGCCCTACCGGGACCCGCCCGGGACCTGGGGGCCCTGGATGTTCTCACGGAGGGGGAGGCCCCTCCCCGTTTCCATAGCTATCCCGGGCGTCCCACCCCAGCTCCCGTCCCACCCAGAGTGCGGGAGAGAAGGTGCTTCCAGTGTCCCGGTGGGGGTGGGCCAGGCACGGAGCAGCCAAGCTGAGCCCACAGCCCCTGGGAGTACTGAGCGCGGCAGGAGCCCTGCGTCCCCGGGATAAGCCTGGTGAGGGGACTTTGCAGGCTGGAGGGGTGCGGGGGGGTCAAGAGGGGGGTCGTGGGAGGTGAGACGTAGTGGTGAGGGAGAGGAACGGTTGGGGGGACCCCGGAGGGAAGGGATTGGGGAGAGTGGGTGGAAAGCAGCCTGCCTCGGGCCGACCTCGCTGCGTCCCCCTCCTCTAGACTCCTCCCGGGTCGCCCTCGGCCCCGTCCGGGGCCGCCCCTCCTCCCGGCCGTCCCCGGGCCCCGCGCAGCCCGGCTCCGCCTTTGTCCGGCGGGCAGGTGCGGCCGCGCTCACCCGGGCTCTGGCAGTCGGGCTCGCCCTCGGGGGGGCCCGGCGCCTCGGTCCCCTCGGCCCCCTCGGCCGCCTCGGCCCCCTCGGCTGCCTCGTCCTGGCCGCCGTCCGCCCTCGCCTCCACCGGCACCACAGTGAAGTTGGTGGGCATGGCGCTCCGGTCTCCGCTCCGGCCCGCGCTCTGCCGACGCGCCGCGGGACTTGGGCGCAGGGGCGGGGTCCGCGCGGTCCGCCCCCGGTCGGGCTCGCCCCGCCCCCTGGCCACGTGACCTCACCTGCCGCCCCTTCGGCCTCCGGAAAAGTTTGCGCTCAGCGGGGCGGGACGGGGCGGGGCGCCTTCCTCAGAGGTCCCCTCCCCCAGCCTGCCCTCCGGGACCGACCGCGCGCCCAGGGCGCCCCCTCCCCCAGCGTCGCCCGGCCCGCCCGGGGCAGGCCTTTGCCCGCCCTATCCTCCCCGCCAGCGTGCCCCCAGCTGGCCCCTGCCCGCAGGGTCCCCCACACGCAGTCTGGATCCCTAGAGGACAGAGCAGTACCCCCCACCCACCCACCCACCAGACCAAGCGGGGATCTGGTCTCCGCTCTCCCTGCGTGCCCGGCTCAGGCGCCCCCAGCGCAGGGGGTTCCAACCGGGGGGAGCCATGCTTAGCGAGGGCACAGGGTGGGGAGCGGAGGCCGCTGTGTGGGCGGCTGTCAGGGTTGCTGTGGGGGCTCCGTCCTCAAGGGACATAACCCAGACAAGTTACCAAGGGCCTGAGACAGGCCCCGGCCCGCAGAGGACCCGCGGCCCGCAGAGGACCCCAGGCCTCTCCCCTCCGCTCACGGGAGTGCTTCCCAGCCTGTACCCTGGGGAGCCCTCCCTTTCCGCGTCTGGGCCCTGCCGGGGCAGCCAGGGAAGGGAAGGAAGGGCCGGCGAGGGCGCCTCGGACCCCAGCCAGGCACCCCCCAGGCTGCCACTGGCCTGCGTCTTCCAGCTCCTGGACAAAGGACATGTGGAAAGAACAATAAAATGTTCATCAAAGTGAAAATAAGTTCGGCATCCAAGCGGTGATGGCGTCTAGGCGCAAGGAGCCGAACAGATAGTGTTTCACAGCCAGGACGCAGCAAGCAGGAGGGCAAAGCAAGGTCACCACGCACTGCAACAGGATCACCAGGAGGGGCCATCACAGCTGAAAAATGCGCCCGGAACAGTCCGCAGGAAGGTCAGCGGTTATCTCTGGGCCTTGGCATTACAAAGGTCTGCGTTTTCTCTGCATTTTTTCATATTAACAACAAACAACATAAAACCAAATTCAGAAAGTCCATTCTCAATTAAAATCAAAAGAAGTCGGTCAGGTGGGCCCAGTCTCCCGGCCCCACCCAGCACCAGCACCAGCTTCCCCGGGTGGCCTGGGCCCGTGGGCTGCGCAGGACTGCCCTGTGTACCCTCACACCCCGGCTTCCACAGAGAGGTACGGAGTCCTGTGGCAGGGGTCAGGAGTGTCAGAAGGCGCAGGTGCCTTCAGCTGCCTCCCTAGGGCAGCCGCAAGAAAGGTGGGGAGAAGGCTACCCCCCCCAGAGTATAGAAGGGTTTCCAGGGGTCCTTCTCAGGGAAGAGCCGGCTTTGTTGAAGAAGTCTGGGCGGTGCTCAGCAAAGCTGCGGAGTGTGGTGCTGAAGGGTAGGAGTGTGGAAACAGGCTTGCCCGGCCCTGACCGAGCCTCTACACTCAGCGCTCGTCACCAAATCTATTGACCCCGGGGTGCGGGGAGCTCTCGAGCAAGACTAAATGGTCTGTGACCAGGGCCAGGTGACCACAGGAGCTCACCAGTGGGACCCACGCCTTTACAGATGAGGAACTGAGGTCCAGAGGTGAAGGGTCATTCACAGGGGGCTGGGGGTTGACTCTCTTCTCCCTTTTTCAGAGGCCATGGCTGATCCTCCAACCTTCCTGGCCCAAGAGTTCAGCTCATCCTTCCGGGCTGGGAGCCTGCTGTCCAGGAACCACCAGGGAGGATGTGCAAGGGATGGGGTGCCGACTGCCCCGGGTCCAGGGCAGAGACCAGCCCCGGGAGGCCAAGACCACCTCTCCCAGGAAGTCAGTGGCTTTAGGCTGGAAGAGCCTGGCCCCCACGCGAGTGCTCACCTCTGTGGGCCTGGGGCCAGTCCTGAACAGGTCAGCTCCTGCCACAAAGGGAGATGCCCCACAAGGCTACTGGCCTGAGAGCCAAGCCCGCCCGGGAGGGCGGGAGGGCGGGGAGAAGGGAGAGGAAGGAAATGGGGGGCGGGGAGAAAGGAGGGGAGGAAGAGGGCGAGCAGAAGGAACCCGAGATGCTCCAGAGGCAGGGGGAGGGGAGGGAGGCCCCTTTACTTAAAACCAAAGTTACTTCTTCAGAGCAAACAGTGTGTGGTGAGCCGTCCCTGGCAGGGGGCAAGGTGAGGACAGCAGGGAACAGAAGTCCAGGAAGGGAGAGGTCACTTCAGGAGCCTTTCACGGCTCTGTGGCAACTGGACTCTCCTGGCTGGCAGGGCGGGGAGAATTCTGAGGGGACCACCCAAGATCCCACGTCTCCTGCCCTCCTGCCGTGGCTCAGGAAGGGGGCTGCAGCAGTGGGGGGGCGGGCAGCGGACAGGCGCAGGCCAGACCCGGTGTCTGCCCCGCCCCCGGCCCAGGCTCTCAGCTGGAGCCCTCGGCCCCTGGCCCCAGGCGCACACCCTGTGACCGCCCGCGTCTGGGTGGCTTCCCGGCTCACAAGCCCTGCAGCCTGCCCCGGGGACACAACTCGGGCTCTGAGGAGGGCGGGGCAGGCTCTCCACCCTGAGCCCTGGACCGGTTCTGGGGTTCTGCAAACAATGCCTGACTCCTCCAACAGGTCACTGTCACCTGAGGACACAGAAGCGAGAACCTGCCGGCCTGGCAGGGAAAGCTGCAGAGGACGTTATGGGGTCGGCTGGGTTGTGTGGCTCCCACAGTCTTGCACTTTTCTGTAGGTTGGAAATCTTTCAAAATAAGATAATTTTATAGCTCTAGGAAAACCTCCTGGTTTTGAAGGGACAGATGGCCATATCGTAAAAACCCTGTCCTCTGCGTGACCTCCAGTGCCCCCTGGAGGGTTGTTCTGATGGCCTCTGCCAGTCCCCAGCTCAGGACGTCCTGTGGGGGACTCTGGGGCCACCCACTCTGGGGGGCAGGTCCCGCCGAGGCGGTGCTGAAGGAGGGCCTGCAGCCAGGAATTGGAAGCCGGGAAGGCGGGATCCCACCTCCAGAGCTCCTTGGAGACCTTGCTGGGCTTTATTTTTTGAGATAAGCAAGACATGTCAAGAGAACCTAGAAGTTCGAAAGCATATAGGACTTGAGTGCTAACCAGGGTTTATAACCTTTTAACATGGAGGAATTCCACTGCAGCCAAACCCCCCCTCCCCGGGGACCCCACGGTGGCTGGCGGGGACTTTCATACCTCCTCTCCAGGGAGCGGGTGGGAACCCTGTGCCCCTGTTCCCACCTCGCGGTCAGGACACTGATTACAGAACAAAGAAAGGCTTCCTTTCCACTTTCTTTAGAGCTTCAGACTCCAAAACACTGCTTTGCCCTCACACCCTGTTCTGGTTTCACATGTCACTTCTTTTCAAATAAATCTTGGTGGAAATTCGAGAAGCCCCTTGCAACACAGGTGGGGTTTGAAAGCATGCTTGCCCCTGATGGCTGCCGCCACCTTCTCGCCAGACCCCTCCCGGGGCCTGGACGCAGGGCACCCTCACCGCTAGGCCAGCGCCAGGCACCAGCGGGGACCCTTCTGCCTCCCCGCCCCCACACGGCACTGCCCAGACCCCTGAGGGCCGTCAGCTCGGCAATGCAGGTATCCCTAACCCCCTCCAGAAATGTCTGAAGCCACGTAACGTCTGAAGCCACGTAGCCTCTGCGTGACCTCTGCATCCATTCCCGCCCATCTCACCACGACAAGGGTCCCGGGGCCCACGCGGTCCAGTGCCCCGGCCTCAGCCCGTCCCACAGGAGCTGGAGTCACGGGTGGTGGTGGTGAGGAGCCCCAGAAACCGTCAGGCAACAGGGCTTCGTGCCAGGCCCTCCCTTGTGCACCGGGCTCCTACACCCACACTCCCAGCCCAGGCCCCGGCCCCGTGGCTCCGGCGTGGGCAGGGCAGGCCCCACCCTGCTCCAGAGGCTGTCAAGGATCCAGGAGCGCCCAGTTCTCCTGGACATCCCCCAGGGAGTTCCTGGGAATGGACGAGGTGGGGACAGGAGCATCCGGCCTTGGGCCTTTTGGTGCCCCTGACCTCCCTTCAGACCCAAACGCCTCGTTGTCCCCCCCGAGGCCTACACGCAGGCCGTTCCCAGCCACCCGTCCCTCTGAAGGCCTCACATGTGACTCCCAGGTTCTGGTCCACTCAGCATCTTTCTGCTGATGGGGCTGGCCGGGGTTCAGCCCTCAGCCTGCCACGGAGCCCCCTGGCAGGCTCGCGGGACACGCCACGGGGCCCCCACGCTGGGCTGGGCCTGCGTGTGAGGTGATGCCATCAGGGAGACCCCGAGCTCACAGGAGCATAGCCTAGAGTCAGGGGCCGCGAGACAGAGATTTACGCTAAAAATGGTGGCTGTGGCATTCCCTCGTGGCCTCGAAGGCACTCTTCCTGAAAGAGAAAGTGCCTAAGTGGTCTCTGCTCCTCACAGAGCTCCATGCAGAGTGGAGAAGTGGGCCCCAGGGTGCCAAGACAGCTGTGAGCCACGTGGCCGGCCAGGCGTGTCCGGATGCTGTAAGGACAGCCCGCAGAGCAGTAAGGAAAAGGCAGCAGCAGGACCGAGGTCGCCCGGCCACCAGCAAGGACCCCGGCCCACGGCCGCACTCCAGGCCGAGCGCGGGCGTGGAAAGCGTGCAGCCACGTTGGTAGACCCCACACTCACCCTGGCCAGGAGCTCCAAGCCCCCTCCCCCCAAGGAGTCACGGGCAGCAAGGACACGCACCGGGACGCTGGGAGCGGGACATTCGTGTGAGCCACGCCGGAGACAGCCCAGAAGCCCATCAACACAATGGGCAGAGGGACGGCAGTGTCCATGAGAGGTGCCAACCGCGTGCACCGCGTCGTTAAGAGGAGGCTGTGTGACCCTGGCCACCGGCAGCTCGGGGTGGACAGGGCCAGTCCAGGCCAGACGTCAGGATGGCAGCTCGAGGGGTGCCTGCTGGGGCCTGGAGCACAGAACTCACCAGTGTAGCCCCGTGAGTGCTCCTCACTGCAGGCTACACCTTGTGGGAGGAAGAAAGCACAGCTCCGCCTGCTGCCCGGGGATGGGGCAGCACGCGCGTGAGCCCCAGACCCCGAGCACCTTCGCCCTGCCTGAATCCCTCGTTTTCCGGGGAAGGGGCCACCTGGGCCGGGCCTCTCACAACCTCTACCAACAAGGGCCCCACACGGTCCCGAGGCTTGGAGACGGCAGGGGGGATTCCCGCTGGTGGGTGGGTGATGGGCTGTCAGCCCCATGGCTATGTGGCCCTGACGGGGGCTGCACCAAGGCCAACAGGTGAGCCCCAGCACCTGCATCTGCTCCCTCACGTGGCCCAGAGCCTCGTGGGGGAAGGGAGGCCGACGTCCAGGCCCTCTTGCCCATTTCCCTCATCCTGACCCCAAGCCCCGGGGTGGGGACTACCCCAATACTCACTATGTAGCAGGCACTACTCAGGGTCTTTTTCTGTGTGGCCCCCACTAGTCATGGAGAAAGGAAAAGACAGCCATCTGTAGGCACAATAATGATCTCCATTCTGTGAGTCCCAGAGAAGCCACGTGGCACAGCGGTGGGGCTGGGACAGGAGGTGGCTGCAAAAGCCGGGTGTGTCCAGATGGAGCTCTGCCTTTCCTGGGACTCGAGCCCCCGCCCACGCGCACTAGCCCAGGCCCCGCGGTGCTGAGCCCCGGACGCCCGTCTACAGGCCACCCTCAGGAGTTGGTGCAGCCTCAGGGCTGCAGGCCTCGTCCTGTGGCCCTCGGGCGGTGGGGTCCCGACGGGCAGGGCGAGGGTAGGGGTCATGTGGCCCCCAGGGCAGGTCAGCTCCTTCACTGACCAGTTCCTCCATGGGCTCAAAGCTCCATCCCCGAGCATCACTGTGCCAGGAACTGTGGCCATCCTTGGACACACAAAGTGGGGCAAAGTGGGTCCCACATCCCAGGCTTTGTCTGCGTAGGAGACAAGGTCTCCGGCCTTGGGGAGGGAGGTGGACTATGAATAGTGCTTCGAGGTGCGGGCACTTGGGGGAAGGAGGCCCTGGCCTCGGGCCTGCAGGGGTGCCACCTTGGGGACCAGGCCCAAGCGGAGCCGACTTCAGGTGTCACCCCTGATCAGACCATGGCTTAAGGAGCTAGATAGGAGGCCACCGGGGATGCAGGGAGGTGGGTGGACAAGGCATGCGAGGTCCTAGAGGACAGCTGCCTTCTCTGGGGTCAGGATCTGCTCCAGGTGTCTCGGCTGGTCACCTGGGGGTCTGCTCCCTGGACTCTCATCCCCGGGAGGCTGAGTATGGCCCTGGAAGCCACTGCACAGCCACCCCCAGGGGACCATCCCCAGGAGCCCCCCGGGCCAGCCGCAGCGGGAACTGCCCCCACCCCCAGCCCGTTCCTTCTCTGGGCTGGTGGTACTCAGGGAGTGCCAAACTGTCCCGGGGTCTCCAGGCAGCCCCGGACACAGGCCACCACCTTGGAGACTGCTTTGCCACACCAGCTTCGCCCTCAGGTCCACAGTGACGGCACCCCGTTCCTGTGAGCCTGTCGCTCCCGAGGGGTCTTGGGGAAGGCCAAGGGTGGGGCAGCGAGGCCTAGGGCCTGGGCGGGGCTGCACCATCCTTTGGCTGTTGTCCATGGGAGCCCGTGGCGACCCCCGCAGTCCCCAAGTCCCATGGGGGATGGTCACTGGGTCATCCTAGAGTCCCCGTGACCAGACCAGCGTCCCCTCTGAGGACAGGACCCCCACTCACAGGGCTGTGGTGACAACGGAGTCCAACTTTTTCGGGAGGGGGCAGCTTCCAAACCCGCCAAGCACTGGGACCTCAGACAGCGTAGTCAGTGGGGGTGAAGGCCGTCCACTGCCGCGCCATGACGTGTGTGGGACGCGCAGCCCTGCGTTGAGGATGCTGAGTCCTCGCGCCCTGGGGCCGCTGGGCCTCCTCCACCCAACCTCAGGGACTTGACAAAAATGTCACTCGTTTTGACTTTTCTTTCCCTTTCCAAAAAATTGATTTTGTTTAATTGTGGTAAAACATACAGAATATTAAATTGGCCGTTTTAACCATATTTAACCGTGTAGCTCAGTGGCTTGGGGGCGCCCCCTAGCACAACTGAGGAGGCCGCGGGGTGGCTGGGCTCTGAAGCCAGGGGAAAGCCGCCCACACCACGGCCCATCAGCTCATCATGGTGTTTGCTTCACTAAATGATTCCCCCGTATGGAGTGAGGTGTAACAGTTCCCAGAGAATACATCTAAGTAAGAGACAGGCATCGAAAGTGCATCGCCATGTCTGTAAGGCGTCCCACACCACGCAAGCCCTCTGGGAGGACACGGGACTGGACCGAGACGCTCCCAGTACCTTCTGCTTTGGTGGCCAGAGCCAGCGTTGCTGAGACAAAAATACTTCATCATTTCAATTAAACAGCTGCTGCCCAGAGATAAGCAGGTCACACTCAGGTGCCCGGGGCGGTGATTTCTATCCTATTATTATCCACAGGAGATAAGGTGACCAACGGCCTCTCTCAAGGTCACATCTACCAGCCCAGGAAGGTGGGGACCTGCCCAGGGCTTTTGGATTCTGTCTGGGGGAGGGTGGGGGGTGACTGCTCAGACCGCAGCCCGAGGAGGGGTCTGCACTGGGGGCGGGCCCCGACACCCTGGGGACCACACCAGCCACCACACCCCTGGCCTCTGGCCTCGGGAATCGAGGCAGAAGAACCCTCCACCTAAATGAATAAAGCCTCCCGGCCAGTGCGCCCCCTACCCCCGCACAGCAAGGCCACAAGGCCGAAGATGAGGCCCGAGCAGAGGCCACCCCCCACCACGGCTGACAGAGCCGCTCGGCCCATCCAGGGCCCGCAGGCGGTGGACCCCGCGGAGCCGGGGCCGAGGGCCTGCGGAGGCCCAGCACTTGGTTCTGCCGGACGGTTTCCAGCTGGGGGGCCTCAAGCTGACACGGCCAGTTCTGCTCGGCAACCTGAACCAAAATCCACAGCTTTTTCTTGGCTTTCTTCTGTTCCCCCAGGAAGAGAGGGAAGGGGCAGGGTGTGTGAGCCACAGTTTGAGTTAGATAACCATCTCCGGGCTTGAGTACCTCGTTCAAACGTTAACTCTGGCTCGAATCCGTGGGACCCGATGGAGGAAAGCGCTAGACAGCCCGGCTGGGGTCTACGCAGAACTACTTTTTGTGTAAATACCGCAAGTCATTAATTTCTATTTTCTCAGGGCAATGAGTTAAAAATACATTTTAAAAATAAGCTTGACTGCTGCTGAAGTATACCAAGGTTACTTGGGCCTGGCAGCTCAGGACCCGGAGTCTGTCCACCCTGGCAGAAGCCAGGTCCTCCCAGAGCCGACATCACAGGCCAAGAACGTGCGCGAGGGTGACGAGCATGGAGAAAGGCGATAAAACACAGGCTGACGGAGAGCGTCTGGTTGCCAGTCTCTGCTTCTGGGGAGAAAGGACACGCACATTAAAAGGGCAGAACCGGGAAGATCTGCCACTTCAGCGAAATGTGCAAGGAAAACGGCTGCCCACGTTGATGCCCACGTCAATGCCCACATCGATGCCCACGCCACCAAACACAGTCCTTAAACACGGGGCAACACGATGGCATTTCCGGGAGACAGAACCTCTTCCCCAGCTGAAGGCAAATGGCTCCGGGTAGAAGCCCAGAGACACAGCCTCAGCAGGAGGGGGAGGAGGTCGGCGTGGGGTCTGGGCGCGCACAGCAATGGCCACGTGGCGTGGCGCTCTCATGCACAAAACATGCAATCCAGGTGTTGAACGAAGCTCCTGGGCGGCACGGGCCTGAGAGGCTTCCTGGCTGCCGCGCTCACTCACGCACCCCAACGAGCCACACACCCGTGACAAGAGAACAGGGAGCCCCTGGAGGGAGAAAACGGAATATCGAAAATACACGCTCCATACCAAAGAAGGCAAGAGAGGGCCCTGCGCCGACTCACCGGGTGCGCACGCCACAGACCAGCCCTTCTAAGGGCATGGCTCCGCGCTGTGGCCTCTGACGCGGACAGAGTGTCCACGCCAACAGGGGTTTCAGACACGCCTCTCAGGAACTGATAGAACAAGTGGATGAGGGAAAAAAAACCAGTGGAGATAAACTAGCTCTGCACCACACGTGGAACGCGAGTGACCTAACCGGCAGATGCCGGAGACGCACGCACAGCCAAGCACGCACCAACGCCCCGCGCACCACGGGCAAATCTCACTCCGCTGCCAAGCTGGGAACGTGGACTTAGGCCCAGGGTCTTTGCAGAAGTGATCGAGTTAAGGCAAGGTCACGCTGGGGTACGCGGGCCCCGAGCCAGTATGGCTGGCGGTGCTGAAAGGAGACAGAGACGCTTGAAAATGCGGAGGGGACACAGAGGCGGGCTCGTGGCCGCACAGCCAGGGCCCGGGGATGCCCCGGAGCCACCGGAAGCTGGAGGAATCGAGGGAGACCCCCTGGAGCCTCTGGAGGGAGCGCCCACCCCTTACTCAGGCCCTGTCGCTTCCGGAAGGTCAGAGGGGAACCTGCTGTTGTCTGAAGCCGCGGGTTTGCGACGATCTGTTGGAGCAGCCTCAGGACATGGCTGCTGATCGTCAGGAGATGTTAGGAGCCGCTTCCCCGGAAGCATTTTGAAATTGTACGACATAGACCAGTTCTTTGGGAAACACACCCTACCCAAGTTTCCACAAGAAGAAATAGCAGCTCTGAATAGTGCGATATCTCATGAGGAGAGTCAAACCCACCCCCACACACACGCGCACACACACACGCACACGCACACGCACGCTCCGCCCAGACGGCAGCGCTGCTATGATTTTCCAAACACTTAAGCAATAACGCCAATTAGAGTAAACTCCTCCAGACAGTTAAAAAAAAGAAGGAATATTGCCTAACTCGTTTTGTCAAATCAACATTCGTCATCAAGGAACTGAAAGATGAAACCACGATGAGACGAACTACACCCCGTGAAAACATCTACAACGCTATTAACTGCAGGGGCTCAACGTTCTGTTTTTACCCTGAGGGGTGGTTTCTCAAGAGATCACCTTTTGTTCATTCAAGAAGGAGTAAAAGCAGGATTTGTGTACTCCTGACTACCCGTGTTACCTGTCGGTACAAGTTTACTTAGAAACAGATGTGTCCAGGGACGCCTGGGTGGCTCAGTCAGCTAAGCCTCTGACTCCTGGTTTCGGCTCAGGTCGTGATCTCAGGGTCGTGGGTTTGAGTCCAGCGTCAGGCTCTGCGCTCATCAGGGGTCTGCTTGTCCCTCTCCCTCTGCTCCCCCCACGCACGCTCACTCTCTCTCTCTCTCAAATAAATAAAATCTTAAAAAAAAGAAGAGATGTGTCGCCCGGGAGGGACGGGCGGGGACGGGGGTGGCAGGGGTGCTCGGGCTCGAAGCTGCAGGTGCCGTCGCTGCAGAGCCAACTGGTCGAGCAGGGCAGGGAGTCAGCGGTACCCGGAGTCCAGTGGATCAAGGTCAGCTGGTCCCAGCTGCCTAGATAAAGCCTTTGTTGTCCCGCGGCACGAGAAACAAGACCCGCGGGACAGCGCAGCTCTTACGCAGAACCCCTCGGTCCGAGAGGGGCCGTGGAGACCCGACACCATGTCTCCGAGAAATCAACTGCAAACAAGCGCCCAACCGACCGCCAGCCAATCAGGGAGGCCTGCGCCTCAGGCTGGTCCCCAGCCGCCCGGTCTCCCGATGCCCTGAGCCACGCCCACGCGCGGAGGCCCGGGACGGTAGCTTCTTTCCTCCTCACCCTGTTGATGGAAGGTTCTAGAATTAACTCTCAGATGCAGGAAGTGTGTCTCACCCAACGGTGCTCAACGATTATTTGCTAACCACTGAGCTTGCCTAACCAAGACTGGTGCTGCCAGAGGTGGGAGGTGGGAGGCAGCCTGCCTGGTTTCCATCCATCCCCGCGTGTGCGGGTGAGCATGTGTGAGCGGGTCCACCCAGGGCTCTGCCCTTCCTGGCGTACAGCCACGTCTTCTGGACGTCAGGGCACCGTCCAAGGGCCCTCCTCCAGCCACCACGAGGCCATCCTGCTGCCCCCTGTGCATTCCCGGGGTACGGGGCACAGGCCGGATGTGGCATCCACCTGGGCACCTCATGGCTTCAGGGAAAGCCTTGCCTCTTGCCTCTGTACCCAGCTTGGACACGCCCAGGTGGCACCAGGTGGGGCTGGGAGTGTTTGGAAAGTAAACAGCTCTGTCTGAGCAAATACAACCGCGCTGGGCTCTGTGGCCATGTACCACACCAGCGGCCGGGCAGGGACGCTGGACCCCCGGTCCATGGAGCAGCCCCAGCCTTTGTGTGGAAGAGGGGCACCCGGGGGATGGTGAGGGGGGAGGGGACCATGGACATGCAGGGCCGAGCGTGAGTGTGTTTTGTATATTTTGCCACAATTGAAGACTAAATGTTGGAAGTCTGAGTAGTTCCAACTAAGCACGTCTGAGCATGGGGAGAGTTGCCAGGCTGGGCAGGGCCTCGGGCCCCTGCAGTGAAAGCCGGAGCACACGGGGCACCCGACACCTCTCCTCCCTGGGGGGGGGGGTCCCGTGAAGCCTCCGCACCCGCCCCAGGCCACCAGGAGAGTCACCTGGGGACCAAGCAGGGTCAGCCCGAGACCCCAGGGATTTCTGGGGCTTCCTGCTCTGCCCTCCAGCCCCCCTGGGGTACGCAGGAGAAGCCGCAGGGCCCCCAGGGTCCCACCAGCCTTGACCAGGGGCCTGGCCAGAGCCTCCAGGCCCCACACGGGTGAACCTGCAGGCCCCCAGGAGCCAGCGACAGGGACGCTGCCCCAGGGCAGAGCCCCAGCCTGGACCCCGGCGGGTGTTCCACGGGAACAGAAGGTTCTGGGGGGGTGGAGCCCTGCCCAGACCTGGGGCTGCAAGAGGAAAAGCCGCTAAGTCAGAGGTGGGAGGTCCTGTGCTGCCCGCAGTCACCCGGTCCTCAGGTTCCCGTGCCGGCTCCGCTGCGGAGCCCACAGGCCCGGGTCGGACGTGCAGGGAGGGGCGTCCACGCCGGGGCAACCCCGCACACACCCTGCCTCTGTCCTAAAGAAGGAAGTTAGCAAACCCCCCTCCATGACTTTATCTCTGGATCTAGTTGAGAAAATACGCAGAAAATCACCTGAAACTGCATTTGTTTGGTGTACACGAGGCTGCCGTGGTGACCGTCCAGCTGTCCCCTCGAGGCAGCCACCGTGGGCAGCTCCAGGACCCTCCAGAAGCTTCCGGAGGCCAAGCACTTGCCCCAGCCTGGGGCGGGGTCCCCAGGTGAGTGTCCTGGGTCAGAGCCTCCGCGGCCTCAGGGGCAGCGTCACAGACCCTGGCAGGACCCTGACCAGGGAGGGTGGTGTGGGGGCTGGACTCGCAGGGGTGGGGAGACGCCTGAGCACAGCTGGGGGAGGGTGGGAGGCTGGCCTGGAACTTTCTGGAACTCCTCCCCGGACCCCTGGCCTCCCGGCAGGATCTCAGATAAACAAGGGGACAAGCAGGGTCTGGTGTGCAGACAAGTTCTCAGAGGTGACCCAAGGACAAGGCGGCCGGCCACAGGACACAGGGCTGACTTTGACCCCACCCCTCCCGCAGTGCTCGCCTGCCCCCTACTGGTCGCCCTGGTACTTGCCTGCCGGGCCCGCCTCCCCTAGAGAGCCAAGTGTCCCCACCGCGCGCAGAAGTTTCCGGAAACTCCGCATCTCGCCAGCCTGGGATACACACAGCCCCGCAGGGCCCCGCACAGCCCCCTGTGGGCCACACAGGCCCCGGGGGCAGCAGAGGGGGCCAGGCCCACGGTCTCCTCTCCGCACAGCCCCGGTCTCCGGGGAGATGGGCAGTGTGACCCCAGGAGCCGACCCCCAACAGCGACACTGGACTCAGGGCCCCCAGCCCCCTGCGTCAACGGCACCAGCTCCTGTCCCTATCTTGCCCTTCTGCGGTGACCCCCCGCATGAGGAGCCCTCGCCGGCTCTCGGGACTGGCCCTGGAGCCCACGCTTGCTGGCTGAGGCTGACCCAACATCCCCACACGTCCCCTCAGCTTGTCCAGGTCACTTTCACCACGCGGCCTCCCAGCCTCCTCCCCTCCAGGACCCAGGGCCATCACCAGCCCTAAAACCAGCCAACTCTACAAGAACCTCGTGGTTGGAGGGCTCCCGACGGGGGTTGTGAGACCGACACCGGGCACTCGGTCAAACTGGAATTTCAGATAAATACTGAACTTTGCTTGGGTGAGGTTGGTCCCGCATCTTGCTTATGCCAAGAATTACTTGTGTCTACTGAAACGGGAGTGTCACGCGTCCCGCCCGCGGCTGGTTGCTGGGTCTGGCCACCCCGTGCTCAGGGCATGAGGTGGGCGCGCAGGTGGACAGGCTCGGCCTTCTGAGGTGTGGCGGCCTCGGGGTCCCCGCCTGCCTCCCTCTTCCCAGGGAGTGGAAGATTTTCAAGTACTCCCTGGACACCCTGCCCCGCAGGTCCCCCGGGGAGGGAATTAGGCCAGAGCCCGGTGTGGCCCGGACTAGCAATTATGCGCATGTTTTCCTCATGTTTTAGAGTCAACAGGATCTCCTGCGAGACAGGCAAGGATGCCCCCAGCAAAATGCTTCCCGGGCAGGCTCCGGGTGCAAAGGACAGGCCACAGTCATGGCCGCGGAGCTGCTGGCCCGTCACCTCGCCCATGACTCAGCATCCAAGGGACCTTTCCTCAGAACAGAATCCCCCCCCACCACCAGGGAGCCGAGAGGGAGGCCATCGGGGCCCAGAGAGGGAAAGAAACCAGCAGGCCTTTGTCTGTCTGCGTGTTTTCTCATTCAGCCAGCGCATGGGGTGGGGAGGAAGAAGCCCCCCAGACCTCGAGAGCGAGCCCTCTGCAGTTCCTTCCGGTGTCTCCTGCCGAGCGCGGAGGCCTCCGTTCTCAGGAGCCAGCCTCCACCTGCAAACCATGCCCCACACTGGTGGCCACAGGGCCTTTGTTCTCGGAGAAAGTACTTCTCGGGGACTGTCGCGGATGTGCCCCATGCTTCACGGCCAGCCACTTTCCACCGGTCACCTCGAGGCCACTATGTCCCCTCCACTGCAGGGGCTGTCCACCCCCCTCTCAGAAACCTGAAAACAAAGAAGCAAACAGAAGTCCGAGTCCAGGAATGACCCAGAGCCTGCTCCCCTCACCACACAGAAATGGACAACAGGACCCTGCCCACGACCTCGGCAGCGATCAGTCCAGACGGTCAAGACTTGGTCAGTGACTGCCCCACATCCAGCTCAGGACCGACCACTCAATCGCCTAACCAACCACACAGGAGGCTGGCTCCTTGTCCCCAGCTCCGCCGCACTCCCCCCGCATCCCGAGCAGACCCAGACCCCCTCTGCTGTGACGCTCTCCCACTCCCCGGCCTGCCTGGGCCTGTGTGATGGACCACCCCCTCCCCACAGCATGCCCCGCCAGTGCCCACCCCAGGTGTTCTTCACATCCAAGGCCCCATCCTGACATCGGCACTGCCCTAGGGCCTTTGCACTGCTGCCCTTGGGCTGGACATCTGGGCAGCTTAGGGCACCTCTTCCCGGAAGCGGCCTTTGCACTCAAGGCCCTTCCTGCTCAGTCCAGCACATCATCTGAACTCACAGTCAGGGCTGCGAGGGAGGCGGCTCCTCACGCCCGGATCTGAGCCAGGCCTGCCCCCCTCGCACCTGGTTCAGGGCCTGACCCTCGGTAGGGGACACACACGTTTCTGAGACCACGGAGTGCATTCTGCTGGGCCATTTCCCATGACCACTAAAGCCACACGTCCTTCACTTGGGTTGGGTGACGATCACCACGTAGGGGCTGAGAAAACCGGTGCAGAACGCCGTTCGCGGGGAGAAGCCCCAGCCCCGTTCTCCAGGCCGCGCCCCACACCTGACGCTGCGACCCGCCAGCCCCAGGGTGGTGGGCGCCCGCCAGGGCCTCAGCCAGCCCCAAGGCCCTGCCGCCGTGCCCTCGTCCGCCAGCCCTGCCCGGACTCCTCAGACCACCTGCCACGCTGCCCCTGGCTATCCTGCACCTGTGGTGGCCTCTCCCACACCCACCCCCGCCGGCCTGGGGGGGCCCGTCCAGGTGCCACCCTCTGCAAAGTGGACTGGGAGCCCCTCGCGGGTGTGCGACCCCCTCCCAAGACGACCACGTGCAGTGCACAGCCGGATGTGTCCCCGGAACCGGGCGAGTCCACACCTCGATGGGGTTGCCCTTGGCGCTCTGCCCACGGTCAGCCCGGCGGGAAGGGGAAAGCACGGAGCCAGCGCACGGCAGCTAAAATGTACGCCGGTGCCCCGAGCCCACAAACACCCTGCCTGCGCGTGAAGTGAGAGAGACGTACACAGCGAGCCGGGCGCTTCCTGCCCGAAACCCCCCACCTGCTCTGTGCGGCGGTCTCACCCCCAGGCGCCTGCACACGGAACGGGGCCGTGTGCACACAGGTACAAAAGGACAGGTGGCCTGCAGCACAGCCCCTCCTGGCCCGCCAGCACCCCGGATCCTCCGTCCCGCTTGGGTGCTGCCGCGGGCTCCACACCAGCGTCCCCGCAGGGAGCTCACCGGGGCTCGATGCCACAGTCACAGCCCGGCTTCCCAGCGACGCAGGCCACCCCGTGTGAGCAAAGGTCAAACGACTCTTGGTGATAAAGCGCAGCCGGGCCGCCCTGGGGGGCA
>NW_022589720.1:736335-776805 GCF_004348235.1 Phoca vitulina
CACAGACTTAGGAGCCTGCCCGGCTTCCCTGGGGCGCGGGTCGAGGCCCGTGCAGGCCCGTGTTCTGCGGCCCGTCCGTGCAGATGCGCGTGGGGCAGGCAGGGCCGGCCATGTTGGTTCTGCAGGGGACCCCACTGCGGGGTCCTGTGGGGTCTGCGAGGGAGGGGCTCTGGTGGAGTGGGGCACGGGGGTCCCCGTGGCCACGGCGGCAGAGGCACTTGCTCCGGCGCTTCCCAGGAGGCTGGAGAGCGGCCTGCACTTCGGGGTCAGGTCCCGGCCTCCACAGGCCCCTCCAGCAGCCCTCGGCCCGCTCTCTTCACCGGCCACTTGCTCCAGGACACAGCCGTCACCTCCCTGCTGGGGTCCAGCCTCGCCCTCCAGGGACTGCCGGCTGAGGCCCCGCGAAGCCCGAGAGAAGGTGCCTCCAGGGGGCTCGGCGCTCGGGAGGATTGCCCGGCTCCCGGGCTGAGGGTGGGTGCTCCGGGCCGGGCTGGGGGCTGCTCGCCCTCGGCTCCCCTCCACCCTGAGATGCAGACAGTGGGGCCGAACCCAGGCCCCAGAGAAGCAGCACCTGCGGAGCCCCTGTGCCGGCCACGAAGATGCCACGGACTGGGGCATGCTGAGGGTCCGGGAAGGGAGGGCCAGGACTTTCTTCTGCTCTCCTTCTGCACCCGCATCCCCAGCGCCCAGGAGCATTCCAGAAGCAGCTCCCAGGTGAACCCAGACAGCCCTCCAGCACCACTGAGAGCCTGGACCAGAGCCCTGGGGCAGCAGTAACCCAGAGCCACAGACCGCGAGGCCGGCTCTCAGGGCCCTGGGGCCACACGTCCGACAGCCAGGTGTCGCAGGGCCCATTCCCTCGGGAGGCCGCAGGGGACGGTCCCTCCTGCCTCTGCCTGGTGGCCCGGCACTCCGACCTCCGTCTCCTCCTCAGGTGGCCTCTCCCTGGTGCGTCTGCGTCTTCCTCTGGGTCTCTTTTAAGGATGTTGGTTGTTGGACTCGGGACCACCGGATAACCCGGGATGACCTCTCACCCCCATGTCCCTAACCTAATCCCATTTGCAAGGACACTTTTCCCAAATCAGGTCCCATTTACAGGAGTCAGGAGTTAGGATGTGGACATATCTTTTGGGGGCCACCATTCAGCCCACCTCCAGCCTCAAAACTAATGCAAGATAAGGCCCAAACCTGGAAGTACTTGGTTCGCAGGGAGGGGGCTCGAGGAGGGTCATTCCCCAAAGCTCCTCTGCAGCCTTGTGCACACAGTGGGACCATCTCGGACTGTGGGACGGGCTGGCAAACCCCGGTTGCCACTATCTCACCCAGAATGCTGGGCTTTCTGCCACATCCTCACAGTTCTGGTCATAAAACACGTGTCCTCAAGGGAGCAGCTCCCAGGCAGGAGATCCACTGTGCCCTGTCCCTAGTGGGCCCCCACCCACCGTCTGGCCTTTCAAAGGGGGACAGCTGAGGTCCCCAGTTTGGAAGGGCTGCTGGGGTGGAGGGGCTCAGGCCACAGCAGGTGCATTCTGGGACCCCCGGTGGTCCTGCAAGCCAGGCTCCATCCTCTCCCTCTGGGCCAGTCCTGTCTCCCACTCACAGTCCACAGGCAGGAGCGGAACGGGGGGCCTTCCTGGGCCTCAGCAGGAGGCTGGCAAGGCTTCCCATGGAGGGGAGCCGGGACGGTGACCCATGGGCCCACACACAGAGCGGGGGCTGAAGGCAGCACACAGGGAGGCAGTAGGGGGCAGGGCAGGAAGGCAACCTCATTCTCAGGAGGTCCCAGCCCCCAGCCGAGAGCGGGCGACAGCGAGGCCCAGCCCAGCCTGAAAGAGGTGGTCCCCGGAAGGTGGGCACAGATGAGAGGGGGGCTCAGCAAACCCCAACAGTCCTCGGCAGGCATCCACTCAGCCCCCTGCCCACGGCAGACAGCATGGCCTTGCTTGGCCCCTCGGGCAGCCGTTTCTGCAACCCTGCCCCCTCCCACCAGCAGGCCTGCTTGCCTTTGGGGGGTGGGGTCCTGTGAGCCCCCTTCCTGCTCTGTCCTAGGGCGCATCTCATTCCTACCCTCTGGAACACCTGGGTGGGCTCTGAAGCATCCAGAGCGAATTCTCCATGTCCCTAAAGCAGTTTCTGACGCATATGACTCGGGTCACCAGTCCCAGGAAGGGCTCAGCGGAGAAGACCTCTGGCCGCAGGTGCTGGGCGTGGCAGAATATGCCCTCCGCCTCCCAGGACGTCGCTGAGTCCCCGCACGTCCAAGGCATGGGACAGGCTTAACGCCAGAGGAGCAGTTTCGGGCCAGGGTGCTCCGGGGGGGGAGGGTGGTGGCCAAGGGGCTCCCTGCTTCTCTGCATCGGTCAGCACCCCGAAGGAGCCACCCTCAGCAGACCCTCGGGAAACACAGCTCTCGACCAGGGCCTGGCCGTGTGGACCAGGGGCCCAGGTCTGTAGCTGGCTGGCGAGCTCCCAGGGGTCCCTCGGCCCAGGCCGGATTCACGGGTGGCTCAGAACCCTGCAGAGAGGTGTGTGCATGGGAGCAGGTCCATACTTCCTACGGGCCAATGTGGGGGGCCTTGTCCACGGGAGGCTGGGACGTGACCTTGTGATGGGGGGCCTTGTCCACGGGAGGCTGGGACGTGACCTCTAGGGGGACACCCAAACCCACAGGACCCTATAGCCCCCACCCTGGGGTAGGGAGCCACAGGCCTGTGTGAGTTCAGGCAGGCTGCTGTCCAGAGGAGGCAGCCCCTGATCTTGGCCAGTTTTCCCCAGGGGGTGGCATGGGGCAGGGTGGGGGGCCCTGGAGTCTCCGACGGGTGATGCTGACCACTGATCTGCATCCCCAGGCAGCTCTGTGTCTGGCCATCCCTCAGGTCACCAGCGTCCCCAGGCCTGGTGGGCACAGGTGCGTGGGATGGAGGTGGGCTGCCGGCATCAGCTGCTCCCCTCAAGCCCCTCGCAGCAGCCCCCCGGGGAGGCGGGCAGGGGATGACCAGTGTGCCTGATACCCCGGCGGAGCTGGCCCACGCCGCTCGGCTCTGTGGTCTAGCGGGACAAGAGCTCTCAGGTCTCCAGGCAACAAGAGGCAGCGAGGAGGCGCCGGGGCCCTGGGGAGGGCTCAGGTGGCCATCGGGGGGAGGGGGAGGGGAGCCCGATGCAGGCGGAGCAGGGCGGGAGCTTGGCCCAGGTGAGGCAGGGTCCCTGCGCGGGCTCTGATGGGCTCAGTGGCCTCATGGTGGACAACGGGAGGCTGCTCGGGAGCTCCGTGGCGGAGGAGGCTGAGCCGACTCAGCCCCCCCTGGGGGGACGGGGGAGGGGGCGTGCACTGGCTACCAGAGCCCACGGCTTATCTTAGCTGCGGTGGCAGAACGGGCAGCCCCGGCTGGGGGCACAGACAACCCTCCTGCGTGGTCTCACGTCCTGGAGGCTGTTACTCCCAAGGCCTCTGTCCGTGGCCTGTGTCCTCACGTGGTCGCCCCTCCGTGGCTCTGTTCATCACCTCTTTAAAGACCATCTCCAAGTGCAGTCACACTCTGAGATGCCGGGGCCAGGACCCCCAGCGCCGTCAGCCGACTGGGCCGCCCCACCTCCCTGCGCCCCTGCTCACGGGCCGTGGCCTGGAGTGCAAGCTCCCGGAGCTGCAGGCTTGGGCACGTGCTCCCCTCTGCCCCAGCACCAGGCCCACGCTGTGCAATTCAGCAGCCACCAAGCACAGGCAGTTGGTTGAGTTTAAATTCGAACTAGTTAAAAATTCAAAATATTTAAATCCAGTTCTTAGTTGCACCAGCCACATTCCACGAGCTCCACGGCCACCCGTGGCTGGCGGCTGCCATAGGGGATAGCACGAGTGTGTGGGACCGCTCAGGCCCCAAGGACGGAGGAATGAGTGAGCCAGGGAATGACTGAAGGAAGGAACGGGGCTCTGGTGCCACGTGGTGGGGGGGGCAAGGAGCTTTGTTCTGAGTCTGTTATTTGGGTGCCGTGGCGCGACCACGCGAGTCCTGCTGGAGCATGAAGGAGTCGTGGGCTGCGTCACCCTGGAAAGACCGCCGCTCCCCGCGCCCGAAAGGAGGCACTGCCCAGGCACATGAGCGTGCCCGCCGTGTCCCTGCCGAGCCGCACCTGTCCCAGCCTGCCAGCCCCTGGGCCCTGCTGGCCACCCGAGCACGGGTCACCCCACGCCGCCGGCCTGAGCGGCCTCCACACCCTCCCCAGGCAGGGACGACCCCACAGGGAGACGGAAGTCACCGCCGTCTCCAGCTCCGTCTCCCCCCCCCCGCCCCGAGCTCACAGCCCACAGCACCGCGTGCCCCACACGGACCACCGACCCGGAGGGTTACCACGGCCCCCCCACGCCCCCAACTCTTCCGGCGGCTCCTGCTCGTTGGGCTACGTGTGCAGAGTTCAGAACACATAAAAGCACACGGACAACGGAAGCCTAAAACGGACCTCAGCCGGCCCATTCTCCACTTCCGTGCGCGAGCTCGGCGAGGCCAGGGACGGGGCGGAGGAAGGCACCGATGCGGGGTGGGGGTGCGGTCAGGAGACAGCCGCGTGTGCCCCGGAAGTGACTTCTGGAAGGCAGAGTCTCCCGCAGCCCGGGAAGGTGAGCCTTTGGAGCTCCAGAACATTCCATGGCATTCCTCTCAAATGAAAACAGGAGACGCTTTGAGTTAAGTAGCCTATGTGAACTCCGTCGATTTTCTGGGGTTCTCCCTAACATCCAGAGGCCTGCTTTTCCACGGACGGTGCCCTGACTGCTCCCTGAGCTCAGGCAGTCCGCACACCACTGTCCTCACAGAGGGCGTCCGAAAAGGCCCGCCAGCCTCCACCGAGGGCAGTCGAGGGGTGCGGGCAGCGGCAGAGGGAGATGCCCGGTCCCACCCGCCCCACGTCTCCTTGGCCCCCAGGCTGGCGCAGGGGCATCTTCAGCCACCTGGACCCTGCGACCCACTGGCGTCACCTATTCCAACCCGACTTTAAATGGCCTCCCAGCCAGACCTTCCCTGGGCCAGCCTGCCTGGGTCTGAGCATCAGTGTCCCAGGGATTGAATGGGAGAGAGAGGTGTGTCCAGCCCCGACCGCGCCAGGGTGGAGGGCAGGCCGACTGCCCGTGGGCACCCGCCAAATGTCGCCCAGGGAGCAGACGCCACAGCCCCGCACTGTCGATTAAGTGCAAAAGCTCACCACCCAGTGTATGACGGGTCACGGGGTGGGGGGTGGGGCAAATAACTCCCGACGGAGACACGCGGCAAGTTGCAGCAACGGTGTTTCAGAAGTGCCCATCTGAGTAAACAGGAAAAACAGGCCCTGGGTCCCAGCCTCCCACCTGCCGCCCTTCCCTGCGATCTCAGGCAGCCTGGCAGCCACCCCCGGGCCGTGTCTCGTCTCTGAGCCTCTGAAGGTAACAGACTTTCCAAGCTTGTGAACGAATACTAAAGCATCCGTTCAGCCCTGACACAGAGTCCACGAGACTAGCATCAGCCACATTCATGACCGGCCAGGGATGCCCAGCCCCACCACCGCCAGGGCGCACCTGCCATGGCCACGGGCGAGCCCCGCTCCCACGCAGCCCCGCTCTGCTGCGTCCCTGGCGGCCACAGGTCTCAGCCAGCGGCGGGGGACACGTGGGAGCACCCCTCTGCAGGGTCATGGTGTGGGAAGCCGGTCCCTCCCTAACAGCGGCCGCTGAGATGTGAACACGGGTGTGTTTCTCCACGGGAACAGCCCTGAAAGGAGTAGCCGGCAGCACAGGCTTTGGAGAAAACCTAAAACACCCAGAAGGACTGGCGACCAAACAGCCAGCTTTGCCGTGGACTCATCGAAAGCGAGAAGCCTTACTGCCTCGAGCTTTGTGTTCTGTTGGTTTTCTAACACCGTCCTCTAAAAGCCAGAGCCAGAAATAAAAAGAATAAAGGCATTTTTATTCAGAAAAAGCATTTCCAATACATTAAGAGGTAAAGTTGGAAAGAGCAGGTACACCACGAGGATGCAGCCACGTGACTGTGGACACGCAGAGACAGCCCGGAAGAGGTTTTTTCACAGGGACTACTTCTGAGCACATTTTCTTTCCATTATTGTGACGGTTCACTATGCCTGTCAGCTTGCCTGGGCCTCTCTGCCCAGGTACGAGGTCACACATTATTCCGGGTGTTTCTGTGAAGATGCTTTTGGATGAGATTAACACTGAAAGTGAGGAGCTCTGAATCCTCCCTGACACAGGTGGGCCCCGTCCAATCAGTTGACGGCCAGAACAGGGGCTGACCTCCCCAGGCGGGAAGGAACCCTGGCAGAACAGGGGCTGACCTCCCCAGGCGGGAAGGAACCCTGCCGGCAGGCGGCCCGTGGGCACTGCAGCCTTCCCCGCGTCTCCTGCCTGCCGGCCCACCCTGCAGACTTTGGACACACTAAGCCACAGCTGCATGAACTACTCCAATCCTTGGAATCTCTCTCTCTCCACGCACACATCCTGCTGGCTCCGCTTCTCTGGGGCCCCCGAATACAACGCTGTCCACATTTTCTCAGGTGAGCATCATGGCTCCATCACGGCCTCCAGGGAACTTCTCCCAGCACCCGATGCCCTGAGGCACCCACTCTGCCCACTGGGGGTGGCACCAGGCCCAGGGCTGCGGCAGAAGGAAGGGCTCAGGCTCCCTGTGCCCAGCGAGGACTGGGGGCCACGTGGGCCTGAGAGGGAGAGAGAGAGAGGGCAAGCAGGGGCACCGGGCGCAAGAGGGAGAGGGAGAATCCCAAGCAGGCTTCACACCCAGCGCGGAGCCCTACACGGGGCTTGACCCCACGACCCTGAGGTCATGACCTGAGCCGAAATCAAGAGTCGGACGCTTGACCAACGGAGCCTCCCAGGTGCCCAGCCTGACTCTTGATGACATCATGCAGGAGCAGTCTCCACAGGGGTGGGAGGTGGGGGAACGGCTCTGCGGGCGGGAGGGACTCACACGCCGCACGCACCCACCCCTGCCTGTGGCTGAGACACGGCCGGACAACCCAGGGGGCCATCTGGGGCCGCTGCCGGTCTCAGCCCCTGTGCAGGGCTCAGGTCCCTCCAGGGGCAGGAAGCTGGGTCCCCACCCCCCACTCCCCAAGGCCAACTGAGGCGAAGAGCCCCTCTGTGCTGCATCTGGAAGGTAGAAGTGCAGCCCGCAGCGCTGTGCCCATCTCTAGGGACCCGCCAGCACGCCGAGCAAAGGGCAGACCCCGCAGCCCCTGGTGAGGGAGGACCCGTCGGCTGGCGGGGCCACCCCAGTGCCCTGCACCTGCCCTTCCTTCCGACTGGAGAACTCTGCCTCCTGCTCCGCGGTGAGGGGGCCCACGGGCCCAGCGGCCAGGACAGGCTGTCCCCAGGGTGTCCAGGGAGAAGGGGCCTTCCTGGCTGGGTGACTGAGGCCTAGGGCTCCTTCTTGGTCCCTGGAGAAGCAGGCTCAGGGGGACAGGGTGAGAAGGGGTCTCCCAGGCCTGCAGCCGCGCCCAAGCCCCTCCCCGACCCCAGCACCGCGAGCCCGCCACCCCTCTCCTGCTCCAGGACCAGCCCGGAAAGGCCGCACCGGGGGCTGCTTGAAGCAGGAAGGTCCCTGGACAAAAACAGCTCCTGCAAAGGGCCTGAACTCGCACCTTGCAGAGAGTAATTTAGATGAAAAGGACCCCAGCGAGAGCCCTGCCGGGGAGCACGGATTTAATCAAAGTGACCTCCACCTCCTCCTCCGGAAAACCAGACAGCGGCTCGCCTACCTGCCGGAAGCAGAGGGTCGGGGAGGGGACGAATTCGGTTTCCTCTCACCCCCTCTCCTGTTCGCTTTTTTGATTGTGGCAAAATAGATCTGACCTAAAACTTGAAGCTTTCAGCCATTCTGTATACAGTGGCACTCAGCACGTGCACAGCGTTGTGCGGCCATCCCCGCCTCCCCTCTCTGAACGTCTGTCCTCATGAAACCCTCTCTCCCAGCCTGCCTGGAGCCCCCGCGCCCTCCCCTGTGTCTCTGTGGACGGGACTCCTCCAGGGGCCTCCGGTGAGGGACGCCGTGTCCCCCGTGACGGCTCTGTCTCACTGAGCAGTGTCCTCAAGCCCGTCTCTGCTGTAACAGGTGTCAGGACGTCCAGCCCTCCTTTGCAAGGTGGGACAATACTCCAGCGCATGGCAGGACCACGTCTTCTGTCCACCTTTCTGCCACACACACCCCCACATTTGTACGGTAGCCAACATCCGTGGACACACATCTGGGACCCCCAGCCCGAGCCCACGTTCGCACAGTGCAGCCCTTGCTCACGGGGCCAGAGGCCCAGGTGGGAGGAGGCGCGTGCAGGGCCGCCGGGGGCCCCGGGCAGGCACTGCGCACAGGGCTCCCGCCGGGATCCTGGGCCTGCCCACGCGCAGCCCCCGTGGGGTAAGGACGGCAGTGTGGCCAGTGGAACACAGACTTACCATGTCATTTTGATGTTTAATGGGCGTTGGTGCCTCCAAAACCACGACACCGCCCCATGGAAAGGACACCAGATGGAGCAGAAGTAGCAAGGAGGGAGTGAGGGGCGCACGCTCAAGTGTTTTCGTCAGCGAGCTAGAAACCACGAAGGGAGAGCTCCCCGGGAGGGTGCTCTGGACAGAGCTGCTCCGTGAGAACCAACACGAGCGCTGCACCCCATGAAATATTTAAGTAAAAAGAGAACAGAGCCTGCCCAGCAGGGTGGCGGGTTCTCTGACTCCAGAGCTGGGCAGCCCACACCCTGGACTCGGGCTCAGGCCTTCCTGGGCAGCCAGGAGCGGTGCTGAGCCTCCTACCCGACGAGAAAGCACCAACACCGGCCAGGGAACCGGGACTTGCCCCTGACACGCACCTGGAGCAGAAACCTATGACCCACTTGTGAAGTCGCACGAAGTGCAGACGCACAGTCCGGGTGGGGGGGGGCTCTCCCGGGGTTCACAGACTGCGCGGAGGGCCCAGCCCAGATGGTGAGCGGGGAGCCCGTTCCCCGGGGACAGCAGTGTGGGGGGCCAGCCGCATGCCGGACGACGGCTCCCTGCCTCGTCCCGTTCCCGGGTTCCCAGGTCCCGGCTCTTGAGGGAGCGTCCCCCTTCAGACACACGATGCCCCTCTGGCCGGGGCAGGTTCTCAGGCTCGGTGGCCGACCCTCACCTCCCCCTCCAGCAGCGAAGAGCCAAACATGGGGTCACACCCCGACACGGACAAGAGACACTCACAGGCACATGTATGTGGACACAGACACACAAAGACGCACGTGCAAACACACTTGAATGTTCTGAACAACAGGCCTGCGTGACCAGCCCCCCAGGTGTCATCTGAGCCTCTGTGGGACTCTGAGGACCCCCCCGACGGCGCCTTCAGAGAAACAGAAAGTCGACCTTGCAACAGGGGCTGGAAACGGGCCTCCACCCCAGGGCAGGGCGGAAACCAGGAGCCGCGTGAGGGTCCACCTGACTCAGCGAGGGGCTGCCCCGGCCTCCCCAGGAGCACGGCTCAGAGCGCCCGCGGAGACAGCGGGGGCCGGAGGCCCTGTCTCAGGGTCAGGCCTCTGTCTGATACCCCCCAGCCTGCGGACCCGCCCAGACCTGAGACTGGGAGGGGGCTGAGGGGAGTTGGGCCTCTGGGGAGCCGAGCTCCGAGGAGTGTGGTCCTGCGTCGCAGGGGCAGGTGGGTGGCTGTGGCCGCAGGGCAGCGTCCTTTCAGGCCAAGGCTCCCTCTGTCCCTGCCCTTCCTGCGGGGCGGGTGGGGTAGGTCCTCCGCGTCTTGACTCCGGATCTGGGGCCCCCGCTGTGATCCCACAAAGGAACGGCACTGGCAGCTGGCACCAGCGCTTTCCTGGGAAGCTGGGGGGGGGCAGCCCCAGTTCAGCCACCTCACCTCTGGCACCTCCCAAAGTGGTGGTGCTACGGCAGCCCATCCCGGCCCAGTTGCACGCTGCCGAGCTCGTCTCCCTCCTGCCCGGAGCATGCAGACCCGCGGTGCAGCCAGGCAGGGCAGGCAGGTGGCCTGGGGACAGCACCCCCGCCTCCTGGGGTGAAGAAGCCTCCCCTCCCTCCCAGCACAAACCCTGCCACCCTCGACGAAGGAATGGGACTCGGCACAGAGCGCGCAGCAGCCCGGTGTGTGCCAAGGAAACGCGGCTCCCAGGGACACGAGGACGGGGGCGCCGGGAGCTGGGATCACGTCCGGTCCCTCGGCAGAGAGAAGGGACACCCCACTCGAGGTGCCCGTTACGCACAAACGCACAGCAAGCAGACTCACGGGAGGGGAGCTGGTCGAAGGGCAAAGTCGGATGCTCAGCCTGGCCGATTCGGAGCCGGCGGGGTCCTGACACAGCGTGAGGCGCCTCTGTGCGAGAAGGCTGCGCGTCGTCCCGGGTTCGAAAGCCCCCCCATTCATACACAGAAGCGGGAGGGCAATGCAGGGCGGGTGCCCACCGCACAAAGGCACGCCACAGAACCCGAGTTGCTTTTTAAACTTGGTGCACGTTGTCGGGCGCCTGGGTGGCTCAGTTGGTTAAGCAACTGCCTTCGGCTCAGGTCATGATCCCGGAGTCCTGGGATCAAGTCCCGCATCGGGCTCCCTGCTCAGCAGGGAGTCTGCTTCTCCCTCTCCCGCTCCCCCCTCTTGTGCTCTCTCTCTCTCTCAAATAAATAAATAAAATCTTTAAAAAATAAAAAATTAAAAAAAAAAAAAACTTGGTGCACGTTGTCTTATCGGCAGCGTCTCGTCAAATAATCGGTCTTTTGTTCTCGGCAGCGGGCAGGGCACACAATCCGCTGATTGATCCCTGGCTGGAGCCGCGCCCCTGTAACTGCCGCCCCACTGGAGCCCCATTGTGTATGGGCAACCACGTCAGCCAGGGGCAAGAGCACAGCGTGGCCCCGGCTCAGAACCGTCCCACAGCCGAGGGCTGGGGCGGCCGGATGGGGGGAGGGCAGGGAGGGAGGTCTGACCTCCTGGACCACAGGCCCAAGAGAAGAGGTGAAGGTGGAAGTGGGGCACTGTAGGGTTTCCCTGGCCCCAAACAGCCCCCTGTCTCCCATCTACCACTCGAAGACTCTGGGGCCATGCCCTTCTCCCTCGTCAGCATGAGGATGAACATATCAGGAGCTCGGAGGGCAGAGGACAAGCTGAGACCTGAGCGTGTCTCCCGGCACCAGACCCTTTCCCCAGGGGCACAGGCCAGCATGCTGGGGGCCCAGGACAAGCGGGGCAGAGAGGGCCAGGAGGGGGGACGAGGCTCGAGGAGGACCTGGAGGGTCAGTCCCAGGGAGCCGGGACCTGCACACTGCTGGGCGAACAGCTCCATGCCAGGACAGGGCCCACTGAGAGTCCATGTTCCTGCCAAGAGGCAAGGCCACGGCCTCTGAGGCCCCAGTTCCTGGGGGGAAGACCATGGCAGGGCCAGCAAGCCCAGGCTGGGGCCTTGGGGCCCCCCGGGACGGGGAGTGGAGAGGCCGCTCTCTCCCTGCTGCGGGCCACGCGTGAGGACCACCTGCCTCAGCCGGGGGCTCTTTTCTCACCCACGGTCTCCCAGAAGTCTCTGTTGACCCCTTTCGTCAAAGCGATTTCCCTCAGGGATTACATATTAAAAAAAAAAAAAAAAAAGCAATTTCCCTCAGAACACAGGAGCCGGCAGTCCCAGAAATAATTAGTTGTTCTGACTCATACAAATCGATTAACAGCAGAATCATTGCTCGCAGAGCAAACAAGAGGAGGCTGCTCCCGGGTAAGCAGGGGCAGCGGGAGGAGGGTGCCCCTCTGCCTTGCCCGCGGCCACTACCCCTCCTGGAGTGCAAACAATGGCCCCCAAGGTTAAGAGGGCGATGGGCAGGGAGCAAGACCCGAGAACCATGGGGCGCCTGGGTGGCTCAGTTGGTTGAGCGACTGCCTTCGGCTCAGGTCATGATCCTGGAGTCCCGGGATCGAGTCCCGCATCGGGCTCCCTGCTCGGCAGCGAGTCTGCTTCTCCCTCTGACCCTCCCCCCTCTCATGTGCTCTCTCTCATTCTCTCTCTCTCAAATAAATAAATAAAATCTTTAAAAAAAAAAAAAAAAGACCCGAGAACCGGCTGCCCCCAGGTGACAGGTGTCATGGCCACACCTGACCTAGGCTCAGAGCGGAACCCATGGACACACACCCCAGTGCCCACCACGTGTCTGGACCAATGCCGTCCTTGAGAAAGGGCACGTGCACGTGTGTGCTTGTGCTCATGAGCACACGCACCCAGCGCCACAGAACGCCCGGGCTTGTGAGGGAGGCACGGCTGAGAGTTCATCTCCGTGTTAGAGAATTTCCCGAGTAAGTCAACAAAGGCCTTGTCGGAAAGAATCCAAAACCCCTGGCACTCTCAACTCTCACCGCGTGCACTGCGCCCCCTACATTGGGGGGGGCAGACTGAGGCCCCTCTGTCCAGAGACCCACCTCCGCCCGCTGACCTGCAGGAAACGCCTGGGCTCCTGAAAAGCTGCAGGTTGTTCAGGCATCAGCCCAGAGGTGGGGGCTCTGGCTCCCAAAGGGGCCAGCAAATCACAGACCAAGGGCAGCCACAGGACCATCTGCCCCCAGGAGCGGCCTGAGGCTAGAGGGCAAGGGCCTCTCAGAATCCAGTCAGACGCAGAGCTGCTGGGAACCCGCCTTCCTGTCCTCCTGTTTGCACCCTCCCCCACCCAGGGCTGTGGGGCGCCGGCCTGTGCGAGGGGCCGTGGTCCATGCAGCAGCCCCCCAGCACACCCGGTCAGGGCGGAGATCACCCAGGTGCCCGCCTGCACTTCTCAGGGCCTTCCGACCACAGTGCTCAAAGCCAAAGGAAGGTCGCTAGTAGAAGTTTGATGATTAAAGGCGAGGGGGTGGGGAGTCCACTGGCGGCACAAACCAAGTGACTGACCAGAGCGCTGTCCAGGCCCGGCGGGCCTCGCTGACCGCTGGGTGTCTTCACCCAGACAGGAGGAACGGCAGCCTTGCCGCCTGGGCTCTGAGCACCCACCACTCTGCGCACTTGCACCCTGACTTGCCCTGCACGCCCGGCGCTCCAGGGGCGGTGAGGTCAGAGGGTGCCCGGGAGTTTTCATAAGGGCCCGGGGACTCGCATCCCCCTCCAGGGCGCAGGACAGGGCAGAAAGCGGGGGCGTCGGGGCCGAGCCCGCGGTCCCCAGAGGAGCCCGCAGGGCATGCGACACACCAGCTCACCCCCGCGCTGACGACGCAGCCACCGCGGCCGTCCCCGAGGCCAGCGCCCGGGCAGCGCTCCCGCCGGCCCCGTCTGCGACCCTCCCGGTGCGCGCCCGCCGGCCCCGTCTGCGACCCTCCCGGTGCGCGCCCGCCGGCCCCGTCTGCGACCCTCCCGGTGCGCGCCCGCCGGCCCCGTCTGCGACCCTCCCGGTGCGCGCCCGCCCGGCTCCGCCGCGCAGACGGGGTGCCCGCGCGCCCTCGATGGGCGTCCCCGCGTGGCCCGCACCTACCGTAGCGGCTCGGCTCGCGGCAGTAGCGCAGGATGGGCAGCGCGTCCACCCTCGGCGTCTCGGGGGCGGCCGCGGGGTCGCGATCCGGGGCCCGGCCGGGGCTGGGGAACTGGCTGCCGCCGCCCTCGGGCCTGGGCCCCGCGTCCTCCGCCCCGCTCGCCGCGGGGGTCACCACGAAGCGCTGGGACATGATGGCCGGAGCGCCAGCCCCAGCCTCCAGGTCCCCGGCCGCCGCCGAAGCTGCGGGGCTGAGCCGGGCCGGTGCGGCCGAGGGCGGGGCCCAGGTCTGCGCCGGGAGGGCGGGGGCGGGGCGGGGGCGGGGCTGGCGCGGGGGCAGAGCCCGTCTCAGGGACCCAGCGCTGCAAGGATCCGGGAGGGGGCCATGGCGCGGGGAGAGGGGACCCGACGGGGAGCGCGGAGGGGGCGGCCAGGACAAGTAGGAGCGGGGCTGGGGACGCAGTCACTCGGGAAAGGGGCACATTCCCTCCGTGAGGCGCGGAAGCCTCCATTTCCCAGCCAGAGTGTCCCTTCAGAACAGCAGAGCCTTGGGGGATCTCGCTGCAAGACCTTGGAGACACCCCTCCCCCAACCCAGGCAGCAGGGGTCAGTGCCAGGGCCTGGGACAAGCCTGCCAGCGGATGCTGGAGACCTCTCTGGTCTGGGACAGCGACCACCCCCAGCGGCAGAATGGCAGCCAGGGACCAGTCACAAGGAGGTCCCTGCTAGAGTTTCCTGGAGTGAGTGAGGGTGGAGGCCTCCTGGACCGTGGGGTCTGGGCGAGGGACACCCTGGCCTGGCATCCTCCCATCCCCCAACTCTGGCCTCTTGACCATTATGTGTCCATCCAGCCTCAGACTTCTACCTGGATGGAGCATAAGTCAGGAAGGAGGGGGGTGAGACCAGGAGGTTCGGGAGCAATGCACCGGATAGGAAATGCGGGCAAGAACTAGCCTACTCTGTTTATGGGCACCGGCAACGCATGTACCAGCCACATGTTAATTTTGTGTTAATATTGCTACCACTTCATGTTTTTGGTATAGCACTTTACAATATTCAACATCTTTTGCACATTCATTTGTTCAACAAATATTTACCTAGTGCCTAGCTATGCCAGGCCATGCAGATAACAGAGGAGACAGAAATCCCCGCCTCTCTGAAGCATGCATTCTAGAAGTGAAGCAGAGACAAGAGCTGTGATGAAGAAGCAAACAAAGAAGGGGTCTAGTGAGGTGAAAGTGTAAGTGGGGTGTCCAGGATGCCCCCAGGAAAAGATGATATCTGAGCAACGACTTAAAGATCAGTGATCAGCTCTGTGTAATTTTGACTCACTTACCTCATGGTCCATGATAGCTGTTCCTGGTCCAGCCATCACAGTTATATTCCAGCAGTAGAAAGAGGAGTCCAGAGAAGGGCAATTAGCCCCCACTCCCAAGAGCACAACCCAGAAGCCACACGCAATACCTTTGTTTGACCCATTAGGCAGAACTTAGTCATATGGCCACACCTGCCCATGAAGAAGGCTGGGAAATGTGCCTGCTGACGTTTGGGGGCTCTGTTAATGAGGAGGAATGAGAGGTTAGATATCAGGGCAAAGCGAGCACAGGAGGAAAGGAAGATCCAGGGTGTTGGATGTTGAGGACTCCTTTCTGCACCTCCCTCCCCTTGCTTCCCCACCTCCACTCCCATAGCGCAGAGGGAGCAGCGGGGACCAAGTTCTCACACCTGCGGGCACACCTGGCCACGCCTATCTCATTCCTGGACAACCTCCTGGGGCTCTTCTGGGTGCTCTGGAGGCTGTCCAGGCAGGGGATGCTCTCCGGGACAGATGGAGATGGCGGCCCTGCCCCTCCCCCACCCAGTCCCATTCAGTATTTTCTGGGCCCCTTCTGCCCATTGCATGTTTGCTCAAGATGAACATGTGAACTGTTTGGGGAACTTTCCCCTAATACATTTATGCTTTTGTTGAAAAGGCACCGGATCAGGCACCTGGGTGGCTCATTCGGTTAAGTGTCTGCCTTCGGCTCAGGTCATGATCTCTGGGTCGTGGGATCGAGCCCCGCATCGGGCTCCCTGCTCAGCAGAGAGCCTGCTTCTCCCTCTTCTCCCTGCCTGTGCTCTCTCTCGCTATTTCTGTCTCTCTCTCGAATAAATAAAATCTTAAAAAAAAAAAAAGAAAAGACAGCGGATCTATAAATAATTTTGCTGAGAACTGGCACCTTTATGGTGTCCAGTCTTTTCATCCAGGTTACAGAGGGATTGTTCATGAAGTTTGCTTGTATATGTCCCCATTTCTTGTTACTGTTGTAACGGATCTTGCAACTATGTTGATGTGTAAACACAAAACCAAGACGCACGGTGACTGGCGCAGGTGTATTTGCTTAGGAGCCCGCTGCCTGGCAGAATTCTGGGTTCTGTCATACGGCTGGGTCTCCAGTTCACAAGGAACTTTCCTACCTGTAAATCAGCGCAGTGTTGTCCTTCCTCACTGTGCCTCCTCTGCTTTCTCTCCCCCTTTCTGGTCTTGTCTTGGAATTTTCTAGACATTCCCAGGCAACAGGAAATACCACATCGGCTGGAGCTCCTTGTCTGGTCTGAGCTGAGATGAGGACGGCCTGGGGCCTCCCAGCGAAGCAGGACGCTGGCCAACGATGTGGGGCAGGGTCTCTTGCTCCGCTCCGCTAGGGCAGGGCTGGGACCTGACAGCCTGGGGGCCCTCGGTCGTCAGAGGCCTCCAGGGTTCACAGAGCAGGGAAGGACCCCAAAGCTCCACTCTGTCCCCACGAGACCCTGAGGCAGCTGTGGACAGGCTTGACGGACAGGCCTGGAACAGAGCTGCAGCCGAGGCTCCACCCCTGGGTTCTCTGCCCCTGAAACATCTTACCCCGAGTGCGGCCACCAGGTGAGGGTCCCTCTCGGGCCAGCCTCTTCTGGGTGCTTTCTCAACATCATCATTTTCTACCTAGTCTACGATTTTAATCTCTTCAGCTAATAAAATGTTAAGTCTCTAAGTTTCAAATTTATATATGTGTGTGTGCATGCGTATGTGTGTGTGCGTGCGTGTGTGTGTCTTGGTCTGTGCGTGTCTGTGTGTGTGCATGCTTGTGTGTGTATGTGTGTGCGTGTGTGCGTGTCTCTGTGTGTGCATGCTTGTGTGTGCGTGCATGTGTGCATGCATGTGTGTGTATGTGTCTGCATGCTTGTGTGCATGTGTGTGTGTGTGCGCGTGTGTGTGCATGCTTGTGTGTGTCTGTGTGTGTGCATGCTTGTGTGTGCGTGCATGTGTGCATGCATGTGTGTGTGTATGTGTCTGCATGCTTGTGTGTGTCTGTGTGTGTGCGTGTGTGCATGCGTGTGTGCATGCATATGTGTGTGTCTGTATGTGTGTGCATGCTTGTGTGCATGTGTATGTGTGCGCACGCGTGTGTGTGCGTGTCTGTGTGTGTGCATGCTTGTGTGCGTGTCTGTGTGTGTGCGTGTGTGCATGCGTATGTGTGTGTCTGTATGTGTGTGCATGCTTGCGTGCATGCATATGTGTGTGTGCGTGTCTGTGTGTGTGCGTGCGTGTGTGCATGCGTATGTGTGTGTGTCTGTGTGTGCATGCTTGTGTGCCTGTGTATGTGTGTGTGCGCGTGTCTGTGTGTGCGTGCGTGTGTGCATGCGTGTGTGTGTCTGTATGTGTGCGTGCTTGTGTGTGTGTCTTGCTCTGTGTGTGTGTGTGCATGCGTATGTGTGTGCGTGTCTGTGTGTGCGCATGCTTGTGTGTGTGTGTGTGCGTGTGTGCGTGCGTGTGTGCATGCGTATGTGTGTGTCTGTATGTGTGTGCATGCTTGTGTGCATGTGTATGTGTGTGTGTGCGTGTGTGCGTGTCTCTGTGTGTGCATGCTTGTGTGCGTGTCTGTGTGTGTGCATGCGTGTGTGCATGTGTATGTGTGTGCGTGTGTGTGTCTTGGTCTGTGTCTGTGTGTGCGTGCGTGTGTGCGTGCGTATGTGTGTGTGTGTATGTGTGTGTGTGTGTGTGTTGGGGGTGGGGTGGGGCCCTGGGCATGAAGACGGGAACAAGCAGGCAGCTGTGGACAGTCCTCTGACCTCTGGCCAGGTGCGTGCAGAAGCCCCCACTGTCCCCGATGCTGGCCTGGCCTCCCAGCAGAGGCGGGCTCTCAGATGAGCATGGCCATCCTGGGCTTGCCCGCTGGCCATGCTGCTGTCCACGCCCCCACAGGGGACCCACCGGCTGCCGAGAGCCACCCCCTCAGCATGCGCCAGCCCAGAGGCCTGCGCCTCAACGCACCGGGTGGACTCTGGGATGGGTTTCCATCAGAACACACAGCTGGCCGCTGAGTTGACAGTCTGAGTGGTGGGGAGACTTGCCCTCGGGAGCAGGGGCACCAAGGACCCCCAAGCCTGGCCCTTCACTTTGGAGTTCTCTTTGATGACTCCAGGAGCAGGACAGCCAACCTGTGCTCCCCACCCAGGGCTCAGCCAGAATCTGGGCTCCTACTGCCTCATTCAGCAAGCCTGTGCCCTGGGGGCTCTGGATGGGCTCACCAAAACCCTGGAGGCTGCCCCCCACCAGCAGTCCCCTGTGAGGGGAGATGGTGGGTGTCTTGGGGGGATGGCCGCCTCCTGCCAGGACTGGGCTCCTGGCAGTGAGCAGAGGTTCAGTCACAGGGGTGAGGGCCAAGGCAAGGAAGACACAGAGCAGAGACAGAAGTGGAGCATAAACAAAGGGAGAGACAGACAGAGAGACAGGGAGGAGCCAGGGCCCCAGAGTCCTCTCTGCCTGTTCCCGGAGCCAGGCCCGCACGACTGATGGATGCCCTCTCCGCCTGTCCTGGGCCAGGCCGCGCCTGCGCCTTGGGTCCAGTGGGGCCGAGAGGGGGTGCAGCGCATGGGGCAGGACACTGTCCGGCGGCGGGTGAGGCAGTCCCTGAAACTCAGCAACAGTGTCTGTGTGGCTGGCCTGGGCGCTGGACTCACTCATGTGGCATTTGTCTTTCTCTGACGGACTTACTTTGCTTAGCGTAATACTCCATGGATCCACCCAGGTCATTGCAATGGCAAGATTTCATTGTCTTTTATAATATTCCATTGCTTACATAGACCACATCTTCTTTATCCATTCATCTGTCAGTGGACACTTGGGCTCCTTCCATATCTTGGCTACTGTAGATAGCATTGATATAAACATCGGGGTGCATGCATCCCTTTAAGTTAATGTTTTTGTATTCTTTGGGTAAATAATGGATATGCTATTGCTGGGTCATAGGGTAGTTCTATTTTTAACGTCTTGAGGAACCTCCATACTGTTTTCCAGAGTGGCTGCACCAGCTTGCATTCCCACCAACAGTGCACGAGGGTTCCCCTTTCTCCACATCCTCCCAACACCTGTTGTTTCCTGAGTTGTTAACTTTAGCCATTTTGACAGGTGTGAGGTGGAATCTCATTGAGGTTTTGATTTGTATTTCCCCGATGAATGATGTTGAGCATCTTTTCATGTGTCTGTTTTTTGGCCATCTGGATGTCTTCTTTGTAGAAATGTCTGTTCATGTAGTCTGTTTTTAACCAGATTTTTTTGGGGGGGTGATAAATTCTTTATATACTTTGGACACTAACCCTTTATCATATATGTCATTTGCAAATATCTTCTCCCATTCCGTAGGCTGCCTTTTAGTCTTGTTGATCATTTGCTGTGCAGAAGCTTTTTATTTTGATGAAGTCCCAAGAGTTTATTTTTGCTTTTGTTTCCCTTGCCTGAGGAGAAATATCTAGAGAGAAGTTGCTAAGGCCGATGTCAGAGACATTACTGCCTATGTTCTCCTCTAGGATTTGTATGGATTCAGGTCTCACATTTAGGTCTTTCATCTATTTTGAGCTTATTTTTGTGTGTGGTGTAAGAGAATGGGCCAGTGTCATTCTTCTGCATGTGGCTGTCCAATTTTCCCAACGTCATTTGTTGAAGAGACTGTCTTTTTTCCGTTCAACATTCTTTCCTGCTTTGTCGAAGATTAACTGACCACGTAGGCGTGGGTTTCCGAATAAACCTGTTCTTGTTGGTAGAATAACTGTTTTGTTTTTAAGGCTCACAAGAATCATGTCACACACCCATGCCCCCCAACACATGAACCCTGTTACCCTCAAACACCCAGTTGGAGGTCGACCTTCCCTGGCTCAATGGAGGGCGACCAGATCCCACTTGGATTTCAGGCTCCTGAAAAACAATGCGTCACCTCTGTGTGAAATGTGCTGTCCTCATGTGAGAGCGGGGGCCACCCCCATTCCTGCAGGGGGGCCGGAGGGAAGGGGGTTGGCAGCCGCTCTGGAACATTCTCATGCTCAGCAGTGGGGGCTCAGAGCCCTGGAGGGTTCCCTCTGTTCCTTCACTGTCTTTTTTTTTTTTAAGACTTTATTTATTTATTTATTTATTTATTTATTTATTTATTTATTTACTTGAGAGAGAACAAGAGAGATCACAGAGGCGGAGGGAGAAGCAGGCTCCCTGAGAACAGAAAGCCCGACGCGGGGCTCGATCCCAAGACCCTGAGATCATGACCTGAGCCGAAGGCAGACGCTTCACCGACTGAGCCACCCAGGCTTCACTGTTTTTTAAATGCTGCCTCGGTTTTGGTTCTGGGAAGGGCTGGACGCCGGTGCAGAGCTGCTCCTGCCCTGCCCGCCCCTCACTCCCACCCTGGCTGCACCTCTGAGCCCAGGAGCCAGGAGCCACCCTTCTCCCGCTAACACTCAGCCAGGCTCACAAAGGAGTGAACATTTCATACAACAGATGAGTTAGTAACATGTTGATTTTGGCTCATCAGTTGTAACAAATGTAGCACATTAACACAGGGTGTTCAAAACCAGGTAAACCGGGCATCAGGGGAGGGGGGCTAGGGGAACTGTCCGTACTCTCCATTAAGTTGTTCTGTAACCCCCAAACTGCTCTAAAAAGTCTTCAAGTTAAAAAAATCAAATGGATGGAAACACATTATATTCTTTAAGACACTGAAATGAACCAGCTGGGTTATGACATCCTGAAAGACTCATATTTTTTCTCAATCCGTATGACTCGTTGATACTCGGGGAGGCAGTGACTAGCTGAGACCTGAGGGCTCAGGGAGTGATGTCCACGCAGGCCAATCGCAGGGAAGGCCCCGTCAGCCAGGCCCTGCATGGCTGGGGGCAGCATCTCATGGGTATCACGGGCCCCCACCTGCGTGGGCAGACAAGGCGTGCCCCAGTCCCCGTGCTCTCTAGGGGAGGGAGGACATTGCTGCCTGAGCCACTCCCTCTGCAGAGCCTGGCAGGCTGGCCCAGCCCTGGACGCGGGTAAAGGGACAGCCCGCGGCACGGCTCCCGCAGCGGTGCCCACCCCTCTTCCTCAGGAGGCACAGGGATGCTCCCATTTGCTCTAGACTCCAGGAGGTGGCTCCTTTTGGGGTAGCTGGAACTGGGTGCTGAAGGGCTCTGGGTGGTGGTGGAGCTGGATCCAAAGTGGCCAGCTGGGGCTAACTCGGGCCGACATCACCCACGATCCTTGCCTCTGCGGACAGAGGGGCTGGTTTCCATCCCTGTGCGGTCACAGACTCGGCAGGAGCGTTTGGACGATGGGGCAGCAGATACTCACTCCCCTCCCTCTCCCAGAGTCAGGGGACTTCCCCACCCCAGTGGTGTTGGGCTAGCAGGTGCTTGCTCTGGTCATGGAGCATTAGTGACTTCCTGCAGATGAGACTTGTCCTCTCTTGCCGCCACAAGGAGAACATGCCCGGGTGGCCTACTGGCTTCAGACGACGAGGAGCCACGGAGAGCTCTAGAACCAGCCTGCAGTGTGGGGCCAAGCCTGGATCGACGGACCCCCAGCTGGCCTGGCGACGCGTGAGTGAGGAGAATAATCATCGCCTTGGGGTGATTTGTCACACAGCCTTGACATAGCAACTGCTGATACACTCGTCCTGTGAACCAAGCAAATTCTCTCAAAGTCTCAGTTTCCTCCCGTTTGAAATGAGAATAACAATGATGCCTTCTCCAAAGGACTGGTACAAGGGTTCAGTGAGCCAGATCATGGCAATTAATTGCAAAACACCAGTGAACTCTGCTCTTGTCACTAACTCTACAGGCAGCCAGGACCAGATGAGACCACGGGTACTGGGTGTGTCCTGGCTGTGAAGAGGGTGGCGTGAGGCCCTGGTTCAGAGCCCGTGTTTGCATGGCTCACAGCACTCTCGTGCACTCTGCTGTGGGCAAGTCCTGCCCACTGCCACAGCCCTCTGTCACTGGCCATCAGGAGCTTGAGGGAGAGATGCAATGAGAGGGCACTGGGGCAAAGCTGGGGGCCAGGGGTGTGAGGGAAGATGCTGGACATGCACTGGGCTCCTGGACGTCAGCCGGGAAGTGATTCACACTCAAGACCCAGGGGGTGGCAGGGAAGGTCTCCCCCCACCCCACTGCCTCTGAAAGATGTTTCCCACCTGAAGGGTCCTCACTATACCAACAAAGGACCATGTCAGCCATTCTGGGGAGACAGAGCTGGGCCCCATACACACAGAAGGTGCCTCCTAGGGTTCCCAGGACAACCCGAGGGGGAGTTAGATTACCTTTGGTACCACTTCCCCCTTTTGAAATGCCCTCTGGCTCTGAACCAGGGCCCTAGAGGTTCCCTGTGTGCTTGTTGGATGGCTCCTATCAGCCCAGCGCACCCTCTTGGACAGAAGCAGCTGCCCGTGGAACTTGGTTCTCCCAGGGGACCCTTCTGTACTGTTTCCTGCTTTACTTCAGCACCCAGGATGGTGTACAGTGCCTCTAACATTCAGAAATTAATATGGAATGATGGATAAATGGATGGTGGGTGAATGGATGATGAAGGGATGCATGGAGAGATGGTGGGTGGATGGAAGGATGGATGGATGGATGGATGGATGATTGGATGGATGGTGTACAGATGGATGGAGAGATGATGGATGGATGGAAGGAGGGATGATGGATGGAGGGATGGAGAGGGCTCGTGGATGGAGGGAGGGAGAGAAGATGAAGATAGATGGATGATGGGTGAACGGATGATAGATGGAGGGAGGGAGGGATGGTGGATGGAGGGATGGAGGGATGACGGAGGGAGGGAGAGATGATGGAGAGATGGATGGATGGCAGGTGAGTGGATGATGGAGGAAGAGAGGGAGGGAGGGATGGTGGATGGAGGGATGGAGGGATGACAGATGGATGTAAGGAGGGATGGTAAATGAATGGTGGATGGATGGATGGAGAGATGACAGATGGATGGAAGGAGGAATGATGGATAGAGGGATGGAAGGCTCATGGATGGAGGGAGGGAGGGATGATGAAGATGGATGGATGATGGGTGAACAGATGATGGATGGATGGAGGGAGGGAGGGATGGTGGATGGAGGGATGACAGATGGATGTAAGGAGGGATGGTGGTTGGATGGATGATAGAAGCATGGATAAATGTCTGGAACTCTCCTTATAGAAGGGTTGGCACTCAGTGAATATTGATTCTCATTATGTTCTTCTGGAAAGTGTTGGAATGGCTATTGGCTCATGGCTATTTGGCTTAACTTTTGCATCTCTCCCTTGAATTGTGTGCTGAGGTAGATTAAACCCTCAAGGAGTCTGATCTAGCTAAGGAGAGGGAGAAAGAGAAAGGTAAGGAACCAGACACATGGGAGGGCACATGTGGCAGGGGTGTGCTGGGGAAGATGCAGGGATTGGCTTCAGAGATGGCAGGCTGACCCTGAAGGTTGGCTGGGATCATCTAGTGGGGCTGGATAGGGGCTGGGGGAAGACCACATAGGAGGGACAGGCTGAGCAGCAGGGAGTGGCCACATTGCCCTCCATCCCCATGGCCATTCCCTCTTGCCCTCCTACCGTGCTGGTGAAGCCCAGGTTTGTCCAGATGACCACCTCTCTGTTAGGACTCCAGCAGGTACCCACAATCTGAGCCCATCTCTGTAGCCCCACCCTCTTGCTGGGCTTTGGTGTGGATAGGTGAAAAGTGTCTAGCCAATGAGCTGTGGGGACAGGTGTGAGGGGCAAGAGTGGGGGAAAGAGGACATTTCTGGGAATGATTTCTATAGGGCCAGGGGATAATGTTCCAACTAGAGTGGCAGTCTCCTCCTCGGGCCTGTGGCAGGGGTGTGGAAGCCCCGATGCCTAGGTATGTAGTCCATCTGCTTGTACCCTATGGCTAGCACAGTGGGAGGTAGCCCTGTCCTTATTTGGGCTCATTCAGCAGTGGTGTCTGGTGCTGTGGGGGTCAAGTCAGACATGTCAGCCCAGATTCTGAAATCAATCTCGGAGGATCCCAGGATCAGGATGCTCAGACACCCCCATGATGGACACCTTGTGCCTCTCCTGCCTGGAAGCCCCAGTCCCACCCTTGGCCATGTTGCTCCAAAGTCATTGTGTCAGCCTTTTGCCATGGGCCCCTCCCTATGGTGAGACCTGCCCCACTTTGGATGTGTAAACACGGAAACTTGGGCCACCCGACCTGCTGCCTTCCTCAGTATAGTGACCTGATCCTTTGGGCTCCCTTGGCCCCTCAGTCCCCTGGGAGGTCAGGTTTCCTTGGCTGGGCATCTCAGCCTACTCAAACGAGGGGTGCCCGGGGTTATCCTGGCCCTGAACCTCCCCGAGCTACCTCCCAATAGTGTATCAAACCCTGTGGCCCTCAAGCCTCAAGAGGCAGCAGACCCCACTTGGCTCTGTTTCCCATTCTGGGTGGCCTGGGTGCTGTCCATGGGTAGGCAGTCTGAATCTCAAAGACTTCTCACATCACAGACAGACTGCTCTTTGAGAATGGCTAAGACAGAACGCATTCAGTACATGCAATCTACTTCCCATCACCCATTCACCATCCATCCACCCACCCACCCATCCATTCACCATTCATCCATCCACCCATCCATCATCCATCCATCCACTATCCATTCACCATCCACACATCCACCCTCCATCCACCATTCTTCCACCATCCTTCCACTCCTCCACCCATCCATCATCCACCTCTCCAACATCCATCCATCATCTATATACCCCTCCCTTCCTCCTTCCCCCCTCCCTCCATCCATCCACCAACCTTCCACTCCTCCATTCATCCATCCATTATCTATCTACCCCTCCCTCTCTCCTTTCATCCATCCATCCATCCATCCATCCATCCATCCATCATCCACCCATCCATCATCCATCCATCCATCCATCCATCCAACCACCATCCTTCCACTCCTCCATCCATCCATGGTATAGGGAATGTGGAGGATCAGTTGCTGCACTGGGCTGGGGACACAAATAGGAGCCCCTGTGGTGGTTCTCCTGAGGTGCCTGCCATCAGGAAGAAAACAAGGGGAGCCAAGGGTATGTGTGAGGAGCCCAGAGGAGGACAAAGTCATGGTGGGCAGTGCAGTGGGGAGGGAGCATGGGGCCCATGCTGCCCATCAGGACAAAGATGGGGGTTCAGAGCAGTTAGGAAGAGACAGAAGATGTCTGTGTGGAGGTCCCAGGCTGCAAGCAGGTTGGAACAAAGGAAAGATGAGAGATTGGTCCTGCTTTCAGCTTCCTGGCCATGTTCTGCCTGTGAGGCTCCAGAGCTCTTCCTTCTGTTGTTGAGAAATTTTCAATTTGTGCATCTGTCACTTAAGGTCCGGAGACTGATAATGAAAATGAGTGAAATAACCTCCTTGATCTAGTGCTTCCTTTTTCCTCCATTCAGGCTGCCCTCCATCTGGAACCTTCAGTGGCTCCCTATTTCCAAGTCTAATGCCTATGTGGCTGTCAAGGCTCCTTATGGCTCCCCCCCACTCTGCACACTCACCCCCCATCTCACCCTCTCCTCTGTGAATGCCCTGGACCTCCAGCCTTGCCCCCAGGGGCCCCCACTTGCCCCCCGCTCACTCCCGCTCACCCCCCTGGTTGGCCCCCCAGCGAGGCTTCCTCCTCCAGGGTTGGCTCATTCCCAGCGTCCCCTGGCTCCTCCCGGTCACCTCTGCTGCTCCAGCAGCCCAGCCTTGACCCTGAGTTCTGTCGGGTGCGTCCGACCCCTTGCGTCGGCTCAGACGTGCAGGGGTCCTTCCTGCACAGACCCTGCTCGGAGCAGCACAACGTTGCAGCCGAGGACGGACACGCCCGGACACGCGGGCACTCCAAGGAAGGCCGGGCACCGCCTGGGGACAGTTCAAGGCAAGAGCAGGGCTCTCTGCCCGAAACGCCTGCCTCCCCGTGGCCCCGGCGACACAGGGGCACGTGTGCCGGGCAGGTGGGCTCAGAGGCCGGGGCTCTTCTCCAGGTGTGGTTTGCACGAGACCTCAGCCGGTCAGCGCAGAGCTCGGAGGGCCCTGGGTCTGCGCAGCTGCGGCCGGCACAAGCAGAGATGCGCCCTCGCCTGGAGAGCTCTCTCGACCCCCAGGTCAGCACCGCCGATCCCGAACTCCGTGTGAACAGGACGGCGCCGCGTGGGGCTGGACGCGCCTCCTCCCTTCCCGCCACCGAGCGAGACGCCAGTGGGGACGCACCACAGTTGGTCTCCCGGTTTCTCGGGCTGACGGAGGCCGCGGGGGTGCAAGGGGCGCTGCCGGGGGCCAGCGCCCGTGGGGACGTTTCACTGGGTCTGCCTCCCCTGGGCGGACACCCCGAGCGCAAGGGCCAGCCCGCGCACCGCGAGCATGTTTCAATTTCTGACAGAGTGCCAAACATTTTTCCAAAGGGGTTGTCTCGGTTTACACTCTTGGGGTCCCTCCCCTAGTTTCATGAGGCAGATTGTGGTCCACGCCCACACCTGGCCTCTCTCCCGTGTTGGCATTTGGTCGACACAGTAGAATAAAAGCCACACCCAGCGCTGACCGGGCCAGGGACCAGACAGGCACTTGGTGCACATTATGCCATTTTTACAGAACATTTTAACTGACAGATGGGGAAGCTGAGGCACGGGGCAGGACTAACTTGCCTGGTTCCAGCTGGTCGGCACTGAGCAGATTTGCCCCGACTGTCTGAGCTCAGAGCCAGACCTTGAGGTGTTTGTCCCTCATCAGCCCTGGAATCAGGCCTCTGCTCTCCTGGCCATTGGCCTCGTCCACTAGGGTTTGAAATCCCCTCCCTGTGGATCCTTGTGATCACTCTGATTTGCTTTTCAAGGTTCGTCTCCCTTAGGAAAAATACCTCGTGTGGCCTTGGGCTGGGCTTGCTGGCTGTTGTTTGGGTGACGAGCGGATCTGGGGTCTGTGAGCCCCCGGCCGGGTAGCCCACGTGCGGCCACAGCCCTCCCTCCTGTCTGTGAGGAGGCGTCCCCTCCACAGAAACACACTGCAGTAATTCACACACGAGAGTGTGGGCGACAGGTGTTGGGTGAGGTTTTCTGTCCTCTTGGTTTGGTCCGAGGACCCCAAACCGCGCTATGAGCCGGTGGCCTGGCACCCTGGAGAAAGGTGCGGGAAGGGCCTGGAGCCGCCCAAACCAGGAGAGACGGCCAGGATGGACGTGCTGGGCAGGGGACCCTGCCCACATAGGGTTCTGCTGGGGGTGTCAGCCCCCACTTCCGTGGGACCAACAGGGGCTCCGGCAGCCCCCGGGGCCCTGGGTGTGCGTGCCGACCTGTGGGATGCTGTCTGGCTCGTGTGGGGTGGTGAGGAGTTGGGGGACAGCTACCATCGGCTGCAGAAGCCCCTCCCTGAGGTCCGCCTATCAGGAGCTGACCAGACACTGTCAGGGGCTGCAGTGCCCGGGCCCCGCCTGGAATAGGCAGCGTGGGGACCAGCCTCCACACAGCCACGAACGCGGCCCAGCCCCTGGAGAAAGGAGCCAACAGGTGGCCTCAGACCTGTGGCAGGAGGGGTCTCCACGCTCACCCCTCCTCCATTCAGCCCTAACCCTGACTGGGGGGCACAGCGAAGTCTGCACTTGTCTCCCCACGAGAGGCCCCCCAGGGCGGCTCTCACAGACCCCACCGCAGGACCCCACCACAGGGCCTCAGCTGCCCCACAACCCCCCGCCCCCATCCACCCTCCCAGGAGCTGTGACCGGCAGGGGACCCCCGCCCGGCCCAGGGCCGAGCACACAGGCCCACCCGAGGTACCGGCTTCCCCCGTGCGGCCTGGGGGTCGGACGCAGCCAACACTTGCCCTCCCCGCCCCCTCCCTCTGCAGAGCGTGGCTCTCCCCTGCGTCAGCCTGTGGGCTCTGGCCTTGGTGGCTTTGGGGGTGGGCCAGCACCCCATCCTGCCCTAAAAAGCAATGTTGGATAATCAGGGGTTGGTGGGCTGGCTGTTAAGCATCAGTAGCTTGAAATCAGCCACGCTGGAAATATTCTCACCAGAGAAATTGGCAAACGCCACGAATCAGGCTGTTCTTTTCTGAAGGGCTGGTCACCGGCATCCCATTCTGTGTCTGGGGACCCCGGGGCTTTGCGACAGAGTCAGGCCGGAGCTGGGGGCGAGGGACGGGAGTGTGCAGCCTTGCTTGGATGCGGCCATGCGTGCGGTGGAGCCGAAGTGCGGACTCAGGCCCCGACTGGTCCCCATCTCCCGACGTCCCGGGAGCAAGCGGCACGGTAGCCCGGGATGCGTCACAGCCGCCGCCAAGCTGCGCAGCGCCCGGGGTGAGAGGCCCCGCCCGGCCCTCTGGGGCTGCTCGTGGCTCAACTCACCGCAGATGGAGCTCATGGGCGTGGCGAGCCGATAGGTGGTATTTTGCGAACATGGCTTCTCGTTTGCGGAGTTTTTCAACTTGAAAGAAGTAGTTCACCTTTTGAGCCGGAGAAACAGAGCCAAGATTGCACTTGTGTTCAGAATATTTAGCTTCATCTCCCCTTCTCCCCTGATTGTTAAATTCCATCCCGTGCACATCTGTCTGTCACCTCGAATCCATTTGGGAATAGAGAGGGATCTAAACGCCACCCGACCATCTCCCAGAGTCCCTGGCCGCCCCTGGCCCCTGCAGACGCTCACACTCGGCGTGGACCAAGCCCCCTGCCTGGCCACCTGGGGGGTCTCCGCCAACTCGGGGGCCCAGGCAGGCAGCTCTTGAGAAGAGCCTTGGGCAGAGGAGCCCTGCAGGATGCACTGACACAGATGCACATTAAGTGCACAGTGAGGGCGAAGGCTTCCATTTCTCACTGGAGGCCGGGCTGAGAGAAGGCTCCGGTGAGGGAGAGACGCCCGGACGGTGGGTCCCACGAGCTTGGTCGCGTGGCAAGCCACGCAGCTGGAAACGTCCTGTGGGGCTCAGTGGTACCTGCAGGTGACAGAGGCCGTCCGTGCAGCCAGACCCTCGAGGGATGGGTGGGGCAGCCTGGCCAGGAGGACTACCTGCACATCCACCTGCCTCGGCCCAGGCTTGGCCGCCCCGTGGAGCAGGAGCCCACTACGCTGGACCCCACGTTGCGGCCGGCCCAACAGCACAGACCTGCGGCTGGCGTGGTTCCCTCGGTCAGTGGGGCAGGGGTCCCCATCCCAGGACAGGCGCAGGTTTGACTGGCAGCTTCCGGTTGCTCATGAGAACTCACGTCCCCAGGAGGAGATGGAGGGCTCGGGACCGAGGCGTGAGGGGGCCCCTGGGGCCTTGGAAGGACACCCAGGAGACCGGAACGTGTGCGCTGGCCCAAGGGCGCCCAACGAAGAGGTCCCACACCGGCGCTACGGCCGTGGGAACGGTCACGCTCCGGGTGCTGCGGAGTCTCCACGTGGTAGAAATCAGCAGGATCCAAGGACCCGAGTGCTCAAGACATTCCAGCCCCAAGCAAAGGGTCTTGCCAGTGGGTGGGATCCGGAGCCCTGGGCGTCCCTTCAGCTGCTGAGCGGGTCTCGGGAGCAGCGGGTGCAGGGGTGTGGCCGCTGCCCTCACCCTGGGGGGAGGCACCAGGCTCCTGTGTGTTTGGGCACCCCCCGCGGCATTACAGGGGAATGGAATCAGTCAGAGTTGTTCCTGCTGAACTGTGTTCTCCCAGATTCATGTGCTGTGGTTGGAGATGGGTCTTTAAAGAGGTGATTACGGTACAATGACGTCTTTGGGTGGGCCTCCTCCACACGCAAGAGGCCATGGAGGCAAGACCGGCACCAGGAAATGCGCGGGAAGAGCGGGTTGGGGGGGCGTGGAGAGACGGGGGCTCAGGGCCCCTCCTGTGCCCAGCCTGCCCTGCAAGGGTCTGGGGAGGACCGATTCACCCGCAGGGCAGGCGGGGCAGACACCCAGCACGCTCTGGCCCAGGGCCCTCTCGAGAGTCGCTGCACTTGAGGGGTCCCGGCCTCCTGGGGCTTTGTGGGGGTCCTCGCAGCAGGGACAGTCAGCCCATCATCACTGCTGGGGTCCCTTCGTGCCTGTCCCAGGACCCCGCTGGTGCCTGGCCCCAGACCAGCAGGGTTGCCCACTGGGGGCTCGGGCTGGGCACACGTGCTCTTCGCCCTCCTCAGACCCTCCCCCAACCCCCACGTGCTCCTGGTCTCTGACTTTGCCCTCATCCAAACCCCCCCGCACCAGGCTTTCCCCTGGATGGCCCTGCTTCCAGCCTGCGTTCCTCCTAGGCTTTGCTCAATGTCCCCCATCCAAGGCCTCAGCCCTGGTCCCCTGGTTTCCAGGCTGAGGGGCACCAGTTGGCCTAAACCTCATCCCACCAGCCCTGGGGGCTGGCTGACCTGGGGCTGGGCTGGTCCCCTGGCCTCACCATCTGCACATCTGTTACCGACGCCCCTGCGTCCGTGGCACGCGCTGTGTCCCGCCGGCCCGTCAGTGCCCTCCCATCCACCCGTCCCAAGGGAGCTGGTGCCCTTCAAGCTCTCAGACTTCACGGGAGGCCTGGCATGCTCTCCGGAGCTCCGTTCACCTTCCTTAAGGTGGAATGTTTTGGAATGCAAGGATCCCCCAGAAGGGGCTGTGATACCTGGGGGCAGACGGCAGACAGAGGGGTCAGACATGCATGGGAAGCCCGGAGCCTTTGGGCACGACCGGCTGTGGACACTGCACCCCGCACGGCCCACACAGGGTCTGGGGAGGCCAGGATGGCCCCCACCCTGGGGCACTTGCAGCGAGCCTGGCTGGTCCCCGAGAAGAGCCGACAGGCACAGGAGAACACCCGGAAGGTAGACGTAGAGGTCACAGGAATGTCCCTGATGGCCAAGTGCCACATGTGCGAAGAAGGTGGCATCCAGCTGGTGACCATGCCTCGGAGTCCACCCTCTGGCCCTCGAACGGTGGCTAATGCCACGTGTTTGAAGCAGGAGGGGAAAGGGTGAGGGCCGGCCACCCCAGAGCGACTTGTGCCTGGACCCTGTCCCACCATCCCCACCCTCCCCGCCCGCCCTCAGCGGCCGCCCTGGCTGACCAGCTTCCCAAGAAGGGCACTGGGCGTGTGCTCCGCTGCAGGCCTCCCTGTCCACTGACCACCCCTCCTCTGTCTCCGGGGGCTTTGGACGGCTGAAGGACAAGGTTCGGTGTGTACCCCTCCCTACTCGCACCGGTCGCCCTCCAGAACCTTACCTGCAGCTCCTGACTGACAGGCACCCCCCCCGGAGAACATCCCATCTCCTTGCTTATGTGTCCGAGTCTGGGGGCCGCCCCGGGGGTCTTGAGCAGGGACGCTCGTCCTCAGCCTGGAGCCGGAAGTCCAACCTCACAGAGCAGCAGGGCCAGGCTCCCCACACAGGCTCCAGGGGAGGCCCCGTCCTGCCCCTTCAGGCCCCCGCGTCTCTGTGCTGTCCCTCGTCTTATAAGGACACAGTCATTGGATGTGGGCCCTCACTTCCCCCCGCCTCACCCCTCCTCTGCCCTCAGCACGTGCCATCTGCGCGCCGATGGCCTGTGTTTACCCCCCAACTCCGGTGCCCCCCGCACCTCCGCTTAGGGCTGCGACGCCCCCCCATTGCCAGTTCGCCCTTCTGTGCAGCCCTCACTCTCCTCCAAACCCTGGGGGCTCGGGGAGCCGCACGCGGACGGCGGCCCCGCCAGACAGGTCACCCTTGTCAGGCCGAACCCAGCATGACACGCAGACCGATGGGACCCCCGTAGGCGCTCCGCCGCTTTGCCCTGGGGGTGACAGCTGGGCTGCGCTCTGGCGCCCGCGAGGCTTCTGTGAGACTCTGCTCGCGCCCCGCGCCCCGCGCCCCGCGCCCCGCGCCGCCTGCGGACAGGAGCCCGAGGAAGCCAGCCGTGAGCTGGAGACAGCTTACAGACCGAGCTGCAGTGGCGCGGCCTGCGCTTCGCTCTTGCCTCCTCAGACGCAGGGACGCCCCTTCCACCGCTTCCGACCCCCCTCCGACATTTTCCCCTCTCGCAAGCTCAGCTTCCGGGACCAGACGGACCCTTACTACCCGTCACCCACGAGCTCCCGGATTCGTCCGAGTTATCCCCCGGGGTGGAGGCCCCGCGTGCGTCTGCGGACCTCCCACACCGGCTCCCTCTGGGCTTCTAGGTCCACCGCGACCACGTGGCCCTGGAGGGCGTGGGTGTCTCGCGAAGACGCAGAACCAGTGCAGGCGCCGCGCCCTCTTCCAGGACTGGGGTGGGGGGCTGCCCCAGGATGAGCGGGGTCAAACCCTGGACGCCGTGGACCGCCCCGGTTCCAGGGAAGAACCTGAACCAGGCCCTTTTGAGTCTGCGTGCTGGGTCCCGCCCGGGCAGACCCCGTCTCTGTGACTTCCAAGTCCCTGTTTCCTCAGAGGGCGTGGAGCTGCCGGGTCAGCGGTGTCCCCCTGACGTGGCAGGTGTCCCTCCCAGGGCCCCGCACATGACAAGTGACCCACAACCGGGGGTGACCCCTGACCTGTGATCTCGTCCTCGATTATGGGCTCTCGCCGGAGCTGCGGCGTGTGAGTGCAGACCAGCCCCGCTGACCCCGGGTGCAAGTGCTCTTCTCCATCCCCCAGCCCTGTCCCCACCGTATCCCCAGGGCCCCAGGACTTCTCGGCGGGGGTGGATCCAAAAGGCCTTCATCAGCCCATCGTGGGGGCATCGTGGGGGCATCGTGGGGGCCATGTGAGTGTGCGTGTGCACGTGGGCACACCTGCAGGGCTGGGTGTGTGTGTAACCCCGTTCTCTTTGAGTGTTTGTGCCCTCTGCTGGTTTATGGGAACACTGCCCTCAGCAAAGCTCCCGGACGATAGTGACCTGGTCAGCTGGGAGCAGAGGCTCGCACAACGCCCCCCCCCCCCCCCCCCCCCCCTCCGGCTCGCCCAGCGCGTATTTCCCTCACGTTGGAGAAGCCCACAGGAGGGGCCCAGGGCTGGCGCAGGGCTCCGGTGTCAGGGACACAGGCCCCTCGTGTCCCGCCGGCTCACTGCTCCACCATCAGCAGCTTTGTCCTTATTGCCCAGGATGGCTGCTGAGGCTCCAGTCATCCCACATGCCTTTCCGCAGGGGTGCGGCATGGGTGCTGGGGGCCCAGGGTCCAGGGTGCTTCTCCCGCTCCCTGCGAAGCCACAGTTTTGGGCAAGGACCTCCCTCCGGGCCTGCTTCCCTTCTTCAGCTGAGAGTTTAAGAATCTCTTTTGTGACCCCAGGGCAGCCGAGGTTCCTGATGGGAGAGAGGAAGCAAGCCCCCCTCCCTCCCGGGGATCTCCACCAGGCAGAGGACCCGCCATTCCTGGGATCTGGTCACCTGGGTCACACACATCTTGTTCTGGGTGTGGCTGGGCTGCGATGGGAGATTTCTGCCCCCATGGGGTCTCCCCAGCGAGCCCTCTCCGCCCCACCATGGAGGCCGCAGCCCCTCCGTGTCCCCAGAGCTCTGTGACTGCCTCTCACTGGGGACACAGCCCAGGACCCAAGGCAGATCTCCGAGGACCTCTGCAAGCACTTTCTCCCACGTGCAGCCGTCGAGGCCGATGCTGTCAGCTGACACCGGACCCCAACCCCCCCACCCCGAGGTAGCTGGGGCTGGGCATCCGCAGACTCATGACTCCATCCACAGGGCCAGGGCCCCCTCCTTCCAGCAATGCCCCAACTTTCTCTGCCACTTGGAAAGACAGCAGCATCACTTGGGTTGAGACTGTCGCTCGTGGGGCGCAGGCTTGGACCCCCGTTTGTGTATTCCCTCCCAACCGCTGCCGCTACTCAGGGACTCCAGGGTGGCCAGGACGCTCCAGCCTCCCTGACCTGCCTGGGCGACGAGGTCACAGGCGGCTGCCCACCCGCCCAGTGCTTTTGGTTCCAATTGTTCTCCTGGGACCACCTCCAGACCTTCCCTTCACTTATCACTCTCTGCCAAACAAACCACCCAAAGCTCGGGGAAAACAGCACCCGGCTGTTATTCGTCCTGATTCAGCAGTCAGGAATTCAGGCGGGCCTCAGCCCTGCACCTCCCTCGGGGTCTGCCTCCCCTGGGGTCTGCCTCCCCGGGGTCTGTGGGGGTCACACTCTGGGCTGGAGTGGGAGGTCCCAGAAGGCCTCATTAGCATGTCTGGCACCTTGGTTCCTTTTGGACCCCCTCCTCAGGACTCCCTCCCCCTCATTGGGACCCCCTTCGCCCTCCTCGGGACCCCCTCCTCAGGACCCTCCTCCCTTCCTTGGGACTCTCCCCCTCCTGGGGCCCTTCCCCCTCCTCGTTACCCCTCCCCCTCCTCAGGGCCCCCTTCCCTGGCTCATCACGTCCCCCCAAGTTGCTGGGATCTGTAGGTAATAAACCTGTGAGCACCTCCTTGGTGGGGGTGTATTGAAGCTGTGCCCTCCATCACCATGGTCCCCAGTTCCACTTTCCCACGGGGGAGCCCGGATGCCGAAGCAGCCACCTGCCGCCTGTGGGGGGGCTCGTGCCCCTCACGGGCAGGTGGTCACTGCATGCTCTGGATTTCCCACGTTGGCTCCGGCCTAGCAACACGCCCTCCCGGGGCCTGTCTGCGGCAGGCGTGCAGCTCTCCTGGGCCGGGCATGGAGGCGCGGGCCTGGGCTCTGCGCCGCGCTGATGGGAACGCCACGTCCGGGAGCAGCCAGGGGCCGGCACGCAGCCCACACCTGGACGGGAGCTTTCGGACCGCACCAGGCATCACAACCCGCCGCCAGTCCGAGTGTGTCACCGAGCTCCCGGCCAGAGCCCAGCACGGGGAGCTGGGCCGTGGACACAACTGGAATGATTTCTGCCCACGCCAACCCCTGTGGCTCTCGCCTTTCTGCACGCTTCCTCCTCCCCCCGGGCGCTCTTTCCTTGGCAAGCCAATCGGTGTTTCCTGAATGGCAACGCCTAAGGCCCGAATAAAGCTGTTCCGTTGCTTTATGGTTTGGGCTGGTTTTGGGCTGAAGTGACTAAGGGTCCACAGTGGGGTCAGGCCTTGCCCTGTGGCCAAGGTGAACCCGCAAGGACGCAGGGACGGGCTTTGAGGGCTGACTCCAGACGCAGCCGCAGGGCCTGGCCATGGGGAGGGGAGAGGCCTCGCTTGTTCCTGGACGGTGGGGGGCAGGGTGGGGGGCAGGGTGGGAGCCTGGCTCCTCTCACCTGTGCGCGGCCAATGCGGAGCCTCATGGTTGTGCCTGGAGACACGGACGGGGCTCCGGGCCCTACAGAGAGCTGCAGCGCGTGCCTGCTCGGGGAGCGCGCTCACAACGTGGGGCAGCTGTGTCCCCAGCTGCTGTTTCTCTCCCACCCCGTGGACTTCAGGATGGAGGGTGTCTGCCCCGCTTCCCCGGCCCTCACTGACCCTGCCTTTCCCAAACCATGGCCCACGCTCCCCCTCTTCCTTCCTCTGACCTCTGACCTCCAACCCCTGAGTCGGGTCCCTCCTCTGCAGACTCTGGCCAGGCTCTCTGCCCTACGGGACAACTTTCTTAGCTCTGCCCATGTTCGAGAGCTGACTCAGGCGTTGCCCACCCCGCCGGCCCCTGAGCCAGTGACCTTGCCCTCTGAACCTTGGCCATCACCCAAGACCACACCCGAGGCCGGTCACTCTCTGAGCCTAGGCTCTGCTCCCAGTGTCCAATCTGACCCCCAGCCCCAGGTCCCGCCCCGAGTCCAGGACTGCGCTGTCAGCCTGGCCTGCTCAGTGCTTCGGTGCCCTTGGCCTGTCCCCATCTGGACCCTGGCCAGCCTGCCTCAGGGCCTGACAGCCTGCGCAGGCTCATCTCCAACTTCGACCTCCCCCCGCAGTGCCCTCACCTGTCCTCATGCTCTAGAACCTTCTCCCAAGCACCAACCTTAGATCCAGTCCGGCAAAAGGGTGGCGGGGGCAGGGGTAACCCTTCCTGTCTCCTTCCTCCAAACTTCCTGAATTCTGCCGGGCTGGCCCCATGTGTCCCCCAGGGGTGCTCTCTGACCCTCTGTCTTGCAGGAGGGTCCCCAGGAGCTCCTGCTTCATTTCCTTCCCCTCCTCCACCTCAGCCTTTCAGTCAAAGGCATCCACACCCCCTGACTTGGGGGCAGCTCCTGACAATCTGCTGGGGCGTTTGGGGGTTGAGCTCCAGATGCTCAGGCCCACCCCCTCCACGGTCCCTCCCCCACCCCTCTCCCCCTCCAGCAGCCTGAGCAGCAGGTGGGCAGAGGAGCCCGCCCCGCCCCTGCCTGTAGCCTGGTTTATTCGCGTGTCCTTCCCTTCCATTCTTGGGAAAGGTGCCGCTTAATGTACCGAGAAGACATTCTGCTCAGAGCACCCCCCCTTCTCCACCTTCACCTACTTACCTTCCCAAGATCCACTCTGGCTTCTAGTTACTGCATCCTGACCCAGGTCTCCGACCCCCAGTCCAGCCGCCTCCCGCTCTGCGTCCTCCAGCAGCTGCGGGGGACCCGCAGGGGACACCTGCCACACCTGTGCTCTGCAGGGGGGGGCGGCTGTATCTTCAGGGGCTGGGAGGTCTTCTCAGCCCACTCTTTTGTCAATCTCAGGTCCCATCAGCTCCCCACCCCCAAGTGAGCCCATCTACAGTGCTCCCTCCCTGGACCAGGCCTCCCCCTGCTCTCTCCATTCATGCTCCCCCTGCAGCCAGCACCTTTGAGGGGTCTCCTCACCCTGCCTCTTAGCTTGGAATAACTCCCACCCTCGGGGTGATGAACTCCCACCCTGTTGGCCTGACCGCTGCCCGTTTCTCTGGCCCGCTCTCCAAACCTGACTCCTTTGGGCATCCTTGAATGTGGGGGCCCTGGGGCTCCTCACCGGCCCCTCTCCACCCCTGCCCACTTCCACAGGCTCAGGTGGGGTTCGCGGTTGGTATTTGCTGTCCTGTCAGGAGCACAGGGGACCTGCATGGAGTAGGTGCTCAGGAGGTGCTTGGTCAGCACCTGACGGGGGCGGCTGCCCAGGGGCCGTTGTGCTGAAGGCCTTATGAGATCCCCCATGAGCATGTCAGTAGAGACACAAGCCCCCTTTGGCTCAGTCATGGTCCCTTCATCAAAGAAAGACAGAGGAGCATGACTGTCGTGGTGTCCCAGCAGAGTCTGTCCCCTAGCACATGGGGACCGTGCAAGGACAGCTCAGCTCCCGGTGCGGTCCCTGGAGAGATAGTTCCCAAACGATGGCTATGGTGAACCGCGAATTTTGTTCCCCAAACTGCATTCCTGAAAGCACATTTGCACCACTGGCCCACCTGGCCTGTTGAAGGTCCACAAGGAACCTCGAGCCGATGTCCTTTTAGTGGCCGAGCCCGCGCAGTCCCACTACAACGATGTGCTGCTCCCCGGCCCGCGGAAGCCTCTGTGCTCAGCCCAGAGCACACGAGCACAAACGTACGGATGCGTGTGCTCTGTCTGGGCAGCCCTCCCCTGACCTGGGTCATCTGTGTGCACCTACGGGTCCCCAGGGGGGAGCGGGGGGGCAGCCCCGAGCTGGGTCCCTGAGCTCATTCCTCAGGGCCTGAGGAGGGATTTGGGGCATCACTGAGGAACTGGAGTGCGGGAAGGGACTGGCTTATGGGGGCAGGGAAGGTGCAAGGCATAAAGGCACCCGGACTGCTCTGGGGAGGGCGTAGGTTTGGGGAGGAGGGGTCTGAACTGGGAGGAGTGAGGGTATCTTTTGGGGTGCTGTGTGGGGACCCCCAAAGGGCCACAGGTGCAAAGGTGGGATTCCAGGACTGTCCCACGCACCCTGGCTCCTGGCTCCGCACCTTGGGGGTTTTCCTCAGGGACACTGGGTGGGGACCAGCGTCCAGGGCCTGTTGGAAAAGTACTGGCCAGGAGTCCACCGAGAAGTCATTTTCTCAGGTTGATGGTTAATCGCGTGTGTCCTCTTGAAAACAATTTGACCAGTATCTGGGAATGCCCCAAGTGGGGAGGAGCTAGGGGCAGCTGCTGGGTGGGTGGGGGCTGCAGGGCCCTGGGGGCGGGTGAGGACCCCTGCACACACAGCTGTCGGGGACCCCGGACCCCTGAGCCCACTGTCCACTGCCTTTCTCTGGGCTGCAGAGGGAAGGCTTGGGGCTCCTGATCTGGGGTCTGGGCTCTTTCACCAACCAGCACCCCCACCCCCTGCAGGCCCTCAGGGGGCCCTGGAGCCCCTCAGGTGGGAGGTGGTGTAGCCCTTGGGAGAGGCTGCTAGAAGTCCTTGTCGAGGGCAAGGGACAGGCAGGTGGGGAGGCGTCCGCGGGGCCTCGTGGCAGCAGCAGGGAGGGAAGAAGCCAGGGGTTGGTCCCCGCTCTGCCTCCAGCCTGGGTGGGCCCACATCCCCAGGACTCAGTTTCCTCAAGTGTAGGGGAGGGGCTCACCCTGCCGCCCTCCTGCAGAGGCTCTGTGTGAGGGGAGCGGCAGGTGCAGGGCTGGGGGCCGCCGTCCCCGCCCCCCCATCTCCTCACATCATCCCACACTTTGGAGACTGAATGTCCTCGCTGAGCCTCATTTGAAGTACCGGAAACAGATGTAAAGCGTGGCTGGAACCCCCAGAGCTGCTGTAAAGTTCCTCCCTGAAATGTGGGCTCCGCCGTCCGTGGCTGCCCCAGTCCTCCCCACGGAAGGGGTCCCAGGCAGACACTGCCTTCAGTGGCGGGGCCCAGTCTTTCTGAGTCCAGCTGCAGGGCCCAGCGGGGCAGATGCGGGAGCAGGGTGGTCATGCAGCCCCAGGGTCTGCCCTCTCCGAAGTCCCAGTCTCCGCTGCCCACCGCCTCCGGGCCCACTTTTCCCAGCCCCAGGTGCAGGTGCTGCTCCAGGCTACCTGATGGTCTAGCTGATTTCCTCCCTCCCTGGGCCTGGGTCCCTTGAACAACTCTCAGCAGCTCGCCCCACGCAGTTCCCCATGCCATGCGGCCTGCCAGGGGTCCTCACCATCTGGCTGGGCCTCCACCTCCCTCTGTGTCTCCTGCCGTCCTCAGACCCAGACTCTTCTCCTTCTGGGCATTGTTCTGATCAAGGTGAACTCCAGCTGGGGCGCCCTTCGGACTTCTATGTCCATAGCTCAGAATCCCACCCTTCCAGCCTTTGGGTGCTTTCTCGCTGAGGGACAGCATCTCCCCCAAGAGGCGGGCCCAGTGAGTTGAACCAAAGCTCAGGGACACCCACCACAGAGGGCTTGTGGGGTCGTCTTGATGTGCTGAGAGGTTGGGAGAGGCCCATCCCAGAATCTGACCACCCAGGGAGGACGGGATTGAGGATCAGAAAACTGCCCAGAGACCTCCACCCTGGAAAAAGGGGCATCGCAATGTGTAATGAAAACCCTCAAATAACTAAAGAAATCTAAGAAAATATTGATATAGGCAGGAATCAGGCATATAAACCAATACCAATAAGATACCAATTCCTACTTATTAAATTGGCAAAAATTAAAAGATACCTGGTGGTTCCAAGGGGTCAGCGAAACGGATGCTCCTGCTTCAAGATCTTTCCAGAAAGCAGTTTTCATAGCCTTCCATCTAATAAGTCCCTCTAGAGAACTCTGTCCAGAAGTTCAAAGATGGGGAAAGGGCATTTAAACAAAGATGTTTATTGCAGCAACATTAACAGTAACACCCGGAATGCCGGGTGACGATTGGAATGTATCCCCTCTGCAGGGCTTGTGAGTTTGATGGGACCGGACACACTCACACCTGGAGTGGAGCGTGCCCGCCGACCCCGCTGTGAGCACGGGAATCAGAACAGTAGTCTGTGTGCACACACAGGTATCAGAAGAAAATGCCTTTTACTCATCTGTTCTGCATTTTCCAACTATGTTACAAAAATGTGTTATTTTTATAATCAGATAGTTCTCAAAGTTTACACGGGCGCCTACTGTTACCTGACCCTTAACCCAGCGCCTCCTCGGCTGTTTCCCACCGAACAAAGGGGAGGGCTCTGCGTGATGGACCCTGGGCTTCCCCGGCCTCCTGGAGGTCCTGGCAGCTCTGTGCTCCGCCCACAGCCCCCCGACCCCCCGGGGGGCTGCAGAGCTGCTCTTGTCAAACAGGCAGACTCCCCTGCCTCCCCCCAGCCTACCCCCCGTGATGGTGATTTCCTCAAAGACCCGGGCCAGTGACAGCTCAGCAGCAAACCAACAGGCAGGATGGGACTCCAGGTGACTCTGGCCTCTCGCCGGGCCAGGTGAGTGACTGTGCCAGGGAACTCCCTGGTGAGCTGCCCCGGGGGTGGGGGGCCTGGGCATCCCTGCTCCCCATGAGCGTGGCACTTGGAGCACAGAGCCTTCTGCCAATGCCGAGGCCGCCACCTTGGGTGCCTGCTAGTGCCGGCAGGTGCGAGGGGACAGGACAGCTGGGCACCAACACTCTGTGCCTGTCTCAGTCTCTCCCCCTGCCCTCCTAGCTCCCCGTGGCCTCCTGTCCCCGCAGACAGTGCTCTGCTCCCCCTTCCCCCTGGGAAGACAGGGGCAGAGGAAACACACATAGAAGATCAGAGTGGACTGCGAGACGGGGTGTGGGGGGAGGTAACCCTTGGAGCTTAACTCCAGGCCCAGAAGTCCATGAATGCAGGCTTGGGGGCGGGGGCGGGGAGGCATCAGACATCCCTTCCGGAGACTTCTGACTACTCAGTAACTCGGCTCCTTCATGAAAACAAACAGCCCGTTTAAGACAAAGGTTAATGGCTTTGGAGATCACGGGACAGCCCAGGGCCCGCCCTCACCTGATGTGCCCTCCCTTACCTACTCACCCGCTGTGCCCGCCCTCACCCGCTGGGCCCAGCCTCACCCCC
>NW_022589720.1:776815-781823 GCF_004348235.1 Phoca vitulina
GCCCTCACCCCCTGTGATCACCCTCACCTGCTGGGCCCGCCCTCACCTGCTCACGGGCTGTGAGGATGTCAGCATCTGGGTGTGTGTCACTAGGAACAAATCCCCATGCCGTGCCCGTTGCCCCCAGGTTTCGGGGCGCTGTCCTGTGCCCCAGGGGATATCCCAGGAGCAGGGCCCCTCACCTTGGCTCCCTGCCCAGCACGTGAAGAGACCTCACCCATTCTCCATTGATCTGAAAGGCGGGGCATCCTCTCCTAAGACTAATGTGTAAAATATATTTAATGGGGTTGTGTTCCCTGTTGAAATAAAACCTGACAGACAGAACACCAACACTGATTAAGGGTTGAATCCACTCCGTAAATGCTTCAAGAAGCTGTCTGGTCCATGTGAACTACATGTGTTTAAACTTATGAAATTAGCAAAGATGTTTAAGTGAAAATGTCCATTGTCAGTGACCGAGCCGTGAGAGGGCGCCTCTTCCTTCCTGCTGGTGGGCGCGACGCTCAGCATTTCTGTGGAGCAACATGTCCGTGTCCACGCCGGGGCACATGCCCGGCCCCCTCATTCCCACACAGCCATCTGCCCCAGATGCAGTCGGACTGTGGATTGACTCACATGGTCAAGGAAGAGATGTAAAAACTCCAGATTAATCTGTGCCGAACCAAGTCCAAGGATAGGAACGATTGTGCATGATGGACAGTTGGGATTCTTCAAGCATGTGAGATCCTTCCATGTGTAAAAATCAAGCTGTGTAATCAGAACAGTTCATAATCATCTCAAAAATGCAGAAAAGCATTTCATGAAGCTGACACCCATTCATAATAAACAAAGGATCCTGAAGGGCAGGGCTGGGGTCCGCGCCTGAAAGGAGCAGGGACTCTTTGGGGAGGTGAAAATGTTCTAAAGTCGGCTGCTCAACACCGAGAATACACTGGAAAAAGAGCGCGTCATAGATTGTGATTGTTACATCTCAGGAGAGTTGTTACAGAAAAGCAAAAGGACCCCTTCGTCCAGTAAGGGCAGAAGGGTGTTGGCACACATGTCTCGACCGCCCTTTGGGGGACCCACGGGGACAGACTGAAAGCTCCACCCCACGGGCAACAGGCACCTGCTGTCACCATCTCTGCGGGCCCAGCATCCTGCGGTGCGTGCTGTAATGAGGCGAGAAAAATAAAAGAATAAAAGGCAAAAGGATGGGGAGAGATGGACTAAAACCGTCGCTTTCAGTCTGTGTAACTTTATATTGAAGTTGTCTGTAAAAATCACTGACTAGAAGTATAGAAACAGCTTTGGCTACAAGGTCGGATGCAAAAGCTAATTGTCGTCAGGTCCCCGCATGCCGCGGGAGGACCTACATGACAGCGATCGCGATCACGATGGCGCCGAAAGTAATCAAGCATTGGACTAGATCCACCCAAAGCCCTCCAGGACCTCCACCCCAACTCTCGAACCTCCTGAGAAAAAGAAGGCCTGGGAGGGAGGGATTTACTCCCTTGGCCGTCAGAGGAGCTCTGCGTGGTTGGGAGCTCAGGTTCCCGGCGCTGCAGGCGGAGTCCCCGCGTCCCCGTGGGGGGTGTGCGGGCCTGAACAGCGAAGCAGGGAGACCCCCGGCAGGAGACAGAAGGGAGACGCATGCCCGCGGCCCACGTGCTCAAGAGGCTGACGGCACAGCACGGGAGGCCAAGGACGAACAGCAGCTCCGTGAGGAGAGGGGCCCCGAGGACGGTGGGGAAGGCAGCATTCGGAGCAAACGGTCCTGCGTCCTCACGCGACACGCGAGCAGCTTCGTGGTCTAACTCTTCTAGAAGGAGACGCGAGGGCATGCTGGTGACCTGGCGGCAGACCGAGCCTGCGTGAGGGCAGGAAGCGGAGACTTGCTGTTGGTCGCAGACGCCGGCGACAGCCTAGCTGCGTGGGGCAAGATGCTGGTGACGCCTGTGTTCCGGAATCTTCCAAGCTGTCCTAAAGATTGACAGGAAGGGTCAGCATCTGATAGAGAGGGACATTTGAAGGGGTGTTTTGAGGGAGGATAGCCAATGCCCGTAAATGCAGGGTCGGAGCTCCGCGTCAGGCCGCCGGGGAAACGCCAAAGAAAAGCAAGGCCGCTCCTCTGGGCACGCGGAGGGGAGGATGCCAGGCGCTGGGGAGGGCGTGGAGCAGCCCCTCCGGTGGGACGGCTCGCGAGCCGGCCAGGAGGCAGGAACTGACTTTCATGAAAACTGTACACACCAGGCATGTCCCCCAAGGAAATGGCTGCAGGCCGGGGGGCACTTCACGCCAGCTGGGAGCCCGCCCCGCGCCGCGCCGGGGAAGGGAGGGACCAGCCCGGCTGAGCCCGGGGCACGGGCAGAGGGGCCGACCGTCTGGCCCTTGTGTGCTGATGTGTGCGGCGTGGTTTCAGATCTGCAACGTGGTTCCTCTGGGGGAGGGCGGATAGCACCTGGGAGGGGGCACGGGGGGATTCTAGAATGTTCTGTGTGCCTGCTTTATGGAAGTTCATTAACCTGTAAACCACTTACGGATGTGCATACAAATACATTTGTCACGGGAAAAATGGAAAACAGCAGAGATGAACCGCATTAGGGAAACTTTCTACAATAAATTACGGTATCCCCAACACACTGAATTCTTTTCATGTTCCACATCAAAAATGGTATTTGAAAGAAAAATTTAATAAAAAGTAATAAAAAATGAAATAAATAAAATAGCAAACGTAGTTTAACATTTTAAATTTAGTAAAAGGAAAATTCTCAAAATACAACATTAAGTAAAAATCATGCACAGTTTAATTCCAAGCAGGGGCTGAGTGTGCAGGTGTCACTCGCACACACACGCACACTCAGACCGGTGACCCTCGAACAACGTGGGGTTGGGGGCACCGTCCCGCACAGCAGAAATCCCACCTATGACTTTTGACTTAACTGCAGTCGCCCACTGCTGACCGGAAGTCGATGACGGCGTCCTCCGTGTGGGGCTGTGCTCTATACGGTATCCCCGCAAGAACGCCAGCCAGCAAGAGGATGCGGGAGAATCACCAGGAAGAGAAAGTGCACCCGAGGCCCGCATCTATCACGCGCACCGCGCACCGCGCACCCGGCGGGTCAGGGCCGCGCTGCCCAGGGTCGGCGGTACAACCGTGCTGAACCATCAGAGCTGCGAGCGCTTAGCTGCAGTCGACGGCTGAAAACTCTCCTTTACTGAGCGCGTATTTCTCTAAAGAACTGTTGCTCGGGCAATCGTGGGTGAAGGGCCGCGGTCTGAGCACGCGGCTGTGGACCCCGGCCCCAGGCCCGTCGCGAGGGAGACCGGGCGTCATCACTGTCCCCGGTGGGGACTCCGTTCCAGGGTCCTCACCGGCCCCAGGACACTCGCCCGTGGTGGACGGCTGCTACCGCTCACAACGTGCCTGTCCAGCTGGGAGGGAGGCGTCTGGGCCCGGTGCCGCCCCGGGACCCGGGACGGGGTGGGGAGGTGGCCTCAGTCTTCCTGACGACTTTCAGTCATGGTTGTAGTAAAAACAAAGGCTCGTTGAGTCAGTTCATCCACTCTTCGCCTGAGCTACCTGGCATTTCTGAAGGGAAGTGACCTGTCACGAAGACCCTGGAACGTGGTCCCCGGGGAGCTGCCGGAGGGGGGAGGAGCCGGGAGGGGAGGCCCAGGCATGTGTCTGGCCGCCTCCCTGCACAGGCCCATCTCGGGGTGGCACCGAGGGGACCCCTCCTGGGTCGACGCTGAGAGTTCTGGGGCCTTGGGCGTGGTCGATAAGCAGGAGACAGATTCCTGCCTGTGGATCTCACCTGTGGCACGAGGACAGAAGATGAGCAATTAGACAACAAACTGCACAGCACGTTAGAAGGAAATGATGCTATGAAACGGGGAAAGGAAGTTAGGGGATCAGAGGTGGGGGGGGATGGAGAGGCCGGCCGTGGTGCCAGAGGGCCGGGGTCACCCTGTGGTGTCCACGCCACGACTGGAAGGTGGGGGACCTGCTTGGTGGATGCTGCCGGAAGACAGGCAGGAGGCGCATGCAGTGCAAAGGCCCTGGGGCAGATGTGGGCCTGGTGGTCAGGGGTGACCAGGGGGGCCTCGGGCTGGAATTGGGGGGACAAGGTCGGGGTCCAGGCAAGTCAGATGGGACCTCCCAGCCACCGAGGCCTTTGCTCCTAGACAAGCAGGGGCTGATGTGCGGGAGCCGGAGGGAGCAGGGGCACAGGATCCCTCAACTTCAACGGGGCTGTGGGAGCCCTCCCTCCTGCCTTGTCTATGTCTGCGCCCTGCGCCCCACGCCCCGTATCTGCCCCCCAGGAATGCAGGGCATGTAGGTCATCCCCAGAGACCGCGGCAAGTCACAGGGGCACCCAGCCTTGTTGGCACTCCGCTGGGGCCCCTGTCCCCGGCTCGTGAGGAAGAATTGCTTTGCTGTGGGGCCCTAGCAAGGTCCGGGGCCTCGAGGGAACCTGGGGGCCTGCAGCAGCCCCTGTCCCTGTTGCCGAGACCCTGGCCTGCTCAGGCTCGGCCCTGGGCACCCGGCCTTCTTTTGGCCTTCTGGATACTTTCCCAGAAAGCAATCGCGGAGCTGCAGATCATGATGGTGTTTCACAGATGGTGTTTCACAGACGGCCTCAGAGCCCCAGGAGCTCGGCTCGGGGGCTCGGGGGCTCGGGGGCTGCAGGGAAGGCAGTCCAGGTCTGGATTCGTACGGAAGCTTCCAGAGAGAGCCACCCAGAGGAAGTCCCAGGTACACCCCTCAGAAGGGCCTGCAGCGGGGCAGGGACCCTCCCCCACCCAGGGATTCCTGTCTCTGCGTCCTGGGCGGGGAGTGCTCTCACTCTGGACGCACCCAGGACGGAGCCCTGGACCGCGCCCCACCTCACTCCTCCCCCTCACCCGCCCTCTGGTCCAGGCGACACCTCCCGTCTCCAGATTGTCCCTGTCCCCACCCCGGGCCTAGGCCAGCCTGGGACACCTCTCTCCTGTCTCTCCTTCTGTCTCTGTCCCTCTGTCTCTC
>NW_022589720.1:781833-815791 GCF_004348235.1 Phoca vitulina
TGTCTCCCCCTCCATTTCTGTGTCTCCCCCTCTGTCTCTGTGTCTCTGTGTCTCCCCCGTCTCTGTGTCTCTCCCTCCGTCTCTGTCTCCCCCATCTCTGTCTCTCCCTCCATCTCTGTCTCCCCCTCCATCTTTGTCTCTCCCTCCGTCTCTGTCTCCCCCTCCATTTCTGTGTCTCCCCCTCCGTCTCTGTCTCTCTCTCCAGCTCTGTCTCTGCAGTGGCCTCTGCTCACCTGCCCTGCACTCTCAGCTCAGGAACTAGGTGCCCCTAAATTCTGACCTGAACCCTCCCTTCTGGCCTCCACCCTTCCCCAGTCCCTCTGTCCTAGGGGCAAAGGTCGGGCTCCTGAACTCACCCCTCTCTGAGTGGCCCTCGCCCATCTTCACCAGATTGTTCCTCGAATGTCAGTGTGAATCAGTCTCGTGGGGTGGGGTCGGGGTCAGGCAGACAGCGCCCGGCCTTATTGTCCAGCGGGGCAGGTCACTGAGGAGACTGATAAGCAGACAGTCACAAGGACGGAGCCGTCCCTCCGGGAAGGACCAGGTGCCCTGGAGGGCTTCGTGCACCGCTGACCCTGAGGGCTGGCGGAGGCCGGTGAAGGGCTTGGCCAGGAAAGTCCCGCGGGCGGGCGGGTGTGGCCCAGTCACCGGAGGAAAGTGGCCGGCGGGTGGGCAGGACTGCTGGGCTCGGGACTGCGGTGGGGGCACGGGGGCAGAGCAAGGAGGGGCACCCCCCGCTCCCTGCACACAAACTCTGCCCCAAAGTCCCTGCTTAGACGTCCAGCCCCGGGTGGGGTTCTCTTCTCGTCTCCCCAGCCTTGAAGCGGGCTGGGCCCCGTCCTGGCCCCCGTCCATCCCCCGCCCTTCTCGGCCCCGAGGGCACCGGTGGAGGCCACGTTGCTCTCTGCATGTGCTGTTGGCTTCCCTGCGTCTCCCTGCCTGACCACTCTGTTCTGGGGGCGGGGACCCCGCTTCCCATCGTGGTCCCACCACCCAGCTTGGGGGGGCTGCCCCATGCAAGGCACTGGGTGTGAGGACAGAAATCCTGCTGCCCTGGGGAGAGGCTGGGTGGCAGACGGGTGATGCCTCTGGGAAGTCTGTGGGCTCGAGTGCCCTGGAGGCCAGTCGGGGTCCCCTGGGCCCAGTCTAGAGGCCCCAGGTTTGCAGTGGCTCTGGGTACCCAGATGCTGGTGAGATTTAGAGCCTAGAGCTTAGGGCCAGGAGGGGTCCAGGCAGCTCCAAATTGGTGTGGGCAGGGCAGTGGGCTGCTCCCAGGGCCCGGGCTCCCGGTCATGTCCCTGGACTAGGACGGGGGTCAGGGATGCCCCAGCACCCAGCCCGTTGGCAGAGAGAGCCGGGGAGACAGGGCCGCTCCTGGCCGTCTTCTGCGGCTGGGGGGGCGGGGTGTGGCGGCGAGCAGAGCCGAGGGTCTAGGGAGGAGCAGCGTCCTGCAGAGCCAGGCAGGCCTAGGGGGGGGGGGGGGGGGGCCCGGCCTGGGGAGCCCCGGGGGGGGGGGGGCCGGCAGACATGCGCGTTTGCGCAGCGGGAGGGGCTGGCGGGCGCCTGTGGAGCTGCCCTGAGGGTCTGTGGCGCCTCTGCAGATAAGGCATTAACAGTTGGGGCGGACTCACCTCTAGATCTGCTGACGCCGGGTGCCTGGGGCAAGGTGCCAAAGGTTCCCTATAAAGTACTGAGGCTCTGGGCCCGTGGCCACTCTCCCTCTGGCTGCCCGCCGACCTCTGCTGGAGGGACCTGCCAGGCGACCACCATGGTGAGGCTCGTGCTGCCCAACCCGGGCCTGGAGGACCGGATCCCGTCCCTGGGTCAGCTGGAGACCATCGAGTCGGAGGAGGCCAGCTCCCGGCCCAAGTGGGACAACAAGGCCCAATACATGCTCACGTGCGTGGGCTTCTGCGTGGGCCTGGGCAACGTGTGGCGCTTCCCTTACCTGTGCCAGAGCCACGGCGGAGGTAGGCCGCGGGGCTGGGGGTCGGGGGACGGCGGACGGCAGGCTGGGCCTGGCTGTGAGCAGCACGCCATCCCCCCGGGGCCCAGCACCCCCGGGGCTGCGGGCAGGACAGGCACGCGCTCGTGCCTTCCCTCGGAGCGCCATGAGCCTCCACTTCTGCACCCGGGGCTGGGCTGCAAGTGGTCCAGGGCCCTGCGTGGCGCTCTGCTCCTGGCTCATGGCAGGTGGGGAGGGATGCCCACGCTCCTGACCCTGCGTGTCCAAGTGTCCAAGTGTGGGGAGCCCTGCCCCGTTCTCGGAGAACATATCTGACCTGCGTGTGGGGGTCCGAGAGGAGCCGGCCACTCCTCTGGACAGAGCCCCCTCCTCTGAGTGTGCACGGGGGCAGTGAGCCCAGCTGTGCTCATGTCCACCATGGAGGCCCCACGCTCAGCCCTCCCTGTGTTTCATCCATGTCCTAAGCCCAGAGTTGGGCACCACATTCCTGGATGGACAGAAGAAGGAGCTGGGCAGGAGCAGGTGACCCACAGAAGGCACCCTGGCCTCAGCCCATCCTGCCACCTCCAGAGGCCTCCGAGGGCCTTGCGTGGAGTCCAGGGGTCTCCTTCCACAGGTCGAGGCTGCCCCTCTCCCCCACTGATCCCCCAGTGGTGCTGGGTCGGTGTCCTCATGGCCTTGTCCCCTCGCCCACCCTCCCAGTGCCTGTGGACTACAGGGATGGGGCCCCCATGTGTCCATGGCTTCTGTCTTGGCCCCCAGCCCTGGGAGGGGTGCGCAGCCTGGGGCTGGGTTTGCGAAGGCGGACGAGTCTGGGGCAGGGGCAGGCTCTGCCCTGGGGATGCAGGTGCTCCGGTGATGTGAGTTAGTAGGGGTTATTTTCATTCTAACTCTGAAGGACCTACAGGCTCTCACCTGGGCTTCAGGATATAAAAGTGTCCTCAGGAAAAGCAGAAGTGGTTGTTCCTGGGGCAACCTCAGCAGCCCTGAATTTCCCAGGGCTTGAGCTTCCCAAAGTCTGGGAAGGTGTGTCTTATAAGTCCCTGGTCCCTCCTGCGCTTCTGGGAGGCTGGGGCCATGGCGCTGGGGGGGGAATGGAATGGGACTCCTAGACGTGGAGTGCCTGATGTCGGCCACCCTTTCTTCTGGGAGTTCCTGGTCACATGCCCCCCGGGGACCGCCCTCGGGGAGGGTCCCTGCCCCATCTACCCTAGCTCCATTCCAACTGGGAGCTCAGCACAGGGCGGACTCCCCCGCACTGCGGGGTGGGCAAAGCCAGTTGCACGGGCAAAGGGGCCGCCCCAGGGCTGTGCGGGGCCCAGGGGCCACTAGGGATGCACCCACTTTGTGGGTGGAGGCCAGATGCTTGTCCCCTGGGAGGAGGGTGGGTGGCACGCCCGGGGCCCTGGGAGAACACCCAGGACCGTGCTCACAGTGACTTGGAGGTCTTCAAGGCAACGGGCCAGAGCAGTTTACCAAGGAAATCCCAGAGGCTGTGGGGCCCCCACAGAGAATTCACCCTGGGGAATGGGGGCTTTCGGGTGCAGCCACACACGCGTTCTGAATCCATGGGGGCAGCGTGGCAACCTTGCCCACAGACACTGTGGACTGAGGGGACTGTCCCCGATTCGCCCCCTGGGAGCCGTGTCCCCACACCCCGGTCCCACCCTGGCAGCGAAGCACAGGGTCCTAGCTCCGGGACGGGGAATAGGGTGGGAGTGGGATAGGGATGGGAATGGGGTGAGAGCGGGAAGAGGGTGGGAACAGGGAAAGCTTTCCAGTGTTCTGTTCGGGAGGCAATCTTGTGTGGCCCCAGGCAGGGGATGCCGGGCGGGGGCATATGAGCCAGAGGGGTGCAGAGCGGGCCTTCGGAAGTCCTCCACGTGGTCTCTACGTCCCTTCTCCCAAGCTCCGCACCATGACTGCTGGCTCTGGGCACGGGCTCCCCTCCTCACGCACACCGCAGGGTGGGCTTCGCTCCGGGGGATTCCTCCCCTGTGAGCTCAAATAGCGCTGTCCTTCCAGGCCTTGGCCCGGGTGAGCCCACGCCGCCCCTCCCGGGCCCTTCCTGTGCCGCCGCCCCCCCCGCAAGCTCCTGAGGGCCCCCCGCCATGGCCTGCACACTTAGATCACGGCAGCCCGCGGGCGGTGAGCCCCACTCCGACCAGGAGGCCCTTGGTCTGGGAGCCGTGCTTGAGGTTCCATCTCTGGCCCCCAGCCCCATCCTTGCTGCTGATGGGAGATGTGCTCCTGGGTGCGGGATCCCCAGCCTCCACCCCGACGACGCTCTGTCCGGCCGCCTCTGCCTCCCCGGCCGACCCGGCGCGCACCTGGGCGGGGAGGGCCTGCACGTGCACTCTAGGGTGCAGGCCCCAGGTGAGGAGGGCCCTCGGAAGTGTGGGGCCCAGGGTGGCTCCCCTTCTGGGGTCATGACTTCTAGGCCCTGGCCAAGGTGCTCCTGCCCCTGGCCACCTTCTCTGGCCCCGGCACTCCCCGGAGGCGGCTGCGATCGGGGCAACGCCGTGCGGTCCTCTATGTGCTGACTGGGCCCCCCCGCCCCAGACCAGACAAGCCTCTGGAAGGGAGGCCAGCAGGTGGGCCAGACCCAGGGGGGGCGGAGCGGGCGGCCGCGGCCTTGTCGCCGCACAAGATGGCTGTCCAGCCTGTGGGCACGCATGTCTCACATTGGGGTTGGTCTGGTCTGGGCTGAGGGCAGAAGTCGGGAAGGCCCGGAAGGCCCAGGGGTGGGGGATGAGCCGCCATCCTCTGCCTTTAGGGACACGGGGAGAGGCACGTGTGGGAGGGGCCGCACCGGTCCATGGACCCCTGGGGGAGACGGGCAGCGTCTTGGGACGCCGGGCCCCCCAACACGTCTGCTCCTCATCCCGTCTGCAAGCCCAGAGACACGACACCCCGTTTCCTGGTACAAACCAAATCAACCCAGCCATCCTGGGTGCCTGTGAGGGCCTGTGATTACCCCTCGAGCCTCCCGTGAGTCTCCACAGTCTCACGGTATCCGCCGACCACGAAGCCTGTGCGCCCCGCCCTGTTTCCCTGCCCGGTTTCTGCACCGGCGTGTCTGTCTCCTGCGGGCGCCGGCGCCCCCCCGCCTGTCGGCCCACCGGTACCCACACCCGGGCAGCACAGCCAGGTCCGTCTCCTGGGACCTTTGGAACCGCATCCGGGCGCCACCGAGCCTGCTGGCCGCCCTCCCTCCTCTGTCCTTCCCTGCTTCCTCCACCTTTACCCACGGGAAGAAGTAAAGCCGTGAATTCCCCGGGGCCTCATCTGCAAAGAGCACCTGGTGTTGCTTGAGAACGTGCTCATGTCTGGAAAGAACAAGGGGCCGCGGTCCCGCTGCCCTGGGCTGGGGGTGCTGGGTGGGCAGGCCCCACACCGTGGGCACAAGAGGGCTCCCTTTGGGGAGTGGTGTGGGCGTGCGCTCCCCCGGCCTCCCACCCCCCTCCCCCACTGGCTGTGCCCACTGAAAGCCGAGCCTGACGCACAGGGATCTGCCAGCCTGTTGGCCTGGGGGAACTCGTGTGAGGGAGGGGTGCCGGGAGCACAGGGGGCCGCAGAGGCTTCCGGAGGAGGGGCTTTCCAAGTGGGGTCTCTGAGGATGAATAGGAGTTTCCTGCTGGAGATGCAGGGGCGGGGAGACCAGTGGGTGAGAGTGGCATCACGAGGAAAGGGGATGGGATTGAAGGACATTTACAAACCTTGTGCCAAATGGACTGGTTTTCTTGGTCATTTTGCTCAAAGGTTTTCAAATCAAGCCCCTAAGGAGACATTAGAGAGGCGAGTCTTTTCTTATCTTAACTCGACCCTCACTGACACAGTGACCCAGGGAGCAGGTCCTGCTGGGCTGTGAGTGGCCCCAGGCTGTGCCCCCACACCCAGGGGGATCCGGCTGGCGGCCGTTCCTCTCCTGGTGCCTGTCCTTGGATTTGCTTTTTTGTGATTGTCATGCCCACACCCCTTGAGTTCCTGGAACTTGGACCTCAGGTCTGATGCAGTCCCAGCATCCGAAGGAGCCTGGCCCTGGAGCCCCGCGGGGGGAGAGAGGCCACTCGAGCAGTCCCGCGTGCGGACCGAGGACGACCCACAGCGGAGGCCTGTCCCTCCCAACAGGAGGACCCCACAGCAGAAGGACGGGAGGATATGTGGAGGGAAAAGAAGAGAGAGAGGGCTTTGGCCCGGTCACACTCACACACACGCAGGCATGCACAGACACGTGCACATGTGTGGACACACTCACCCACACATATTTACACACCCACGAATGCACACAGACACACACGCACACTCCCATGTGCGTGTGGACACACAGACACGTGCGCGTGGACACGGTGCCCCTGCCTGCCTCCCCCGGGGACCTCTGGGGATCAGGGTCTGAGCCCCGCCCTGACCAGGAGACCAGCACACGGAGGTGGTGGCCACCCGCGGAGGCATGGGGGTGGGAGGAATGCGGTGGAGGGGAAGGATGTGAGAGATTTGGTGAGAAGGACAAACAGAAGGAACGAGTCAGGAAAGGAGGAGGAGGGGATGGTGTGGCTCTGGGCCAGGGGCTAGAGAATATGGGGAGAAAGGACGTGGGGGCAGGGGATGGGGGGCAGAGTGGGCTGGGGCTGCGTTAAAATGCTCCTGCCGCTGGGCTGCCCTGCATGGCCCTCGTGGGGCAGGACCCTGGGCCGGGCAGAAGGGAAGCTACCGTCACCCAGCCGGATCACCGCTGGGCCCCGCTCAACAGGGACTGAGGGAACATCCCAGGTCAGTGGGCTCGGCCCACGGGAGTCCAGGGACGGTCAGCAGGGATCGAGGGGCATCCCCGGAGAAAACATCCCAGGTCAGTGGGCTCGGCCCACGGGGGTCCAGGGACAGTCAGCAGGGATCGAGGGGCATCCCCGGAGAAAACATCCCAGGTCAGTGGGCTGGGCCCACGGGGGTCCAGGGACAGTCAGCAGGGATCGAGGGGCATCCCCGGAGAAAACATCCCAGGTCAGTGGGCTCGGCCCACGGGGGTCCAGGGACGGTCAGCAGGGATCGAGGGGCATCCCTGCGAGAAAACATCCCAGGTCAGTGGGCTCGGCCCACGGGGGTCCAGGGACAGTCAGCAGGGATCGAGGGGCATCCCCGGAGAAAACATCCCAGGTCAGTGGGCTGGGCCCACGGGAGTCCAGGGACAGTCAGCAGGGATCGAGGGGCATCCCCGGAGAAAACATCCCAGGTCAGTGGGTTCGGCCCACGGGGGTCCAGGGAGCCCAGCGCCCGCAGCTACCAGGCAGGGACCCAAATGCCCTCGTCAGTCCTGAAGCAGGAAGTGTCCGGTCTCAGCGCAGAGCTGCACCCTGGCCCCGAGTTCCCAGCCTGTGGGGGCCGCGGCTATGCTGATCTCTGCTAGGTCACGCTGGGCGCTGTCCTGCACTGTGGTTGCGCCCGGAGAGCCTCCCCGGTTTCCTGGCACCTGCGCCGGCGAGGAGCGGACCAGACCCCCAACTGGTTGCCTTTACAATTTCCCTTCTGGACCTGCTCTCCTGCACCGAAGCCAGGAGGGCTTGAGAGACGCCAGGGGTTCCTGGTGACCCCACACTGGCGGTGAAGCCTGGCCCCCCGGCCGTGGGGGCGGTCCCTGCATCCGGTGCTTGCGAGTGTCCAGGGCAGCCTCCCAAGGCTCAGACTGACCCCCGGTGCGCGACCTCCTGGTCAGCCTCCAAACCCTGGGCTCCTGGGGCTCCCGGGACCTGTCCCCTCTGACCCTTCCACACTTCGAGTGGAGGCTGCCAGGAGCTGCGGTGCGCGGTGCGCGGCGGACAGACGCCACCATTGGGAGGTGGTGCGAGGCGGCTCCGTGTGAAATGGCGCCTGTGGCCGTGAGGTCCCAGGCCTGTGTTTGTGCCACCGTTCTGCCGGTGCTTTCGACAAACACCTGTCCCCAAAGGGGGCCCCCGTGAGCCGTCCCCTGCCCTCATCGCTGCCTTCTCCCCACGCAGGGGCGTTTATGATTCCATTCCTCATCCTGCTGGTCCTGGAGGGCATCCCCCTGCTGCACCTGGAGTTCGCCATTGGGCAGAGGCTGCGGAAGGGGAGCGTGGGCGTCTGGAGCTCCATCCACCCGGCCCTGAAGGGCTTAGGTGCGTGACCGGGGCCCTGCCCGGAGCCAGGCTCCGCAGCAAGCACCCCTCCTTCCCTCTCTGCTCTCTCTGCCTGATTTCAGGGAGGGGAGGGGCCCAGGGCTCGGCGCCCAGGCCTGTGCAAACCATTCCTTAGGGTCTCTGGGCCGCAGGTCCAGACCCCATCACTCCCGGCCACCAGAGACCAGCCAGGCAGCAGAGGCCGTCCTGAGTCCCAGGCGCCCAGGGGATGGGAGGGTATAGACACACAGAGAGAGTAGAGTCCCTACTGCCTGCCCAGATCAGGGCTCAGCAATGGCCAGACTGACCCAGAGGGGCACTGACCCTTGAGGTTCTTTCCCAGCGCTGACCCTCCCCCCAGTGCTGACCCCTCCCCCAGTGCTGACCCTCCCCCCCATGCTGACCCCTCCCCCAGCACTGACTCCTCCTTCCAGCGCTGACCCCTCCCCTCAGCACTGACCCCTCCCCCAGTGCTGACCCCTCCCCCAGCGCTGACCCCCACCCCTGAGCAGTGACCGTCTGGCCCCCCAGGTGTTGCGTCCATGTTCGTGTCCTTCATGGTGGGCTTCTACTACAACACCATCATCGCCTGGGTCATGTGGTACTTCTTCAACTCCTTCCAGGACCCCCTGCCCTGGAGTGAGTGCCCGCTCAATGACAACCGGACAGGTGAGGCCCGGGGGAGGCCGGCATGGGGTGGGGGACTGCCACTGGTTCTGCGGAGACTCCGCCTTTGACCATGTGGGCTCACCGTCCACCAAGAGCCACCCTCTGATTTTCCAAATTCCGGAGGGCTGTAGCTCAGGTTTGGCAAAAACCAGAGCACATTTAAGCCAATAGGGTATTAACAAAAAAGTCATATTGCAGTAGAAAAGCCCTTAAAAATGCTGGCTTCCCTCTCAGGAGGGGCCGCTGTTATGGAGGAAAGGGGGAGACCCGCCCACCTGGCCTCGCCATGCAGGCAGCAGAAGCGGGGTTCCAGGTCACCAGCAGGGTGTGTGTGGGGTTTCCCTGAGAGCTGCTCCCCGACATTTCCAGGGCAGCATCCTGTTCCCCACTGGCCTTTCCCACCCAGCCCCCGGAGGCTTGTCTGCAGAGAGCTCCCGCCCCTCATCATCTGCTCCTTCTGGGGGTTCCCCAGGGAAGGGGGGAGCAGGCCCTGGGCTGTGGCCCATGGGGGCACGGAGCTGAGTGCTAGGCTGGGCCACTGGGCATGCAGCCCCATCAGGACGTGAACGGCCTGTGTTGTGAGTGTGGGTCCAACTAGCGGACAGTGGCCAGTGTGGTTTGCTGCACGGATCACACCAGATGTGCTGGGGTTGGGGCCAGCAGGATGGGCACCTCAGGGTCAGGAAAGGACAGGGCCCACCCCCATGGCCTCCCTCACTGCCCTGGGGACCATTCAGGACATAGTCCCTGACTCTGGGGATGGGGTGGGGGCCTTCCAAGACTAGACTGCTTCCCCCTTGGCAGGATGTCAGGCTGGCCTAGAAGGGCACCCAGGACCCTGGGACCCACAGGGATGAGAACGTGTGAGTTTGAACACCATTGCCCGGGGTGGGCCCCAGCCAGGGAAACTTAGAGACCCGTGACTGGTGCATGGCAGAGCACCTGGCGCAGGGCAGACTCCCAGCTAAACCTGTGGGTCTCTTTCGTGCCTGCAGCAGGGGCAGGAGGGAGAAGGCAGGCAGTGGAGGCCTGGGGAGCACACCCACATGTGCACATGCATGAAGGTGTGCGTGTGCTCACACACACATGCGAGTCGTTTGCATGTGTGCGCACACATGTGTGCATGTGTTTGTGTGAATGCACGTGTGTGGGCATGTTCATGCACATGTGTGTGGGGGTGTGTGCGTGTGTGCACATGGGTCTGCATGCAGGTGCAATCGTGTGTGCATGTGTTTGTGTGAATGCAACCATGTGTGGGCATGTTCATGCACGTGTGTGTGTGCACACGTATGCACATGGGTCTGCATGCAGGTGAACTCATGTGTGCCTGTGTTTTTGTGAATCCACACTGGGTGTGGGCATGTTCATGTGTGTGGGTGTGTGTGCACATATGCACACGGGTCTGCATGCAGGCACACTCATGTGTGCACATATGTGTGTAACGTGCACCGTGTGTGGGTGTGCATGTGCACACGGGTCTGCACGCAGGCACACTCATGTGTGCACATATGTGTGTAACGTGCACCGTGTGTGGGTGTGCATGTGCACACGGGTCTGCACGCAGGGACACTCATGTGTGCACATATGTGTGTAACGTGCACCGTGTGTGGGTGTGCATGTGCACACGGGTCTGCATGCATGTGCACACACGTGTGCCTGTGTGCGTGTGTGTGCGTGTGTACAGGTGTGCACAGGCATGCTTGTGTGCACGGACACCCCTGTTGTCACCATCTCAAAGTACAGCTTGGGCCCGGGGCTCTCTGTCCCCCACCGCAGCTCACACTCTGACACGCTCTGACGTGTGCAAATGCCCGCCCCAGGCTACGTGGAGGAGTGTGCCCGCAGCTCCTCGGTCGACTATTTCTGGTACCGGGAGACCCTCAACATCTCCACCTCGATCAGCGACTCTGGCTCTATCCAGTGGTGGATCCTGCTCTGCCTGACCTGCGCGTGGAGCGTCCTCTATGTGTGCACCATCCGCGGCATCGAGACCACCGGGAAGGTGCTCACGGGGTGGGGGTGCCCGAGCCGCCACACCCTCAGCAGCTGTGAGGGGCCTGGTCCCGCATGCCCGCCGTCTGGGAGGGGCCTCTACTGCCCACACGCTCTTAAGCATGAGCTCAAAAAGCCGTGGGCAAGTGGCACACGTGATCTCTAACTGGGAGGAGCAAGACAGCCACAGTTACAGACTGAAGGGTGGGGCGCGGAGAGCGGGGCCCATCTCCCTGCCTGGAGCCTGGGGGCTGGGGGCACGTGGGGAGGGCGGGGCAGGGGTCCTATGCTATCGCCCCTTCTCCTTGAGAGCCTGGGTTTCCCTGCCCACCTGGCACTGCCTGCCCCTTTGTCCCACATTTGCCCTGTCCACAGGCCGTGTACATCACCTCAACGCTGCCCTATGTGGTCCTAACCATCTTCCTCATCCGCGGCCTGACGCTGAAGGGAGCCACCAATGGCATCGTGTTCCTCTTCACGCCCAACGTGAGTCTCCTGAGGTCGGCCCAGGGCCCAGATGGCACAGGGGAGGCCAGGCTGGGGGACGGCCGCCCTGGGCCCCTTGTGGAGTGCAGGCAGGGCCTGTCTGCTCAACGGTGGCCGTGTGGACTGAGGGCGGCCACCACTGGGCGGTGCATCAGCTGCCACCTCCAGGGGCCGTGCGTCCCAGTCCCCAGTCCTTTCGAGCATAGCTGAGGGTCTCTGTCTGGCTGCAGGTCACGGAGCTGGCCAACCCAGTCACCTGGCTGGACGCGGGGGCTCAGGTCTTCTACTCCTTCTCGCTGGCCTTTGGGGGCCTCATCTCCTTCTCCAGCTACAACTCTGTGCAGTGAGTGTGGGGGGACCTTCGCCGCGCCTGCCCTGTGGCTCGGCCTCCCTACCACGAGGGGTGGGTGAACAAAGGAAGGCGTGCAGTGACCCTGCTAACCCGGGGTCCCTGCGGGGCTGCGGCCACAGGGTGCAAAGAGGCGGGCTGATGCCTTGGGAGGGCTTTCATGAGAGAGGGACCCCCAGGGAGACCCATTTACGACCCAGCCTCCCCTGGGCGCCTCCGTCCCAGCGATCGCGAGCCCTGGTGTTGACCCCCCACACACTCCCCATCATGCCTGCTCACCCAGGACCCCAGGAGCGCCCGCCCCTGCCGCCCACCCTGGACTGGCCCCCACGTGAAAGGGGCCCAAACCGCGAGGGCCCCCAGGGCCTCCACGGACATAGCTGCTGTCACTTCATCTCCACAAGCATTAATGGGGCACCTGCTTGTGCCCCAGCTGGTGCCCTGGGATCGTGTTGCTGGGACCCATGGTCCAGCAGAGAGACAGACAAGCCGCGTGAGCGGACACGGAAGGCGTGGGGCCGGGCGGGACAGGAGGCAGCCGGGGACGGACTGAGAGGAGGTGCTCCCCACCGGGACCGTGGGCCCGCTCGGCGCACACCAGCTGCTGGTGCAGCCACGCTCCCGGCGTGGTGGCAGCACCGCACGAGGCCCAGAGCGCGCCCCAGGGGCCCCACCCCACGCTGCCACCCGCCCGCTCCCTCTCCGGGCGGCCTCGCCTCCTCTGGACGGCCGGGAGCCGTCCTCAGCGTCCTGCTCTGTCCCTGAGCACGAGGTCCTCGTGTCCACCCCTGCCGCGGCCTGTGTCGGGCATCCTGCCTTTCACGGCCGAGCGGTACCCGGGCGTGGACGGGCCGTGCTGTGTTTGCCCGCCTGCCCCACGACGGACACGCGAGCTGTGTCCACTGTCCGGCAATCGCAACCATTTGTGTCGGGCTTCGGTGCAGACATGCCCTCACCGCCCGCGGCCCACACAGGGGCGGGCCTGCTCCGGGTGAAGGGCTCGAGGAGGGGTTTTCCAGGGAGGCCACCCCATTTCAGGTCCCCCCAGCCGGGCAGCAGCGCCCGATCCCTGCTCACCCTCGCCAACACTTGTCATCTGACTCTGCCGCCGGCCGCTGGAAGCATCCAGAAGGAGGATGTTGGCCTCAGGTGGCGGTGGGGCGGTCGGGGGCGGTGTTCTCGACACGCCGAGCTGGGGGGGCTTCAGGCGCCCAGGTGGAGATGGGGGGCCCTGGCCCAGCCGCCTCCTGGAAGCCTCACGACCCGGAGAGGGTCTCCAGGGCCAGCGCTGCAGGGGGCCTGGGTAGGTGGCGGGAATGGCAGAGCGGGGTGGGCTGTGGGCCAGCTGTGCCCCCCGTGGCTGCGGCCTCCTCGCTGGGCCAGTGGCTCGGCCTCGGGAGCCCCGTGCCCGTCCTCGCTGGGTGCTGACTCGGGCCGGTGGGCGTGCCCGGCCGGCAGTGACCGGAGCCCTCTCACGGCAGCAACAACTGCGAGAAGGACTCGGTGATCGTGTCAATCATCAACGGCTTCACGTCCGTGTATGCGGCCACCGTGGTCTACTCCATCATCGGCTTCCGCGCCACCGAGCGCTTTGATGACTGTTTCAGCACGTAGGTGGCCCGCCTGCCCTGGGAGCTTGCACATTACCTCCAGGGAGCCCACCGGGCCTGCAGCCAGCCCCTCTGTCTTTCCAGGAACATCCTGACGCTCATGAACGGGTTCGACCTGCCCGAGGGCAACGTGACTCAGGAGAACTTCGAGGAGATGAAGCTTTGGTTCAGCACCACCAACCCGGAGGCCTTCGCAAAGCTGCACTTCCAGACCTGCGACATGAACACCTTCCTCTCGGAGGTCCGGCCTCTGGGTGGTGCTCCTGTGATTCGGGAGCTGGGGGTGGGGGCGAAGGACTCCTTGGGAGGGCGCCGAGCTTCCCCCACGAGCCAGGGGTCCTGGGAGTCACAGAGCCTGCGTCCAGGGCCTGGTGCCAAGGCGGGGACCCGGGGCCACGGGGCCTGGGCTCCTGCAGCGCCTGGTGTGAGGCAGGCCAACACCCCATGTCCACGAGGACCAGGATGCCTCCCACAAACACGCAGAGTCGTCCTAACTGAGCTCCGCACTCGCTCCACTCTGCTGGCTCCTAGTCCTTCGGGCTGGCTGACATTTCTCGGCGGTCACAGTGCAGAGGACCACGTAGCTGCAAACCGTCCTCTGAGGCTCGAACGTCTAAACGCCAAGTGCAATGAGGAGCGATGCTTGCATGCTGTTGTGATTTATGGGCCAACATTTACTAATTTTAATTTTGCAATTTTCTTCTTTGGAGCCACGCAATTTTCGGGGGCATGTCCCACATTTTCGGGGCCTGGCACTGTGTCCCAGTGGTGACAGGCCCTGCAGGAGCGAGGTGTTGGGAGGGCGAGCAGAGGGCCCCTCGCCCAGTCTGTCCCCCGACGTGTGCAGGACGAGGGGCAGGGGGTCCCAGGGCAGCAGAGACTCTGAATTCCTTCTCTTCTGGAAGCGAGCTAACAGAGGAGTCAGTGCTCAGTGCAGGTGCCGAGCATCACCGGGGCGCTGAGTCCTGACCCCCCACACCGGCCCTGGCCTGGGCCACCAGGCTGGCTGGCCTCGCCTGGTCACCTTGCGGCTCACCTCCCCCTCCTCCTCCGTCCACGCAGGCGTGTGATGCTCCTCTGTGCGGGTGCTCGGAGGCCGTTCACTGCAATCTCCCAAACTCCTCGATTGGCCCCCCAGGGAGGAGTTCGTGTGTGGAAGGCAGCAGCCCATTTTCCCCCGAACTCATGCAAATGCTGTGGGGTGGCTTTGGGGCCCCTGAATTGGGAGCGAGTCCCGGGGACAGGAGCGGATGTCCTGCAGGGAGTGCTGGGCCCCGGGACCCTAACTTAGCCCCTCGGCCCCACAGGAAACACTCAAGAGGGAGGGGCCGCAGCAGCGGTCTCGCAGACCCGTGTGAGGCCAGACTCAGGGCCACAGGCTCAGCCAGGGCCCCGCGCGGAGCCCTTGTGCTTCTGCACCTGCTGTGGCCGCTCCCGCCGGGCCCACTGGCCGCAGCTCTGCTCCACTCAAGGGCACTCGCTCAGGCCTCGTGGAGGTCACCCCACCTTCCGAGCCGAGTGTGCGGCGAGCGTCTCAGGAAGCATCAGGGAGCAGACGGTGTCCGTGTCTGGGCAGCACGGCGCCCTGACTGCCACTGGACAGTGGGGCCACTTCCCAGCTGTCAAACTAGTTCAGCTTTTAAAAAATACAGTTGGGTCTGAAGGACAAGTTCTGGTCATCTCCCCAAATGGCTCAGATCAGACTTCTGCTTGCATGGTGGGGGCTCAGCGGGTGGGGAGCTGTCCAGGGAGGGACAGGGACGGGGAAGGGTCCTCGGGGAGCGTGCGCCTCCGTGACGCCCCTGCTCCCACCCCTGCAGGGCGTGGAGGGCACCGGGTTGGCCTTCATCGTCTTCACGGAGGCCATCACCAAGATGCCCGTGTCCCCGCTGTGGTCCGTGCTCTTCTTCATCATGCTCTTCTGCCTGGGCCTGTCGTCCATGTTTGGGAACATGGAGGGCGTGGTCGTGCCCCTGCAGGACCTCAACATCATCCCTAAGAAGTGGCCCAAAGAGCTGCTCACAGGTACGCGGGGCCGGGGCCGCAAGGACAACCCCCAGGGGGCGGCCACGGTGCGGGCGCAGGGCCTCGGGCTGCAGCGGCAGTGCTCTCTGCCCCGCAGGCCTCATCTGCCTGGGGACGTACCTGCTCGCCTTCATCTTCACCCTGAACTCCGGCCAGTACTGGCTCTCCCTGCTGGACAGCTATGCCGGCTCCATCCCGCTGCTCGTCATCGCCTTCTGCGAAATGTTTGCGGTCGTCTATGTGTACGGCGTGGACAGGTAGGAAGGAGGCTGCAGCGGCAGGAGGCTCCCGGCAGGGGCAAGCAGGGTGGCATTCAGGGACAGGCGCGCTGTGACACGGAGCCGAGTGCGCACTGGGCCTGGCTCCTGCGTGGCCGAGGGCAGAGGGATGGGTCCTGGACAGATGCCCGCCAGAGCAGTCCGAACGGTGCTCCCTCCAGCTTCCCGAAGCTTCCAGACCCGGCAGACATGGGCACTCACGGGCCGTGCACTCTTAGGGGTGGGAGGAGAGCAAACAGCAACCACGAAGGAAAGTACAGACCCCCTGGTCTGACCACAGGATTTAAAAAGTCGTAACCCAAGACGAGGAGGTGAAGCACTATTGCGTCCCACGCGGGCGGCCTGAGACACGGGAACATGGGACCAGGAGAGGCAGAGCGGTCCCAGGGGCTGGGGTGCGGGCAGCGGACGTGAGGGCCGGGCATGGACAGGGCAGGGGCTCCTGCTGCGGGGATCAAGGCTGCCCCGTGGGGCCCTGGGGAGGCCACCAGCCCTGGGGGAGGGGAGATCTGCCAGGGAGGCTGGGACGGGGCTGCCGGTCGGGCTGCCCTCGACCCCCAGCAGCAGGGACCCCGGCTCTGCGTGAGCCCCCGGGGCGAGTTGACAGGCTGGTGGCACCGTGGGGCAGCAGAGGGTGCCGACGGCCTCCCGAGCCGGCTTCTGACGCAAACCAGGCTCTTCTGGAGGCGGCGGGTCTCCGGTCAGAGAAAGACTGGGCTGTGGCACTGTGGACGGTGACATCTGTCTGGGCTGGACGGCCAGCTACCCTCTGCCTTGACAGGATCACAGGCCTATCAACGCCCCCGGTGATGGCCTCCTTCCTGCCCTGTGTCCAGGTTCAACAGAGACATTGAGTTCATGATTGGCCACAAGCCCAACATCTTCTGGCAAGTCACGTGGAGAGTGATCAGCCCACTGCTCATGCTGGTCATCTTCCTGTTTTTCTTCGTGGTCAAGGTCAAAGAGGAGCTGATATACAGTGTCTGGGACCCTGCCTATGTGAGCCATGGGGCTGCCGCGGAGGGGCAGTGGGGCATTGTGCTCCCTGCGGGGTTGGGGACCCTGGGGTGTCCTTCCCCTCCCCCACAAGGGCCAGGCGGTGACCCACAGGGGAGGGGCATCTGCCTGAGGGAGACCCCGCAGGCTGCATACGTGGCTGCTCACCACCGCTCTCTCCCCAGGAGGAATTTCCCAAATCCCAGAAGGTCACCTACCCGAGCTGGGTGTACGCTGTGGTCGTCATCGTGACTGGGATGCCCTGCCTGGCCATCCCCGGCTTTGCCATCTACAAGCTCCTCAGGGACCGCTGCCAGAGGCCAGGGGACCGCCAGGGGCTGGTCAGCGGGCCGTCCATGGCCTCCATCAACGGGGACCTGAAGTCCTGAGCAGCCCGGCCTAGCGCGTGTCAGGGAGGATCTGGGCCATACGTGTGAGAGTGTGTGCATGTGTGCATGTGTGGGTGTGTATGTTGTGCAAGCGCTTGCATGCGTATGTGTATATACATGTGTGGGGGTGTGTGCGCACATGTGAGTGTATGCACGTGTGTTTACGTATACGGTTTGTGCACACACGAGTGCATACATGTGCAAGTGTGTACATTCGTGAACACACGTGTGTACATTGCAGTGTGAGTGTGCGTGTGCACATGTGTGTATGTGTGTGCACGCGAGTGTGCACTGCGTGTGTGCATACATGTGTGTGTGTGCACGTGAGTGTGCACTTCATAAGTGTGTGTGTGCTGTGCACATGTGTGTACGTGAGTGTGCACTGCATAAGTGTGTGTGTGCGTGTGTGCAAGTATGTTGTGCACGTGAGTGTGCACTGCGTAAGTGTGTATGTGTGCGCATGTGCACACATGTGTGCGTGAGTGTGCACCGTGTGCGTATGCGTGAGTGTGTATACGTGTGCGAGTGTGTATGCATGTGAGCGTACGGAAGCATGTGTGTGTGCATGGTGTGCTCATGTCCGAGGATGTGTGCACACGTGCACGAGGACTCGGGCGTGTGCCTGCATGTGCGGTGTGCATGACTGTGGTGTGTGTGTTGTACAGACATGCTGGGCGCCTGTGTGTTTGTGCACACACGTCTGCACGCAGCCCCGGTGCCCTGGTGCTTGCCCTTGTCACAGGCGTGGTGGGGGCCACAGCGGCCTGGGTCCCGCCACGCCCGCACGCACCGGGGGACGGTCGCAGCCGCGGCGTAGTGGGGAGCCCGGCCCGCGGGAGGCGGGAGCGTGATGCTCCCTTGGCCCCTCAGATCCAGTCTGATCGCCACCTGCCCTTCGCTTTGCTGTCAACCCTTGACTCGGGAGCTCACAGTAAGGTCGGGGCCCTGGTGCCCGCGATGAGGCCTGGCCTTCTCGAGCCCCTAGGCCGTGAGCTCTGGAAGACTCGGCAGCGACCCTCTGAGGCCCGGCCGCCCGCCTGCTGGCCTTGGCGGGATGCCGGCTCAGTGGGAGCCAACCCGATTAATCATTGCTTCTGGCCGCTGAGATGAGCAGTTAGACAAAACTCAGCTCAGCCTAAGTTAAGGCGGAAACCACCCTTTGAGTTTTCTTAAGAGGGCATATTCACTGCATGAATTGTTAGCTCGGTGTTGGAGAAGGCAGGTTATAGGGTAACTCGGCCACAGCCACTAAGGTCGAGGACAATCCGTGCATCCCGAGCATGGCAGGGATCTGGAAGCCCATCCACTCGGCGCCCCTCGGTGAAGGGTTGTTTACCGGGATTCGACAGTCAATCTCGGCCAAGTCACTTGGCACATGGGGTGGTTATTTTAATGAGCTCACATCCACTCTCCATGGAAAAATCTGGAAGTTTACATTGAACTGGACTTTCTGAGCATCTGCTGGGCAGGGGTGGGGACCTGGGTGGAGGGTGAATCCCGGAGCCATGTCCCCCCTACTCAGATGCCCCAGGGCCCTGTCCCCATCCCACTGCCTCCTGTCCCGCGGTGACACAGAGTTCAGCCCTGCAGCCCCACTATGAACCTTCAACACTGGTATGTCCAGTCCTCTTATGCCGCCAGTCACCTAGATGCCATGACCTACAGAAACCTCAGGGGGCTCACAGCCCGCCATGCAGGACCATGATGGCATGTACCTGCCGGGGGCCCCCCGTCCCACCCCACTCCAGCCTCCACCCTCCTCTGAAAGCTTTCCCACCCCCACTAAGAGAACACTGAGCAGCCCCCCATGGATACACCACACCGTCCTGGGCACGTGGGGAGGAGACTGGCGGGTGTGGCCCAGGGGGACTCATCCAGTCCTTCTGTCCCCTGACAGGCGCCTTGTTTCACAGATGTGGCATATTTGCAAGTTGTTGGAAATGTGTGATTTGTAAGCATAATGTGTACCTGTCTAAATAAATCACTGTTTCATAGTCTTGTCCTAAATGTTGTCTAAATGCAGAGGGATGAGCAAACAGCGGGGCCCCACTCAGGGCTTCGCGGGACCGCGGTTCTGGTTGGGGGGTAGATTTTCTCTGGAGAAGTCATGACGCCAAGTGGCTGTGTCCGCAGAGCCCCGGGCATGGCGTGTGGCCCTGCGAAGGGCAGGTGGTGGGCAGGCCTTGGGCTCGGGACCGTGGTGCCCTGCTGAGGTCAGGTTGGCTGGGCCGGGGGCCACACTCCTGCCCTCCCAGCCTTCCCCCCCCTTTCTCACATTCCCTCCCACCCAATAGAGTCAGTGGGAGTGTGTCCACCAGGACCCACACCTCTGCGACCCACATATCTGGGCCTGTGTGAGACCAGCGTCCCGGGAAGTGGGAATTTCACATCTGGAGCCCCAGCCTGTCCTGGAAGCACCCACCGGGCGTCCACGGGTCCAGGAGCTCCCACGGGAGACCCAGGCTGAGTCCACCAAGTCAGCCCATCGCGCTCCATCCCACCGCAGGAGGAGCCCACGCGGGGGGGACGATTCGGACGTCCCCCAGCCTGGCTGAGCTCCCCCGCCCCGTGGCCCTGGATGTCACGCTGTCCCACCCGCTGCCTCAGGGTGTCAGTGGCCGCTGGGGGGGAAGAGAAGAAGCCCTCCCACTCCTGCCCCTGCCCCGCCCCACCAGGGGAGCCCCTCTGGGACACAGGCTCCCGCCCTGCACGTGGTGGGTGCTGCTGGGGCCTGGGCTGAGTGCGACCCCTGCAGGTGCCGCAGGACGCAGGGGTGAGGGGGGACCTCCCCAGAAGAGAGTGCCACCGGCCGGAGGGTCACACAATCTCTGAAGACCAAACGTGGCTGAGACACGAACACCACACCCCAGCGCACCCGGGTCCCTCCCCGGGCACTAGCCGTCCTCCGCTGTGGGGTGAACACACCGTGCGCCTCCACGGCTGGGTCGCTGGGAAACACGGCTGAGAGGAGCAGGCCCACCCGAGGTCACACACGGGGACTCTGCTTATGGAACGTTCTAGAAAGGACAGAAGGGTAGCGACGGAGAACAGATGGGAAGCGGGCGGGGCAGGAGGGGCAGGAGCTGAGGGGGGCGGGTGTGGCCATGAAGGGGACAGGAGGGACCCTCCCTGCGATGGACATGTGCCGAACTGGCCTATCACCCCCGCATCCCCGCTGTGACATGGCCGAGATATTTGCAAGACACCGCCGCTGCGGGAACGGGCGAGGACGCAGGGCTCTGCGTCACTCCTCACAGCGACAGGGGAGTCTACAATTGTCCCAGAATCAGAAGGTTGATTAGAAGATCAATGGTTTTTATAAAAGAGCTAAATGAGCTGCGGTCTTGGGAGTCCTGGCTCGTCCCCCACGGGGAACAGGAGGCCCCCGGCTGTCTGCCTTGGGCACGAAATGAGGTGCGGGCAGAGGACGTGGGGTCAGGAAGGGACCGCCCGGGGGAGAGCAAGAGCCTGGCCCGAGTTATCAATTAACTGGCTCCACTGGTTTTCCTTTAAATAATGAGAAGGTACACGGAGGGGACTACTCGGGGCTCCCACACGGAGGTCCAGGGGGTTCCATGGAGCCCGGGCAGGAGCCAGCGGTGGGCATGGCGTGCGCCGGGGGCGCGGAGCCGCGTGGGGACGGCCGCGGGGACGAGAGGCCGGCGTGGGACAGCAAGCTGCAGTATCTGCTGAGCTGCCTCGGCTTCGCCGTGGGCCTGGGCAACATCTGGAGGTTCCCGTACCTGTGTCAGACCTACGGCGGAGGTGAGCCGCCCCGCGGCCCGCGCGTTATCGACCCCCGCGACCCGGGGAGCCTGTGTCGTGGAGGTCCAGCCCACGGCCACCCGGCCTTCTGGGGCTCAGGGGAGCTCTTCACCGTAGCTTGTGGGGTGCTCCCGGGCCAGGCCGCCTACCCCCCGTCTGTGCCCGGCCAGGGCACCCCCTCCCTTCACAAGAGTCCATGGTGGTGCCTGGCAAGCCAGCCCCAGCCGTCGCCTGCGACCCTGGGGAGGGGACACCGAATGTCACCCAGGCTAGGCCGGTCCTTTTCTGGGGTGCGACCTTGGGGCCCGTCGGGTCTCAGTGTCAGGTCAGCTTGCCGTCAAGCCCCCTCTCTGTACACGTAAGACCTGAGGCCCCCAGAAGCCCTCCAGGGCAATCCTGCATCCACCGGGCCCCTGGCTGGAAATGTGGGGGCGATTCCCCTGGCTCCCACCAGGAACAGGGCAGAAACGAAGGTCTGTGTGCGGCTGATGGGGCGTCGTCCTGGCCCCTTTCCCTCCTGGCCGTGCTGGGCGGACAGCGGTCAGGCCGCGCCGGGGGAGTGCGGGCTGGGGGTCTGCGGGAGCTGCTGTAGAGCAGACCAGGCGAGGGCAGCGCCGGGGTGGCTCCCTGTTCATGAGGAACCCGCTTCCTGCAGTTTGTTGTTTTTTCCTGATTATAAGCAGCTGGAGGAGACGTCTCTCCAGGAACCGCTGCCCAGAGGCGTCAGAGCCCCCACGGGGTTGGGGCTGGGCGGGCACGTGGGCCTTGGGTTGCTCTCCGGGCCCCCGAGCTGCCCTGTGCATCAGGAGAGGCATGTGCGGGCGCCAAGCGGTGGCCCGCGTGCTGGTGGTCACTCCAGGTCAGGAAAGCCTGCTCTGACCGGAGCCGGTTGGCCGTCGTTCCTCGTTGCGATGCGCCGGGACTGTCCCGGGAACGTCACTTCCGGAACCCATGTACTGGCGCTGCCCGGCCCGAGGGCCTCCGGACCAGCCCGTCACACCTGTGCTCATGGGCTGGGGGGACCCCTGCTGTTTAAATACTTCTTTTAGGCCCTGTTTCCAGGTGTGAAGCACTTCATGAAATGTCATGAAATATTCAAGTTTCAAAACTCACACTTTTCCTAACAAGCACCCCTCACGTGCGAGAACAACCTTTTTGTCTCACGTCGACTCTGATTATTTGATAATAAGATGAGCAGATAACCGATTGCATTTTTATTCTGCACAAACTCATGACCCTGACGGTGAATATTCTCTCTGTCCTTAGTGGTTACGCAGGTCTGTGGGCTTCTCTCTAAGGTAAGACTTAAAGGCAACATTGTAACAGAATTGGGGGGAACACTCAGGTGCACCTGCAGGGCGTTCTGTCACCTCCACGCAGCTTCTGGGTGAGTGTCCGCGCCCGCGGTCAGGGCGTGGACCCCACCAGCGGCCGGCACACGGGCACCCAGGGACCCTCCAGGCACCTGCTGGGGTCTACAGTTCCGGCCCGGGAATCATTCACAACCATGTCCATGGCAACACATGTGGGGCATCTAGTGAGCGGCCCGCGATCTCCGCACGGCCGTGTTGCGACCTCGGCACCCGTGGGCTCTGTGGAGACGGCAGAGCCGTGCATGGACGTGATGACCCTAGTCTGGCAGTGCAGATGTCCCTCCCGCGGGGCGAGTCTCCCACGCCTCTCCTGGCCCGGTTCTGTGTCAGCCATCGGAGGACTCTCAGGGTTTCACGGGCGTCGCGTGGCATTTCTAGATTGTCTGGGGACAAATGTCCACTTGGCAACACCAAGTCATCCCATCCGCAGAGACAGCTTATCAGGCACCTGCCCTGGTCTTCTCTGTCCTTCGTTTTCTCTCCGGGACGACCTCGGGGTGTCTCGTTCTGTGGATTCTCAGCAGTGCCGGGCTCTGCAGCCGTCCCGGTCAGACAGACCCTTTTCTCCGTGACATTTTCTCAGCAGACGGGACCAGTGTGCCTCACTTCCAGCACCCCTCGGGCCGGTGGTGAGCCGAGGGCTCTCGCAGACCCACCGCGTGGGTGTGTGCGCCCCGATCTCACCACCCCACCTTTCTCCCGAGGAGAAAAAACTCCTCTCATTGTCTGACGCCACACGTGTGAGGGTTTTGCCCACATCAACCAATCCTCCCAATCCCGGCATCATAATTTCACCCATTTCTGCCGATCTACCTGGAGCGAGCGCAGACCCCACGGGGCTCAGTCCACAGTGTTGCCTGCATTGCAGAATCCAGGCTCAAGCAGCGGGTGCCCGCGTTGCCCACAGCTTCCATCTGATTGTGCTACAAGCCAGGAGCGCCAATATCCCCTTCCTCAGTCCAAAACTTGCTAGAAGGGCTCTCAGACCCAGGAAACAGTGTGCTCGCCGGCACCGGGCTTTTATAAAGAATACAGCTCCGAAGAGCCATGTGGCAGGGACGCACAGGGTGGGGGTGTCAGGGCCCCCCGCCTCTCTGGGCACCATGCCCTCCAGCAACTCCCGTGTCCTCCAGCCTGGAAGCTCTCCAAACCCCGTGGCTTACGGTTTTCATGGAGGTTCCATTCTGCAGGCACGGTTGACGGAATCATCAGCTGGGTGATGAGCAGTCTCCAGGCCCTCTCCCCAACCTGGACGTCGAAGTAGGGCTCAAAGTCCCACCTCTCTAATCACACGGCTGGCTCGTCCTGCGACTGGCGGCCCTCCTCCAAACCGGCTTGGGTTTTATCCAAGTCACGGTCCACACGCGATTTGGATGGGGCTAAAATGCACCTAACACACAGCGACGCTCCTGTGTGGTCTCCGTCTGTAATCACAGAGCTCCTCCCTCCTCTTCTCTCCGAAGTGTGGCTGAGTCGGCCGCACCAGGTCTGCTACAAGGAGAAACACTCCTCCCTTCCCCTGGACTGCTCCTCCCGGCGGTCCCTGCCCTGGGCCTGCTGGCTGGGACCCTCCTGCAGAGCAGGGGGTCCGTGGGTCCTGGCCGGCCTGGAGCCTGCAGGCCCTTTCTAGACAGTGGGTCAAACACCTGGGACCCAGAGCCCCTGTCTGACGGCCATGCACCCACTTCCGGGGCTGGGCAGCCGGCCCCATGTGTCCTTACCATGCCAAAGGTGTGTGCTCAAGGCCCAAGGGTGCTTGGGAGGTGCATGAGACCCCACAGTGCGTGTGCGTGTGGGGTGGGACAGGGAGAAGGGCGGGCTGGGGCGGGCTCCTCCATCGGGCCCCTGGGCCCCTGGCCTGTGATTGGCCCCTGTCCCTGCTCAGAGCTCCCTGAAGTGGTCAGGCTGTATTCACAGCCCCAGCTGCAAGCCCCTGCCCATAGGTGCCTGGTCGTCCCTGGGGCGTCCGGCGCATCCCTCGAGGCCAAGTCTCCCAGGATTCCACGTTGTTATTTCACGCTTCTTTGCGGTTTTGCCGCTATGTGGACGACACCAGCAGGCACTGTTTTGCCCCAAACACCGGTGTCCCGTGCAGACGCTGATGTGGTGGAGCGGCTACCGGCCCTCTCCAGGGCCCCGGCTCTGTGTCAACACCTCTGACCGTGATGCAGAATCCCAGGGAGAGGCTAGCCCTCATGGAGGCCGGGCCCGCGCCGGGCCAGCCGAGCCGGGGACACGCAGGAGCACGTTCCCTGACGTGGCCGGCCCTGTGCGTGCAGGTAGGGCAGCGGCTGTCGGTCCTGGAGCATCTAGGGCCTGCAGGCCCACACACTGCAGTTAACAGGAAGAAAATGCAGCTCCCAACTGTACCGGGACTCCCTTCCCCCAACAGTATGAGCACACCCACAGTCCCGTGGGATGCGGGAGCCGACATCTCCCCACGGGCGCCCCCAGGCGATCTGGTGGGGCCGCTCGGGGCTGTGGGCCCCTCACTCCTCACACCCGTGGCCTTTTCTCCTGCTCCCGCTGCTGCTAGCTCCCAGTGCAGAAAGGTGTGGTCCTCCCATCGATCCCATGGAGGTGGTCAGTGTGTGCTCCCCTGGGGGACCACGGAGCCTCACCCCACCGCGGCTACGGGTGCCCACCTCCCAGCATCCGGACGCTGGTTCAGGGGCGATGCTCATGCCCAGGCACAGAGAGACGGGTCCCAGCCCCCACTCAGGCACAAAGCTCGAGAGACCATTTCAAAGGTCCACCTTCTCCAACATCCTGCCAGGAGCACAGACCAGCCCCAGGTCACAGGAGGGCCCATCATCGGGATGAGGGGTGTCCCCGTAGGAACACCACTGCTCGTTGTTGCATGAAACCTGCCCCCAAAGCCACACAAGGTGGGATGCTGCCAAGTGATTTGAAAGAGCAGCAGAGCAGGTGTCCGGCGTGCAGACCCATCTCCCTCGGCCCAAGGCCCACCATGCAGCCGTCGACCCTCCGATGACCACTGTGTCTTTGCAGGGGCCTTCCTCATCCCCTACCTCATCGCCTTGGTCCTCGAGGGAATCCCTATCTTCTACATCGAGCTGGCCATCGGCCAGCGCCTACGGAGAGGCAGCATCGGAGTGTGGACGGCCATCTCGCCCTACCTGGGCGGAGTGGGTAGGCTGCCTGCCTCTGACCCCTGCCCGGAGCTGTGGGGAGGGTGGAGGGCTGCAGGTCCCGTGTGTGCCATGGATCAGCTCGTCACTCCAGTGCACATTCCGTGGCTTTGACCCTGCAGGAGAGGGGTCCAGATCTAATAGCGCAGGGAGATGCGTGGGGCAGCGTCCCTGCGGGAGCTAAGTCTGCTCATGCTCTGAGTACTCGTCTTCCAGGAGGCCCTGTTTGATTCCCCCAAAGCCCAAGGAGGGACCTGGGTGCAGGGTGCTGCGTGGGGTGAGCTCAGGGTGCAGGAGGGGGCGGCAGGCCCAGCCCCATGGAGCAGCAAGCTGTCCCAGATCACCCGGGGACTATGTCCCCTCGGGCGCCGAGCCCACGCATCCTGGGCGCTTGAGAGTGTCCAGGGAGTCCTGGACAGAGGGCAGGCTGACACCTGGAGTGCCCGTGAGGTGGGTGCTGCAGGGAGGGGGTCCGAGCAGCCCCTCTGGCAGTGTGACACGTCCCACAAGGTGGCTACAGCACTGTCCACGAGGCCCACCGGGAAGCCAGTGGAGAGGCAGACCCTAGCCCAGCTGAGGATGGTGCCCCATGGCCGTGAAAACGATGCATCGCCCTCGGGTGCATGCGGCCAGATGTGGGCCAGCAGTGGGGCGGGCAGCGGGAGGCCTCGGGGATGACAGGGAGCAGGAGTGGGGTGCTTGTGTCTGGAGCCCTGCGGCCAGGGAGGCGGGGAAGGCGCTGACCGCCACCTCCCCGCAGGGCTGGGCTGCCTCACCGTGTCCTTCCTGGTCAGTCTGTACTACAACACCGTCCTGACGTGGGTGCTGTGGTATTTGCTCAACTCCTTCCAGTACCCGCTGCCCTGGAGCTCCTGCCCACTGGACCTCAACCGCACAGGTGGTGCCGGGGGCGGGAGGCTCAGCGCCCTGCCTCACGCGGGCGCTGCATGGGCTCCCCTAAACAGCACGTCTGAAGTCCCGTTCTCCTTACCCCATTGTATCTGACCACCGATGGGCCCCCAGAGACTCCGTGTATTCACAGCCCAGCCGCGAGCGGGCATGCCCAGCAACGAGAGGCTGAGTGGGCGGGACGGCGGCTTTTGCTGGACTCGGTGCAGCCCTCGGCCATGCACTCCAGCAGAGAAGGTCCTCGCAGCCCAGGAAATAGTCGCTCTTTTGCACTGGCTCATGAAGCTGTGTTAACCCTCCTTCCCTTCCTGCCTCTGCTGATACTAACTTGAGCTTGGCCCGTTCTGAACGAGGCAGCCCAGGGGCAAGTCCGGGCCCGGAGGCTCCCTGTATCTGCCCACTAGCCCCGGCTGCACGCCCTGGGCCGCGGGGGGCTGGGTCCCGCCGGGTGTGCCTAGTGCTCCGGCAGCAGCCCTGGTCGGCTATACGCAGACTGCAGTCCGGGGCAGAGGCCTGTGAGCCCACATCCAGGCCCGAGCCCTGTGCCAGCCCCTGACAGACCCTCCTGGCTCCAGGGTTGGAAGCCGAGTGCCAGGCCAGCAGCCCCGTGAGCTACTTCTGGTACCGGCAGACACTGAACATCACGGCGGACATCAGCGACAACGGCTCCATCCAGTGGCCGCTGCTGGCCTGCTTGGCCGCGTCCTGGGCAGTTGTGTACCTGTGTGTCATCAGAAGCATCGAAAGCACGGGGAAGGTGAGGCCCCTCGGGTGGATCCCACCACCCGGCTGCCTCCGGCTCGGTGTTCGCACACGGGCTCAGAGGCTGGGCTGGGAGGGTGCAGGCGTGAGGACCAGTGCGCTCCCTGGAGATGGGCACCTTTACCTGGGAACGCTCTGCTCAGACGCTGCCGGGAGGTTTTCTCTGTTCTTTTCCTTTTACCCTTTTTGGGTCTCTGTGTTTAAAGTGTGTTTCTTGTAGACTCACACAGTTGGATCTTGCATTTCTATCCAGGCTCAGTCCCTGCCCTTGTTTGGCTGTTTACACCGTTTACATTTAGTGTGATGATTACTCCGGGTTCTGTCGGCCATCCTGTTTGTTTCGTACCGGTCCCCACTGTTCTCCCGTTTCCTGGGTGTTTCTTGTGACCCCCCTGTATCCACCTGTTGGATCGTCAGCGGTAACTGTTCTACCCTCGGGGTTGGACGGGGGGCTTGGCCATCGGTCCGTCTGGGAGCAATGCTGCCCACAGGATGAGGCAGGAGACCCTCACTCACGCTCTGCTGCCTTCCTCCGCTTTCCCACCGCTGGTCACATTTCACTACGACAGTCTGTGAGCAGCAAACATGTCCTGGCATGTTCGTTTTAACAGTTTACTACCTTTTGAAGAGACTTCAGTGATGGGGAGAAATGTGTCAGGTGTTACTCATGCGGTTTCTGTGCCAAGTGCCCTCTCTCCTCCTGGGGCACGGACAGGCCCCGCGCTACACGCATCCTCCCTTTCAACACCTGCGACATGGCTCCTTGCCTTTCCCTGCCGTGGCTCCCAACACGCGTTTGTGGCCCTTTTGCACAGATCCAGGCGTGTGTCTGCTCAATTTCTCTGCTGGTGTGTTATGGTTACTGTCTCGTGAAGGTCTTTGCGCTTGAGAGGACCAGAATTACTGAATTACACCAAAGCAAACGTTAGGCCCAACAAGCCACCAGAAATTCCAAATAACCCTGAGATTAAAGTCCCTACAGGGGACCAGGGCGACTCCCCCATCAGTCTGTACTCGGGGACTTGGGGGTGGTGGTGAGGGAAGAGCATCGTCTACAGATTTATTCTGTGTAGACACCATGTGTGCAGACCCCTGACCACATCCGACTGAGGAGGGGGTGCTGGTCCTATGCTGGGGAGACGGGTGAGGGCAGGTGTGTGGCCCCAAGGCCCTTGTGAAGTGGCCGGTTGTGGGCACCAGGGGGAGGGGGAGGGCTGGCGGCTGGGTAAGAGGGAGGCCCACCCACCTGGGACGCCCCACAGACACAAGTGTATACATGAATCCGCCTGTGACCATCCCCATGAGCTCCACACCCTGGGAGCCTGACTGGGGCCCACATGCCCCATGGTGCCCTCTGCCCCCGCTCAGCTGGAATCCCAGATGAGTGACAGGAGGCTGGCCACGGAGGCCTTTACGGCACACCTGCCTCTTAAAGGTTTTATATGGGACAGATACCACTGAAAAGTCTAACAATTTGGTCTTTTTTAAAGGCAATTTATTTCACAGCCCTGTTCCCTTACCTGGTCCTGACAATCTTCCTTATCAGAGGACTCACCTTGCCCGGGGCGGTCAAAGGGTTAATCTACCTGTTCACTCCAGATGTAAGTTGGTTTGAAGTCCAGGCTCCAGGCTCAGGAACACATGAGTCAGAGGCAGAGCCCAGCCCAGCTCGCTCCATCCCCTGGCCTTGTGAATGGCCATTAGCCAGAGGCCAGGCTGCCCAGGGCCACGTGCGGGTGAGGGCAAGGAGGAGGGTGGTATGGGGTCTCGGGGAGGAGGTCAGGGTCAGAGGATGGAAGCAGAAGGAGGACTTGGTTTGTGACATGTAGCCCGAGGGATGTTGCTGGCGGGGTTCAGGGGAGAAGCCAGCTAGAGCCCCACCCCAGATGCCCCCCCAGTGCCCTGCACCCCATACCCCTGAGGGCCTTGCAAGTTGCATGCACCCTACCAGGTAAGGAATCACAGGACCCAAGGGCCCACACCCCTCCTAGACTCTTGCACACTCTCTAGGACCCTAGCATTCCGTGGGAGTTTCCAGGGGCTGCACAGCAGAAGGGAAGGGGGCACTGGGTGTGGACGTGGGTCTGCCCGTGGGCACCGTGTCCCAGCCACTGTGAGACCCTTCAAGTCCCTCAGAACCACCATGTCTGAGAGGAGCAGAAGAAACACACCCAAGTCGCTCAGACCCATTTCTCAGCCCTGAGCGGTCTGTCAGCCAAGTTCTCAGAACGCCCCGTGGGTTTACTTAAGCCGTCACAGAACAGCAAGGCCACGCTTGCTGTGTGAACTGCCATTCCGGTCGTGCTGTCTCGTTGGTGATCCTAAGCTGTTCACGCCCCTCCATGAGAGTCGTCCCAGAGGAAGCTTTAGGAATGTTCTGGGGCCGTGGGCTCCCCGTCTGCTGCACAACAGGATTCCGTGTCTTTCCAGGTGCAGATTCTCCAGAACCCGCGGGTGTGGCTGGACGCAGCCACGCAGATATTCTTCTCCCTGTCCCTGGCCTTCGGAGGACACATTGCTTTTGCAAGTTATAACCCGCCCGGGTAGGGACCAGGCTCGGGGGTGGGTTCCTTCCAACGGAGGGGCTGGGCCTCCTGTGCCGGAGCACCTCCAAAGTAACATCCTGTGTGGCCTGGTAGGAACTTGTGATAGGAACAGACTCCCGGGGAGTCTACCAGTTACCCAGCCATGCACGGAGAGCTGGGGGTAGGGCCCTTATGGCAGCTTCTAGCGTGTTCCGGGGGAAGAGAGCCTGGACACTCAATCCCAGGAACAGGCCATAACTGGGGGCTGACCCCGACCAACAGGAAGCATGTGTCACGCACAAGACCAGAAAAGCAGCATGTATCAGCTCCCTGGTCACCTAAGACGGACACGGGGCTCCCACCTCGCTGAGGGAACCACGCACCTGCCGTGAGAGCCCCAGGGGCTCGGGCACTAAAGCGTCACCCGCCGCATCATAAACCAGGCAGCCACAAGCCGTTGGGACCATCTGAACAAACGTGGTTCTATATGGTGGCCAGAACTTCTCCCCCTCCGAAGTGCAGGGATGGGGAGGTGGGTGGAGTGGGTGCTTCACACAGCTGCACCTGACAAGTGACAACCTCAGCCCACTCCACGTAGCTTGTGTGTGTTTCTCATGTGGAGATCATCTCAGCAAAGCCCACTCCAGGCTCCAGGATGCCCCATGTTGTCCTCAGCTCTCTGTGTCCAGGCCTTGGGGGTAGGGGTGGAGGCTGAGGGTTTCAGACCACCCACAGTCTTGAGCTGCGGTGGGTGGGGAGGGGCCTAGTGGGGAGGGGGTCATCAGAGAGGGGGTCTTTGGGGGAGGGGCAAGTGGGGAGGGGGTCAGCAGGGAGGGGTGGTCAGGGAGGGGTCAGAGGGAAAAGGGTCATCAGGGAGGGGGGTCTTTGGGGAGGGGGTCAGCAGAGAGGGGTGTTCAGGGAGGAGGGGCTCAGCAGGGAGGTGTGGTCGGGGAGGGGTCAGTGGGGAGGGGACCATGGAAGGGGGTCCAAGACCGTCCTGAGACTAGCGGGGACAGCGCCGGCGCTGGGGGTCATGGGCATGCAGGCTCCGTGTGCGGGGGGGGGGCCAGGGGGGCGTGGAGATGGCCCTAAGCGCGCATGTCTGCCAGGAACAACTGTGAGAAGGATGCGGTGACCATCGCCCTGGTCAACAGCATGACTTCCCTCTATGCGTCCATCGCTGTGTTCTCTGTTTTGGGATTCAAGGCAGCCAACGACCATGGGCGTTGCCTGGACAGGTGAGCACGGTGCCCTTGGCTGAGGGCGGGGTGTCCACAGAGCTCGGCCTTCAGACACTACCTGACGCCCTGGACCTGCACAACCACCTCTTCTTTCCTTAGGGGGGTGGGGGGGGGGGGAAGAGTCTCCAGAGGTTCGAGTCCATGCGCAGCCTAGAGCGTGACCCGACGTGGAGGTGGGGTCTCTGGCAGATTCTGGTGAAGATGAGGTCATGCTGATCCAATGTGTCCTGACGAGAGACAGGCAGGGACACGCAGACACACGGGGGAGGCCGTGTGAGGAGGCAGAGGTTGGAGGGACGCGGCCATAGCCCAGGGACGCTGGGGCGCCAGGAGCTGGACGAGGCGGGAGGGACCTTCCCTGGAGCTGCGGGGGGGTGGGGGGCGTGTGGCCCGGCCGACACTGCTCCCGTGGACTTCTGGTCTCAGAGCTGGGAGAATAAATGTCTGTTTACTTGAAGGCTTTCAGTGTGTGGCCACCTGCCACAACAGCAGGGGCCACAGAGGCTGTAGGATGCCCTGGCATTTGGAACCACGGTGTTTCAAAGGCCGCTAACTCCTGCTCACCGAGAGCCCTCCAGAGGCGGTCTGCCAGGCGGACCCGTGGATGGGTGCAGGCTCGGCCCTCTGCATGCTGCCAGGCATCCAGTGCCCAGGGCAGCCCCGTCAACCGTGACACCTGTGCCAGCCACGCTCAGGCCACGCTCAGGGCCACGGCCCACAGAGGGCGGAGGGGGAGACGGAGCAGCTTCACAGCCTGAGCTTGGGCGCTGCGGGGCGTGTGCACCCACTGGAATGTTCCGGAGAGGCTGCAGTGCCCACGTGGTGGATGGTGTGGCCCCCACTGGGGAGCAGCAGGGGCGGCACTTCCGGCTGTTTCCACCAAGCACTGTGGACAAGTCTGTGCTCACAGTAACGGCCGTGACTCGCGCCTGCACAAGGCTCCCCTGCCGTGGTTTCTCTGCGACCCAGCGCCGGCCGCCACGCGGGCCGGCCACCAGACAGCAGCGCCGCGCTGCACTCAGGGGACATTTTAAACAGCAAAATCACCAGCAAACAGCATAAAACTGCGAACACCATGGCCCTAAGCTGACTGTAAGGATGCTCGTGACCCTGGGCAGCTCTGCACACGGCCACTAATAACCCCAGAAGCGCCGTGAGTACTAATTCCGAGGTTACAAAGAGATTTCAGCAAGTAGGCAAAGTAAGATCCGGGAATACCCATGGGCCTGTGGCTGAGCCGTGAGCCTTGAGGCCAGTGAGCACTTGCTGGTGGCGGCCGGTGGAGGGGTGACCAGGGCCGCTCCCGGGGCGGCCAGGGGGCTGCCACTGCCCCACGGTGCCCTGAGGGCAGCGTCCCCTCCAGGCCGGGCTCCCCTCTGTCCCTGCAGCGAGTGCTGTCCGGCCCTCCGGAAGGTGCCGGTATCCTTCTGGGTGTTTCAGGGTGCAGCGCGCCCAGCTAGCGTACACTCTCTGTGTCTGCAGAAACATCCTCCACCTCATCAATGCGTTTGACTTCCCTGAGCAGAGCATCTCCAGGGACGACTATGCTGCTGTCCTCCTGCACCTGAATACCACCCAGCCCGAGAGGGTGGCCAGGCTCCCCCTGGAGGTTTGCCACCTGGAAGACTTTCTGGATAAGGTACCCGAGGCGCCTGGCCTTGCTCCAGGCGGCTGCAAATCTTCTCCACGACCTGGCCCAGGCTGGCCTGGCGCTGTGAACAAAGGACTCTAGGCTGGCCCTGTGCCTCTGTGGGGCTGAGCTTCCAGAAAGACTGGCCTCAAATGCAATGTGTCCGACAGGGCCCTGCCCAGGGGGCTGGAGGCCAGGCTGACCCAGGAGACTGGGTGTTGCTGGTGCACAGAGCTGAGGGTGGGGGCAGAGTACGGGTCACAGAGCTGGGCTGTGGCCGGAGTCGGGCGGCTGCCAAGGGGCGAGGGGCAGCTGTGGACCCCTGGCTATGGGGGTGATCCACCTGAGCCCAACACCCCTGGGCCTACGGTCACCTGCCAGCTGCAGGGTGTTAGGGGAAAGGTTCTGTTCCCCCGGAGGCACACCTGTGGCCTGTGGCGTAGCCAGAGAGGGCAGGGCCACCACCTTGCCCTGGTGCTGGTGGTGGGGAGGGCGTCCGGTGCATGTCACACTGCGAGGGCCCCGTGCGCTTATGTTTCAGAGTGCCTCCGGCACGGGCCTGGCCTTCATTGTCTTCACGGAGGCCATCCTCCACATGCCAGGGGCCCCCGGGTGGGCCGTGCTGTTCTTCGGGATGCTGTTCACCTTGGGCCTGTCATCCATGTTCGGGAACATGGAAAGCATCATCACGCCACTCCTGGATATGGGGGTCATGCGCAGATCCGTCCCCAAGGAGGTCCTGACCGGTGAGTGGACGCCCGGCCCACCTTGTAGGCCTGTCCTCCCTGTCTGCCCACCTCCTGCCGTCTGTCCACTGCTGCCCTTCCTCCATGAGCGTCCCAGCGGGAGCCTGGGTCTGGTCTTGTCACCCCCAGCGCCGGTCCCGGCAGCTCTGCCCTAACTCGGCATCCCACGAGGGCCATGGTGGGAGACCTCGGGGTCGGGCAGGGGCAGAGCCCACGGACAGCAAGCCCCCATCGTGCGTCCTCCTGCCCCGGACACGGTGCTGGGAGGGCCGGAGGAGCAGGGTGACAGGCTCCGACGAGGGGGTGCCGCCATCCCTCCAGGCCTGGTCTGCCTGTTCTGCTTCCTCTCGGCGATCTGCTTCACGCTCCAGTCGGGCAACTACTGGCTAGAGGTGTTTGATAACTTCGCCGCCCCCCTGAACCTCATTATCTTCGCCTTCTTCGAGGCGGTCGGGGTCGCCTATGTGTACGGGATGCGCCGGTGAGTGTGCGTCTCCTCAGGGCCCCGCCCTCCTGCTCCCCGCACCCCGAGTGTCGCGGCAGCGGCCGTCCCGGCCCGCACAGGATGCGGCAGGACCGTCTGAGCCCCTCCCCAAACAGACTCGGGGCAGCTCCCCGCGGCCCAGGACCCGGCCCCACCCGGCTGCACAGGCCTCCAGCTTGTGGGGGCAGGCGGCAAGACCGCCAGTCTCCAGCCACGCAGGGCAGAGTCCTCAAGCCAAGGACAGGTGGACACTAGGCCACTGCGGGGCCCTCCTGCCCTGACCCTGTCCTGGAGGCCTCTGAGGAGGCCCGGCACAGGTCCTGTCCATCCCCCCTGACTCTGGCCCACCGCACACCTGGACTCACCACTGTTCCACACCCGCCATCTCTGTCACTCACGTCACACCTGTGCTCACACTTGTCACCCATGCCTGTCACACCCGTGCTCACACCCATGCTCACACCTGTCACACATGCCTGT
>NW_022589720.1:815801-836326 GCF_004348235.1 Phoca vitulina
GTCACATCCGTGCTCACACCTGCATTCACACCTGTGCTCACACCTGTCACACGCGGGTGGGCCAGTCCGAGCCCAGTGTCTCTGTGACAGGTTCAGTGATGACGTAGCCTGCATGACCGGGAGGCGGCCTGGTCTCTACTGGAGGCTGACCTGGAAGGTTGTCAGCCCGCTGCTGCTGCTGACCATCTTCGTGGCCTACATAGCCGTCCTGGCCTGGACACCGCTGAGCTACAGGGCCTGGAACACCCAATACGTAGGTCCTCCGGGGGTTGCTAGGAGCCACCTCGGGCCTGGCCTGGTCCTTCCCTGGTGCCATCCATGGCCCAGATGACATCCTAAGTGACCCTGTGGGCCCCCAGCCCTCCAGGGTCCCCTGGGGGCAGCAAAGCCAACCCCGGCAGGGACCTTGGGCAAGGCCTCAGTGGCAGGAGGACCAGAGCAGTTTCCAGGTGTTGGGAGCAGCTCACCCAGGGACGTGGCCTTGAGCCACACTTCCCACGTGCTGTGGGGCTGGCCTGCAAATGCCCACTCCTGGTCTGAGTCAGGGAAGGGGTGTAGGGTGCATGTCACCAGGCTGCCACTGAGCGTGGTCAGAAGAAAGGGAGTGCAGCTCAGTCTCTGCTGCTGGCCCTTGTCCACTGGGCTGTGCTCTGAGCTGCGGGGGCCCCGCCACCCTGCTACCCAATGAGCCCCCAAAACCTCACCTGTGCTGCTGCCCCTTCTCGGGAGCAGTTCCAAGTCCTCCTCAGAAAGGGGACCGGCCCCCATCACCAGCGGTGGGTGAAGGAGGAATGGCGCCATACTTCTCAAGAATTTTCATGAATACTGTCCTATCAGGTTCACACACTAGTACCTCACGTTGACCTCAAAAGAGGTGCCTCAAGTCAAGTGGGTGGCGTCACCCCCTTACAGAAACGGGAGTGGGGCACAGGGCCCAACCTGCCCCGCAGGCCAAGCTAAGGCAGCCCCCGAGGCCGTGCGGCCCCTCAGGGTGGTGGGAGGCACTCTGTAGAGTGCCCCGGATCCCAGGCCTGTGTCTCAGAGCCCCAGTCCCCGAGAGGCTCAGCCCCAAACCCGAACCTTCGGGGCCCTGTGTCCTCACTGCCAGCACCCACCATGGACTTATCGAACCCTGCTGCTTCATTTCAGGAAGAGGCAGGGTGAGGCTGGCCCACGCCGCTCAGTCCCTGCGGCCAAGGGTCAGCCTCACCTGCCCCTCCCCCCAAGGCTCACCTGTGACCTCCTGTCCTTACAGGCACGGTTCCCTTCACGGCAGGAGAAGTCCTACCCGGGCTGGGTGCAGGCCACGTGCGTCCTCCTGTGCTTCCTGCCCTCGCTGTGGGTCCCAGCTGTGGCACTGGTGCAGCTGCTCGCCAAGCGCAGACAGAAGCAGGACCCCTGGCAGGACAGGTGCCTGAAGCTGCAGGACAGAGGGGCCAGCTGAGGGCCGGGCGGGGGGTGCGGGGCAGGGACGACCAGCCTGTGTGCCACTTGCTCACAGAGAGCGGGACCCCATTACACACTTGGCCCAGATCCTGACTTGGAGCTGCTGCTTCCCAACGCCACTGCACTCCGCAGACCCTGCCCCTGGCACAGCCCAGCTCCGTCAGCACGGGGCACGCTGTGCCTCCAGATGGGAGAGAGCCTGGGGTCCAGGCCCCAGGGTCCTGCCCTCTGCAGTGCGGCACGGAGCTGTCTGGGGCCCGGACGCTGCGCCCAGCTAGGCCATCTGTGGGCAGAAGGGCAGGCGGGCCCAGAGGCCCAGGGGCCGGCAGGACAGCCTCCGAGGAGGCTCACATCCACGCCCTCTGCAGCTGGGGGCTGGCGTCACCAGACCTGAGGGACTCTGAAGGGTGATCTCCAAGGGAAAGTGGAGGCTGTCCCCTCGGAGAGCCGGAAGGAAGCCCCTTTTTGTGCTGAGAGCACTCGGGCCTGGGCAGGCTCTGCTGGCACCCGTACTGACCCTCTCAGGCAGCAGGAGCCCGGGTCTGTGTCGAGGCCCAGGCCTGGGCAACCCCGTGCGCGGGAATCCTCACCGCACCTGCGGCCTGGCCACTCCCGCCCCGGGACGGGTCCCCCCTGCGTGAGCACAGGCAGGGGCTGGGGTTTGGCCACAGCCACAGCGGGCATCACCACGCGCTAGCACTCTCCTGACCTCACTGCTGAGAAACACCACTCTTTGTTCTTTAAAAATTTTCTCAGAGACTCAAATGTGGGTCAAGAAGGTACAAAAAGGCTAATTCTCAGATTCCTACCATCTCCAAAGGAGGGCTGTCACTCACTCCACACCAAGCTCTCCCGCAGCCTCAGTGGAGGGGTGCCTCCTCACCCAGCTCCACCTGCCCTCCTGCACACCCCTCCCTCCCCGCTCTTCCATCCGTCCATCCATCCATCGCCTCCCTCCCTCTCCCTCCCCCCCACCATCCATTTCCTCCCTCTCCCTGCCTCCTCCCTCCCTCCATCCATCTGCTCCCCCCTCCTCCCACCTTCCCTCCCTCCATCCACCATCTCCTCCCTGCCCCCCTCCATCCTCTCTCCCTCCCCCGTGAACCAGGGGTCAGGTCTAGGGTGTGGGCCCCGACACACAGGCTTGCTTCTGACTTGCCACTGGAGCCCACGTATGCCCTTCATGCCGCTGGGATCAGACCCTGTGAAGACCCAGCGCCCACTAATCCCCAGCGGGACAGACGCTGTCCAGGGTGCTGAAAAACCCCCAGAGGAGCCTGGTCCGGGCGTGCCTGGTGGGGCTGTCCGGGTCACAGGCAGCCCAGACCCCAGGAAACAGAAGCGCCTGCACTACTGTGCCCTAAGAGGAGCTGAGTATTAAAACGGAGTTAGCCCAAGAGCGCCCCCCGAAGTGTGCCCCAAGCCCCATGGGCAGGGTGAGTTCTGCACTTCGGCCCCATGCTCCAACACCCTTGGCTCGTGGCCCCTTCCTCCACTGAAAAGCCAGCAAGGCCAGTGAGTCTTTCTCACCCATGTCTCTCCGACACCCTCTCTTCACCCTGTGATTACCCTGGGTGCACCTGGATAATTCAGGATGACCTCCCCATCTCGAGGTCAACTGACTAGCTACCTAATCCCACCTGGACCTATAATTCCCCTTGGCCATGTCAGGTAATACTCCCAGGTTCTGGGATTAGGACGTGGGTGCCTTTGGGGGGGGTCATTATTCCACCTCTCACAGAGCCCTGGCGATTCTGAGCCCACCCAGGTTTGGCAAGGCCTTTAGTGTGAACACCCATGTGTCCAGGTGCAAGCACACGCCTGGGGGATGGCAGTGGGGGAGGGGCAGGAACTGGGGCTGGGCGGTGGGGCGTAATCGCTCAGCACTTTGGGAGGCCCAGGGGGCACCGTCTGTGCCTCCTCTTAAACCACTCATCTTGAGCTCCACCCGCTGCCTACACTTCCGCAGAACACACCAGTAAATGAGCTTTCTAACGTGCAGCTTAGATCAAGGAAAGACCGGAAAACTAGGTGTTTTCCTTTGCTTTAAAAATCTTATTTTCACGTTTCACCTGGAGGAGGTTTGGCCGTGCACATACTGGTTTTAAGGAGATGAACCAGAGTTTTCAGTGAGTTGAGCCTAACCAAGCACCCCGTCTTTTCACGGTTTAACACTTCAGTAAGAATATGCGGTCCTGAGTACAATGCCGACAGAATGCCTCTACCAGAGAAGCAAGGCTCTGGAGCTCTTGGAGGACAGATGGCTGAGCGGCTGACCTCTAGGGTCTGGTCTGTGATGGAAATGCCAGGAACGGGCCCGTGGGGCATGTGAGCAGGCGGGGGCCAGTGGCAGGTCAGCTCGGGCGCCTGGTGTGGCGTCCCGGCGGTGTCCCCGCGGTTCTGTCGGCCCCAGCAGGGCAGGTCAGTCCTCCCTCTGGTTAAGACAGCGCGGCCACCACCGCAGCTGGGCTGGCATGTGGGTTGGGCGGGGCCCAGTTCTGCACTGCTCAGCTCAGGTGCCTTTATGGCCCGCTCCGTGGACTTGGGTCTGCCATAAACGTGTCAGCTCAGTCCCTGGGACATTCTGCACAGCAACAGTAAACAAGGCAATATCCATAAACCCTGACATGAGATGCACTTGTGCCCTGAAAATTTGGGCTGCATTAGCACCACTCCCATCCAAGGCACACTGGATGGCATCCCGCCACACGTCATGTGGCCCCATCAGAGACATCCCGGAAGGAAGCCTTCCCGCTATCACAGGGGACAGGGCAGACGGCCAGCTCCCTGATGGGGCCCTTTCTTCACAGACTACACCCCCTTTGGGCTCTCCCCTCCTGCTCTTTGTGCATCCTTCCAGATCTTCCCATCTGCTCAAGGATGTCTGTCCAGCACCCTGCATGGCCCCCCCACGCACACCGCAGCCCCGGCTGGTGGTCTGGATGGGTATGCGAGTGTCCCCCGCACATGGGCTCGTCCTCCACCACGACCAAGCCAGGGCAGAGCTCGGCCTGCCATCCTGAGAGCCTGCAGCTGCATGCACCACACATTCTGTCCGGGGCACCTCAGAGGGGCTATTAGGTGAGGCTCTGGCCAGGGAGGCCAAGGGCCCTAAGCGGGCCTCCTGACCCTCCACGACCTTTGGCCACTTCCCTGGTGGCCCCAGCCACGTCCCCCACAACCTTGTCCTCTACCCACCTCCAAGCTCCTAACCCTGACCTTGGAGCCACCACCATCTGCTGCGTCCCTGGGGCCACTGCTCAGGACAGCCCATCCTCCCTGCGGGGGGAGGGTTCTCAGTGTGGGGTCCCCCACCCCACCAGCAGCACCTGGAACTCCCTAGAAGTGCGAATCCCAGGCCCTTCCCCAGATTTGCTGAAGCAGAAGTCTGTTGGCGGGGGGGACACCTTTGCAGTTCAAGCCCCCAGGACAGCTCAGGCTGACATCTGCCATCTCATCTCCCAGGTCACCCGTGAGCCTCCTGCCTCTCCCAAAAAGTTGTCGGGGCCACCCTTCTGCTGCCCAATCAGGCTGACCCCCTCTTGCCACAACCTGTGGGGCCTCAGTCCCCGAGATCCTCAATCTAGCCCCCGCCAGAGCCGCGACCTGTGACCCTGAGTACCACACCCAAACCTGGCCCTTGTTGAGGCCTCTGCTGTCCCCCAGCCCGGGGGGCTCCCAGGTGCGAGAGCAGGATCCCCGCCGGCTGCCCCGCTCAAGCAGCTCCGCCTGCAGAGCCCATCCCCACACCTGCTCCAGGCCCAAGTGCTGCTGCCGAGGCATCTGCTCGCCACGAGCACGGCCCCGGAGTTCAGCTCAACAGGAATGACCAAGCCTACCGTGGTCAGGAGGCAGCATGGGGGAGGGGCAGGGCCATCCCTGGGAGTCCCCAGGTGATGGAGGGGACAGATGGGTGCAGGTGGGCAGGCACATCCACCTGCCCAGGCCCAGAACACAGAAGCAGGAAACCAGCAGCCCGGGGGGGGGGGGGGGGGGGGCAGGGCTGGACGTGGGGCAGCGAGCTACCACCTACCTCCCAAACCCCTGTATCATGCCCCCACTGCCCACTCCAAGGAACTCTCCAGAAGGAGATCACCTGGACACTGTGAAGCCAGAGAAATGTGCTTAGGAGGGAATCCAGTGTTCTGGGACTCAGGCCCTTGCTGCCCACCCCCTTCCAGGGTCCACAGTAGGGCCAGAGTTAGCTGTAGACGGGGTGGGTGCTGGGCGGGGCCTTCTGGCCCACTGCCCAGCTGCACCTGCCCTGGGGGGTGCCCTTTCCCAATTCCCCCTCCCACCCTCACATCCCTGCCCCAGGAAGACCCCTTGGATCCCCCCCAGGCCAAGGACCCCGCACATCACGTGTGGACACAGCACGGGTGTAATTATGGAAAATGGTATGCATGCCTCACACAGGATGCGTTTTAATACAAACATGGGAAAATGGAAGCCTCTAAGAGCAAAGGCTCGGCGTGTTCCTTCCATGGCTCCCCAGGAGTTACCGGGGGCGGCAGGTCCAGTGGGGGAGGCCACACAGAGGAGTGCCACCAGGATGACCCAGGGCCACTGTGTGCAGAGCAGGGACCAGCGGGGAAGAGTGAGAAGTGGGGGTGGCGGCAGGTGGGGTGGGCCAGACACTCAGGCTCCAGGAGGCCAGAGCGGGGTGTGGGGGGCGCAGGGCGAGGTCCCAAGGATGGGCGGGGATGGGTCTAGAACAGCTGACTGGACCTTAGCTTCTGGAGAAAGCTCAATGGGACACAGACTTTGGACGCGGCGTGGGGACGGCCAGGGGCGGGCGGGGACAGTACAGGCCTGGACAGGTAGCGGGAAAGAGCCACACCCACTACCGAGCATGCTCAGGGACACGTGTGCAGACTGGGGCAGTCCCCAGCGGGGGTGACAAAGGTCCAGACAGACTGGACACGCCAGCCCGGTGCTCCTGCCTGCCCCCTCCTGGCGGCCAGTGGCTGAAGGACACAACCCCGATCACAAGAGGGTGCTGGGTGGGCTCTCCTCCCTGAGGACATGGGGGCCGACCTCTGCTGGGGGCGCCGGCCAGCAGCTCAAGTCTCAGGGTCTCAGGGGAAAAAGGGCTGAGACCTGAAGGTGAGCCAGCCCGTCCCACCGCGTGAAGGCACACGGATTGGGGCTCAGGGGCCCTGGAGGCCACTCTGGGCTAGGAGGGCCAGTCGTCAGTCCAAAATGGTCTTGAAGTCTGCGGTCAGGCCGGGGTCAGCCGCTGCCTCCAGGGCGGCCAGCGTCACCCTCGGGAGCTGCCGGCACAGGTGTGCTTTGGCTGTAAGAGGACGAGTGACATCAGAATGCCCCGGACGAAGCCGACCTTCACCACGGCCTCGGGACTCCGCTGAGGGCCAGGCAGGCGAGGTCTATGCGCTGAGCGCCTGCCCCATGCAGGCCAGGCTCCGGGTGCCTGGTGCGGCGGGCGGGAGGGACTTGCTGCTGGGGGTCCCTCTGCCCGTGTAGGGGCTGCCAGGGCAGAGGCCTGAGGACTTGGGTTGTGGGTGTAGAGGACACCCAGGCTAGCGGGGTGGAGGGAATGGGGCCTTGGCCTCTCCCCACAGACAGGAGGTGAGGTGTGCAGAGGCAGAGTGACCGGGCGGGCGTGCCAGGCTCTGGGCTGAGAGAGCCCGCGACCCCAGGGCACCTGCACCCCATCCCTTGGAGGCTCCTGGACCCACCCACCGCCATTCAGACACGGGGGAGCCCAGACATTGCTCAGGCACACACACGGCAGGACGGGGCCCTGCACCTGCACAAAGGGGCGCTCACACTTACCTGCCCGGAGAGCCCCCAGAAGACACCTGTAGGTGCCCCCGTGACGGGCCAGCTTGAGCAGGAAGGCGTGGAAGCACAGCCACCGTGCGGCCTCAGAAGGAAACGGGCCGGAGGCGCCCTCGGCCCCCAGGGACATCCCTGGGGGGACACAAGGACAGGCTAAGGCCCTGCCCAGAAAGACCACATGCTCCGATGTGCCCGATGCTGCCTGGGGTCCCTGCCCCGCCCCCCACGAGCCCAGGAGCAGGGGCAGAGGCCGGGGGACGGACAGGCAATTTTGTTTCAAGGTCAGCCCCAACACAGGTTTGGGGATCCCTGATGGCTGGCGCTTTGTTCCCCTTCTCAGAAGGAACTCCCACAAAACGGAAGTAACCAGGACCCTAGGGACACAGCACGGCCCGAGCTGCAGACCGGCCAGGGGCTTGCGGGACGGAGCTGTAGGGAGCGGGGACGGGGATGCCGGGGGGAAAGGCCGGGCTGCAGACAGGCGTGGGGCACAGCCCCCTCCCCACTGCTGGCCTGCATTTGTGCACGAGGCCGAGGGCCCCGAGGGGAGGGGCGCCAACACGCCCAAGCCTGACGGGGGAGCTCCCCGAGCGCACGGCCGCGCTGTGTTGGAAGCGTGCAGGGGAGCATCCCGCGCATCGCTGCACTACAGGGGACCCCTCAAAATCCCCCCGCCGTGCCCAGGTTCCCACCCACACACACCTGTGTTCCTGGCTTTCAGGTGGGAGTAGCAGTGCGACGCGGTGTCCGAGATGACACGGAGGAAGAAGGAGGGGTTCTTCCTCACTGGCTGGTTGAACGGGAACTGGAGCACACACGCGTGGAACCTGGCGAAGGGATGCTTTGTGAGAGGAGAGTCCCCTGGCTGGGACACGTGCATGCATGTGTGTGTGCACACATGTGTGTCTGTGTGTGCACATGTCCCTGTGTGCATGTTCGCGTGTGCACGTGTCCCCGTGTGTCTGTGTGTGCACGCATGTGTCTGTGTGTGCACGTCCCTGTGTGTGTGCATGTGCACGTGTGCACGTGTCCCCATGTGTCTGTGTGCATGCATGTCTGTGTGTGCACATGTCCCTGTGTGTGTGCACGTTCGCGTGTGCACGTGTCCCCATGTGTCTGTGTGCACGCATGTGTCTGTGTGTGCATGTCCCTGTGTGTCCCTGTGCATGTGTGCACGTGTCCCCATGTGTCTGTGTGTGCACGCATGTGCCTGTGTGTGCACGTCCCTGTATGTGTGCATGTGCATGTGTGCACATGTCCCCATGTGTCTGTGTGCATGCATGTGAGTGCATGTGCACATTTGTCCCCATGTGTCTTTGTGTGCACGCATGTCTGTGTGCACGTCCCTGTGTGTGCATGTTCACGTGTGCACGTGTCCCCATGTGTCTGTGTGCATGCATGTGAGTGCATGTGCACACGTGTCCCCATGTGTGTGCGTTCATTGTCCACACGCGTGTGCACACGTGTCCCTATGTGACCGCATGTGCACGGGACCGCACGACAAGCCCCTCCCCAGGTACCTCGTGCTCCCGGCCTCACCGACCACCCGCGCCCCTTCTGGAGTAACGTGCCCGCGTGTCGCCCTGCCAGCAACCTGCCTTCACACGCACGATAACCCTACTGAGGCGGGAAGTACTCTCCCACCTGTGGAGACCAGAGCCAGGTTTGGAAACAGCGCACGCACCACTCCAGGTCACACAGACTCACCCAGGCCCTACACGGATGCCTGGCCCCTTGTCCGCCCCGCGGCTCACGTGTCCATCTGTCCTGACTGTGGCTGCAAGTTAGCAGCTCCCCTGAGTGGCCAGGAGCAGGTCTCCCTTGTGAACCAGGGCAAAGCCCAGCTTTGTGTCCCCGAGGCCAGGGCAGCCACTGTGACCCCGTGGCCGACACGGCCTGAGGTGGAAGGGACCCCTCCCCCAAGAGCTGTAGGAAGGGACAAGCACCAGAGGGCCCACAGCTGCCCAGCCACACCCATCCTCAGCAGGGCGACCCGGAGCCGTCCAGGGGCCGAGAACGTTCCAGAAGCACACGGGGCCTCAGACGTTCCCATTAGTGGGGCGGGAATGGCCGCTGGGCTGTTTGGGGGCCACATCCCACCACCCCTTTCTGGGGGACATCAGAGGGCCACGACCCTCACCTGTACCCGCCTGATCCTCTGCTCTCGGGGACCCAAGCCCTGTGGTGTCTGCCTTCCACCCCCACACGCGGGCTGCCCGCACCTGCCTCGTGTCCCCGGCCCCTGCGAGGTCCCGGGTCAGGGCTCAGGAGTGGGGACACCGCAGGCCACGCTGGCCACCCACCGCTGCCTGGTGACAGGACAGACACCCCCACCCACGCGAGGTGTACGTACACACACACACACGAAGCTGCAGCGTCTGTAGCTGAAAACTTGGCAAATACCTCATGCTTATAAGCTGGGACCCAGGAGGGCAGGGCGCTCTCCCAGGCGAGGGAGGGCTGGGGCCACGGTGGGCCCGTGGCCTGTGGCCGTGTGGCCGGGGACCCACCTGTAGGCCTGCAGGAGGAATATCTTGTAAATGTTTGTATAGACCGTGTGGACGCTGTTCACCTGGGTCACAAAGAAAGAGAAACGCTGCAAATACACCTGGAATTTAGACTTGTCTTACTTCATCCCCAGGTCAAAGGGAGGCAGAAGGCAGCGGCCCTGGGTGGCGGCGGCAGGGGCTGCTGGCGGGAAGGACAGGCAGGGAGGGGCGAGGAGGTGGGCGCCAAGCAGCTCTAGGCTGAGCCCCAGCGCCGCGGACCCCACTGTGGGGAGGCACCCCGGCGCCCGGAACGATGGGCTCAGGCGGGGTGAGGGCATTCGCATCCGTGTACACGCTTACACACACATGCGCACACGTGCACTCACACAAACACCTGTATGCTTGGCGCACGCGTGCCGTAAACCACACAGGCCGCGCGGGTATGAGTTGGCCCGAGGGCACCTGCCGGCCATGCGCTCACCTGCAGATCCAGAAACAAAGCGCAGCACTTTAGCCGCAAGACCGCAAACAGCTTGCGCCGCATGTTCCTCCCGGGCTTGGCGCCCTGGCTGAAGGTGAGGCTTGAGCGGATGGAGGTCTGGGCGTAGCTGCGGGACAGAGCAGGAGGCCCTGAGCTGCGAGTCCTCCTCGCGGCAGCCAGCCTGCCCGCCCACCCACGCTGTCAAGTCTGCACCCTGATCACACCTCACACGCGTGCGTCCGCCCACGCCCGGGCCACAGGCGGTGGGAGCAGAGAGCACGGGGGACTCAGACGGGGTGCGGCCCTCACGCACCACACACATCTGGGTCAGTCTGGGTCATGTACACGTTCATTTGTTAGTGACAAACAGCACAGAGCACCAATAAAATCTACGGGATTCAACCAAATGCGTTAATCACACGGCAAACACACGCCTGACCGGATGCCTTCCTGGGAGAGGGTCCGAGCTGGGTGGGGTCTCCTCAGGCTCGGCGGGGCAGCTCTGGCCACACGGGGCCTTGAGGCCACAGCCCGGAGGGCTTCTCGCAGGAGGAGGCCGCCGCCCCCCCCCACAGCCTGACCCTGTGGATGAGGCTGACGTGGTCTCAAGGTGGGAAACACGTAAGACACGGGAAGTGGGAGGAGAGTCGCCCACTCAGCACCAGCGACACCAGTGGGCGCCCCAAGCACGCCGCATCCCTGCACCTACGCACCCGAAACGCCCCCGTGACCCGTGTAGTCTGTGGCCGGGGAAGTATTCCTCAGCACCAGCTTCAAACACGCTAACCTCGAAAGCAACTTTTCATCTCATTGAGTATTTTTTGACAGCAATGTCAAGGGCAGAACAGTTCCTTCCGGGTGAGTCGTGACACCCACCCGGCCGCAGAGGTGGGTCTCGTTAGCTGCCCGAACAAACAGTCAAGCGAAACCTCTGATGATGTCCGTGATTTTTGTTCCTTGAGGACAGATTTTTGGAAGTGCAGTTACTGGGAAAATGTATGAATGTTTCAAGAACTTTAATACAAATTTGCTGCTTTCCAGAGAAGTCACTGCAGTTTGCCTAGCCCTCAGAAACGTGCCCACATGCCCGGGCCTGACGGGAGCGTGGGCGCCTGGGACGGGGCCTTCTCTGGCGGGTGGCGAGAGCTGGCGGAAGCCCCTCCACACGCCGCCCCCTCTGCTCCCTGACGGCATCCACCGCAGCCTCGCTACAAGCCTCCGAGTGCAACCTCTGCAGAGCTCAGTGCACGGGAGGCCCTGGAGCCAGGCCCGGGTTCGAATCCTGCGTCCCATGCAGCTGGGTGACCCGGGACAGGTCCCTCGTCTGCGCCCAAAGGACACATCTGAGAAGTGGCAGCGGGCCCCACCTACCGGGCTTGGCGAGGCCACTCGTGCTTAGAGACGCGGCTACCGTCTGCCCAAACGCTTCAGGCTCCTAGGTGCTCAGAGCCGCTCGCTGCTTCCTTTCCGGTCTGCCAGTCCTGCTCACTCCTCCCCTGCGCCAGGTCGGAGGGCCTTCATCCACCTGTTTTCTGAGTCCTCCTGCTGTCCCTGCTGTTTTGTTCCTGAGCACGCCCAGAACTCGCTCCTGGGTGCGCCGTGACGCAAAGCTTGAGATGCGCTGACTGCTCCTAGTTGGTTTTCTCAACCAGGCGTCCTCCCCTCACTCCCACCCGCGCAGCACGGCAAACTCGCTCATGCTCGCGAGGGCGGCCCCGGCACTCTGGCCGTCTCGCCTGGGCTGGGGTTTGGGGAGGACTTGGAAGTCCGCAAGACAAGCCCGCCTCGCCACTGTCCTTTCCAGGATGGTTCTCCTGCCCCTCGTGTCTCCTCCCCCTCGTGCTCACTCCTCCCCCTGCACAGGACACCTGGCGGGGTTCCAGGCACCTCTGCCTCTGCAGCTGAGCCCTAGGGCTGCACCCGTGAACAGGCTTGTGCTGAGAGGTCCTGTGGAAGCATGGCTGCCCACGCGCTCTCGGGCATCGTCATCACCCGGCCAGGATCACCCGGAATGGTGGTGCCTGTCCCCCAAATGGCCATAGCTTCTTGGGGAGCAGACGGTGGTGGGCCGTTCATGACCAACAGATGTGGTCGAGGCCGGACGGCGAGGGAGGGCTGGAAGCTGGGGAGTCAGAGTCGAGTCCCAAGGATGAGACCAACCAAAGATGGGGGCGGTGGGTGGCGGGGGCAGGAAAGGGGCCTGGGCTTCGCACGCGGAAGCACAGACGTGGATCCATATGGGGGGGTGGGGGCAGCAAAGCGGGCTGGGAGAGCGGAAAGCACACCGTGGAAACAAACTGGGAGCGTTCAAGCCAGGACAGCGGAGTCCCCGACTAGCAAAGGGAAGGCCCGCCCTCCAGCCCGGCTGTGGAATCAGTATTTCGTGTTCATACAAGAGCAGGTTCCTGCATCCACGTCTGTCCTGAGCTGTGTGTGGGCCAAGCCCGAGGTTGGGCTGGGGGCTCTCAGGCTCAGGGGAAACTGGCCGTGAGGGGCTGCACTGAGTCCCCAAGTCCACATGTTACAGCCCTAACCCACGTGACTGTGTGTGGGGACGGGGTCTGTAAGAAGCAATTAAGACTAAGGTCATAGTGGGCCCTGACCCAACAGCACTGATGTCCTTGGAGGAAGAGAGACGCCAGACATGCCTGAACGCAGAAGGACGTGAGGACACAGGGAGACCACGACGGACACCACGAGGAGAACCAACCCTGCCCGCAGGCGGATCTCGGACTCACAGCCTCCACAAAGCGAGAACAGAAAGTCCGGGAGAGCTGTTGGTCTGCGGTATTGTGCACGCAGCCCAGGCTCACCGGGTCAGGGTCCCACGTACCGCATACACGGCAGGCCCCGTGCACCACAGCCCTGCTCCCCAGGGAGGCCACAGTGTGCGAATCGGGGTTGCCCCCATCCTAAGGAGCTTGTGTCCAGCAGGTCCCCAAACCTCTGACCTCAGATCTACACAGCGTCCCTGCAGAACACACCGGTGACCCCCCAAATCTCCGGCACAAATTCCTCTTACCAAAAAAGCCCAGAAACCTGCTCGCCTAGTGAGTGCGCTCAATCCCAAGGAGGATGTGTTGCCGCCCCCGTCTGGACCGGACGCTGGGCACCCCTGACCTGTGACCCACCCGTCACACGCGGAGACGGGAACGTCCACTCGCGGGCGCACTCACCTGGAGTAGTCGCAGGACACCTCCAGGGTCCGGGTGTCCAGCAGTAAGCCACACCACGGGAACAGGGAGTGGGCCGGCAGCTGCAGGGGGGCCGCGCTGCCCGGGGCAATGTCCTCCACCGGGAAGTTCACTGCTGTCTTCTGCAAGTTGGCCGTGCAGCCGTACTCAGGAACCCCCCTGACCAGCGCCCTGACGCAGAGAGACCAAGTCAGCCCCCGGGAGGAGAGGGGGACGCCGCCGGGGGCTCATTCAGTGTCACGGCCACGGGCGCTGAGCCGGAGCCACGGGCACGGCGGCGGGCGTGGGTGCTGCCCTGGGGACTGGGCTGGCTCCCCAGAGGCCCCTTGGAAGTTGGGGCACGCGCTGCAGTGGGCGGACGGCAGACGGGGCCGCGCTGCACACGCGGGAACAGAAATGAGGCCGCGAGCGAGCTCGTGCGGCTCCCCTTTCTTCCTGTAGGCCACGTGGGAGGGACGTCTGCCTGGACTTGCTAAAGGGTGGTGCTACGAGGCCTGGGGGCCACATGGGGGTTGGTTATTTTGCCAGAATTAAATTGGGCACGTGGGGTCCTCAGCGCCATCCCTCTCAGGCCCCAGGAGTCTTCCTTCCAAGTGTGCTTTTCCAGGGAAGGATAAAGTCATAAACCGAGGGGTGTTTGCTCTAGTTGCTGGCTGTCCTTGGACAAACCCGTCGCCCCGAGCCTGCCCGCGGGGGAGTCCCAGGGCTCAGAGGGACCGAGAGTCCTGTGAGTGTGCCCTAGGGCCACCGTCCACACAGCAGCCCGCACAGGATGCCCTTAAATGTAAATTCATCTCGCAAGGGGGGAAATGTTACCCCGCGGCGAGTCAGGTCAGCTGCTCATGGGCATCAGGAGTGCCGTGGAGACGCGCGTGGGGGCCTCACCTGAGAAAGGCCTGCGCTTGCGTCAGGTGAGGCGTGACCAGCAGGAAGTCGTCCACCAGACGCAGGAGCAACCTACAAGGGGACAGACGCGCCGGGTGCTGCGGCAGGGGCCCGGACGTCCGAGAAACTTAAACATCCCAGTTCACAAGGACAAGGGTAAAGGAACTTTCTGCAAAGAATCTAGACAAAGGCCTACACTCCTCATGGGACGTGGCTGCAGCCGGGGACGCACAGGTGGGGGCGCAGCCGTGGGTCCGAAGCCCGTGGAAACGCGCTCAGGCCCTGGCCATGCTAGCTGCCGCTTCTACGCCTACACTCAAGACCCGCTCACTACCTCCCACGTGACCTGACACAAAGCCAAGAGTATGGCCCCGTCCACACACCGAGGACCCAAGATGTGAGGTGGGGCACAAGCTAGTCCACACACACACCCCCCATGAGGGATCCATACCCGTCCTGCTGGATTCCAGGAAACAACCTGCTCTCCATGTCCCCATAGCACAGACTGCACAGCAGCGTGGACAGGATGGAGCCCTGAGGGATCCCCTGGCACTGGACGTATGACCTGGGGGGTAGGACACGGGTAGAAGCAGGTCCCGGCGGACCTTGCGTTATAGACACACGTGCGTGCAGACCACGCACGCGGACCACGCATGCATGGAGACACACCGCACGCAGACCACGCACATAGACCACACACGCATGGAGACCATGCACACACACCACACATGCATGGAGACACACTGCACGCAGACCACACAGACATGCAGACCACACACGCATGGAGACACACCGCACGCAGACCACAGACACACACACAGACCACATACACAGACCACGCACAGACCACGCATGCATGGAGACACACCACACGCAGACCACACATGTAGACCACAGACACACACAAAGACCACATACACAGACACAGATACATGCTGATCACACACACAGACCACAGACACAAACGCAGACCACGTACACAGACCACGCACAGACCATGCATGCATAGAGACCACGCACGCACACCACAGACACGCAGACCACAGACCACGTACAGGTGCACACACGCCACACACACGGGAGGGTACGTGAACCGAGGTTTGTCTTGTGCTCCCGTGAAGCCCTGCCAGGTGTCAATTTACACATGCGACTGTCCACATGGGCCTGACCCATTTTTATAAAGGTCAGAGCAGGCAGAGAAGTGAGTGGTGCCTCTCTGGGGGAGGCGTGGGGGTCACAGGCGTGGCCTTTTCCACGGAGGAAGTTCTCTTTTGACATGGGCGCCACTGAGAGGCATGGCGCCTTGGTGTAGACTCAGCCGCCGTGCACTCATCAGGAGCGTTGTTCAGAATGCAGACGTTATTTTATATTTGGAATATAACTACATTTAATGAGTGCTATAATTCTTTATAACACAATAATAACAATACATCCTTTAATTAAAAAGCTTCTGATTCCTAGAGCATAGGGAGTGATCCCAGGGAAGGCGCCCACATTCGAAGCTGACTTCTAACGACCTTGGCTGTGAGCCTGAACCCCCAGGACCACCGCTCTCATCAGACACACGCTGGGGTCCTCATGCAGGGGCTCACCCAGAGAAGTCCGGTTTTGTGTGTATAAATAAAAAAATCATCTGCCGGCATTTAAATGCCAAAGGACTTCCTGAACCCTGGGAGTCGAGTGGCCGGAGGGCCTGCAGAGGGTCTGGAGGTGACGACAGGAAGGTGCCGAGGACCCCGACTCACTTGCCCCCGATCCTTATGACATGGTTGTGCACCAGGCGCAGGAAGAGGTGGAAAAGGCCGCTGCTGGTTTCGTTCAGAGAGGAGCTCTGGAAGAGCAAACGGAGGTGTGGGCGGGCGGGGGAGCCACGCTGATGCCATGCTGGGCGGTCCGCGGCTCTGGCCGGGCTCGAGCCTGTGGACGCCAGCCCAGACGGCACGTGCCAGTGTGTCCCGCAGCAGCTGGTGGCAAGCCGGCAGCTGGAGAACACGGGTCTGCACATCTCAGAGCCTCAGTGGGTGGACCGGCTTGTCCCTAGAACTGGGTCTGCAAGAGGCCACAGAACCGTGGGGGACTGACCCATCACCGAGGGCCCTGCACTCAGAAACGGCCCCCACTTACATGCAAGAAAAATGGGTTTCCCACTAGATGGTCATCCCAGCTGGGGCTACAGGGCAAATCCAACTTGTCCTCCTAAAGGGAGGGGGCATGTTTTCTTTCGGCCTCACAATCAAAACCGAGAGAGAGGATGTCTCTAGCAAATCACGAGGACGCAGCCGGACTGCAGCAGGGAATCTGGCGGCGTGGTTTGTGAAGAGGCTGCACCCGGGCCCCTCCAGCCAGACGGTGACCGCCGCCTGCGTGCTCGCCCCTCCCCAGCAGCAAGCCACGTGCCTGACCCCCCACCTGCTCGATGACCACGGCATCCCTCAGTGAGCTTGTCTCTTGCAGACGCTCCACAAACTGTCTCATGTACGGCGGGAGGTCTGCGAAGGTGGACACCTGCTGGCACAGAGAAGGGGGTGAGAGGCACGCCACCCAGGCCCGGCGAGCAGAAGTCACGTCGCGGGAGACCTTGCCCGCATCTGGAACGAGCAGGTGCCGTCCGGGAATGGGAGGGTATGGCACTGGGAGCAGGTCAGGACCACAGCGCACAGGAACCGTCCACCTGGTCACTCCCCTGACAACGGATGACATCTGAGGAAAGCCACTGGGGGTCCCAGGCTTTGGGGGGGGGCCCGTCTTCCCGAGACCCCTCCCTGAGGCCTGTCCATTCACCGTGGGAGATGGAGCCCGAGCAGAAGGCAGTGGGGGTCACAGCCACCCAAGCAGCCAGGATGGAGGGGCTGGTCTGGGGAGGAGGGGACTGCAGAGAAATGAGCCCAAACTGCAACCTCTTCCCTAGTCCCACCAACTCTGAGCATCAGGTGCTGCAGGGGGTTGCTGGGCGCTGCTGCAGAGGCCGTGAGGGGGGCTCTCAGGGGAGCGTGGGGGGTGGGGGTGGTGGTGGTCTAATACCAGCCCTGTCTGATCAAAGTGATCCACCGAGCCCCACCGTCAGAGGAGAGATTCTCCCGTGGAGAAAACCAGTATCATGCAAAACCTTTGCTTTAAAATTTTTCTTTAGAAGACTGGCATCTCATGGAAACGAACGGGGGGGTGGGGGGGTGACCACAAGTGAAACAACAGCAGACGAGGCCGCTACTGAGTTGCCAAGATTTAAAAATCAACAAAGAAAAAACAATAAACAACATAGTAAAACAAAGAAAAAGAAGGAAAGATGAACCAGAGGCTGGAGTCTGAGAAAATTCACATGGGATTCGAGAACTGAAGAGCAGGCTCGGTGAGCTGAAGAATCCAAGAAACGGCTTTAACAGGTGGTCAGACGAGAATGCGAGGTGTGGCCGGAGTCCGCGTGCAGAACAGACGCAAAGAGAAACCAAGACCGTGAACAAGCTGCCACACTAGGTCCCGGAAATAAGCTCCGCGGACGGAGCCCGAGCGCAGGGGCTGTTCTCACGGAAACGCAGAACGGCGTCACCACGGCCGGGGACAGACAGCGTCGCAGCTGGACGGACGCCGTCAGGCCCGAACCCCTGCCTAACTGGCTCCATTAAAGTGAAAAACTTCTGTTCATCGAAAGACCCTGTTTGTGACCAAAAAGGCATAGACAGGCCGAGAAGGGGTTTGCGGTGCGTCCCTCGGACCAAGGACTGGCACCAGACGTGTGAAGATCCCCGAGAAATCCGTGACAAACGGCACGTGGCTCATCACAAGCGGGGAGCTGACCTCAACGGGCACCTCACAAGTGGCCACTTTGTGCAGGGCGCTCAGCGTGCACACGTCGCAGGGACACTGGGCCCCGGAGCAGTGCCGTGCCCGGGACGCTGTGGGCGCGAGCTCGGCCGGCCCCTGCGGCGGGGCGCACGTGGCAGCGTGGGCGGGCACCGTCCCCCAACACGAACGGCCCCCCCAGCAACACCCCCAACAGAAACGAGAGCTCTTGGCTCACGGAGGACCCGTCAGGCGAACGCCCGCCCAGCAGAAAGCAGAGCCCCGCTGGGCAGCCGCCCCAGAACTCCGACCACGACAAGGAGAGAGAAGAGCTGCTACCCACCACCCGGCCGCGTCTCAGACTCGCGGGGGAGCAGGGGAAACCAGACAGGAAGGGCACGTTCTGCCTGATCTCACGTTCGTGGAATTCGAGACAGGTACCTGGGTCCACATGACTGACGTCAGAGCTGGGGACACCCCGGAGAGGGGCAGAGGAGTCTCGTGGGCACCCGTGATTTTCTACATCTCAACCCAGGTGGTGGCTGCCACCTGTGTCCGCACGGGCAAAACTGCATTTCGCTGCAGACTCAGGATTTGCAAACCACACTCATCTGAGCCTCGCCCCAGAGGTGGTCACATGGGCTCTCCTGAGAACTGGGTCGGCTCCTTCCCCTCGGCAGCCTTCCGCCTCCCCACAGCACGGTGCTGCTCTGGGGGCCTGGGTGTTCAGACGGCTGGTAGGGAACTGCCGCATGCTGGCCAGGCCACTCGTCCTTCCCCAGCCCTGGCCTCCAGGGGCGGGGGTGACCCCAGACCCTCAGCTCTGCTGCGTGGGCAGGGGCAGCGAGTGAGGCCCAGCTGTCCTGGGCAAGGCGCCACCCGGCCCTCCCCTCTCCCTCAGCGCTGGCCCATGGGGCACACTGAGCCCTCCGCACGACCACGGGCCAGGGGGCGTCTGTGGGGACGTTGGCTCCACTGCCACCAGCATACTGTCCGGGGGCGGCCTCTGTAAACGGACAGCGGGAGCAGTGGCCCCAGGATGAGAGGCCTCGAACAGAACAGGACGAGAGTGTGAGGCGCTTTCCGGGTCTGGGGGCAGATGGAGTGCAGCTCAGCACCCACGGACGTGGGCAGATGCACCCACGTCATGGACACGTCCACACCGCAGACACCCTCGTCATGGAACACGCACCCCCGGGGCTCTTACGTGTCTCTTGAAGGACTTCCGGACGTGTCCCTGGGCGGTTCTCCGGACCATGGCATACTGACGCACACAGTAGGTGTTTTCTTGAGGCCTGATCACGTTGGCAATCACCTCTACCAGCCTGTCCTGGGGGAGGGCATCATACGCCCCGGTCACATCCACCTACGTGGGAATGGATGTGCTGTTTACGGGCTGCCCCCAGGGTCCCCGGTACTGCCAGTCCTGACCTGCTGTTACCGAATTCAGGGGAACCAGACGCGGGAGGACCCGAGACACCCTGCACCCCCACTGTCCCCCTGTCCCCGCCGCACACACCTGACACCCCGCCCCCAGACTCAGCACCCCAGGGCAGGCCTGCATCCCTCCCTACACCCGGAGACGTGATGTGGCTTCCCCAAGCGACGCCCCATTCGGGCAAACTCAGGGGCTAAAGGCCAGCACTCCCGCCCCCTGCCCCGGCCAGGCCCACGGTGCACGGCCAGCTGGTGGGGGGGCTGCTCCCGTAGGCCGGACGTGGCCAGCTGGCTCACTTGGGTGTGGGGTGGGGACCGGAACCGGGCACCCACCTTGACGAAGTACAGCTGGGGCGCCGGGTCCCGGGCCCGCATGCGCAGCACGAAGGCGCGCCAGGCCCTGTGGATGTCATCCATGCCCAGCACGGAGGCCCCCAGGAGGCTGGGGCGCCGGGCCCGCTCATAGTTCAGCACACTGAACAGCGTCTTCACTTGCGAGGTGAGGTGCTGGACCTGTAAAGCTGGCCCACGACCGGGGCTGCACCCTCAGACGACGCCCATCAAATGGGGGCCTGCGGCAGACCTCCCACCCTACCTCCGGGGCCCCCGGGAACAGCTCCCTGCCTCTGCGCCTCCCCTCGCCCACCCAGCATCCCCCAGATTCCGGAAGGGGCCGACGGCCGATCCCCCCACGCCCCCAGGCCCCGGGTCTCCCCAGGGGTCCAGTACAGGATGTCCAGAAACTGCAGCTAGCCCCAGGTGTCTGCGTTCTCCAGCTACCGAGCCCCCACCACAGACGGGGCAGGACACGCAGGAGGAACTCCTCTTCACTCGCAGACCCCACCAGGCCCCCCGCCAACATCGACAGCCCAGCTTTCTTATTTGGGGGCATCACAACGACAAGATCACCCCCAAACACGCTATGGGGCCACTAGAAAGGGGTCAGAGCTCTGGTGACAGAGATGCCATGGGGGGGTACATGTTGGGAGGTGCTAACCACGGGGGTGAGATCCT
>NW_022589720.1:836726-867767 GCF_004348235.1 Phoca vitulina
CGGGGGGGGGTGCTAATCACAGGGGTGAGGTCCTGCGGGGGGGTGCTAATCACAGGGGTGAGGTCCTCGGGGGGGGTGCTAATCCCAGGGGTGAGGTCCTGCGGGTCGCTGGAGCCCCAGCAGGCTGGCGGCAGGTGATAACGGGTTCTTCCTGTGCTTGGCTCCCGGAGCACACAGCGCCCCTGCAGCGGCTCCAGAAGCCGGGGCCCGGTGTGGGCAGCCACGTCATGAGAACCGGGGTTCTCGGAGGCCGTCTAGCACCTTGCAGGACTGGCCTTCCTACGAGCTCCTTGTCTACACTGGGGCACCCGGCCCCGTCAACGGTGCTCTGCCCTCCTGTGGGCCTGCCGTGTTGCAGACCCTCCTCCTGGCCTCCTGTCCACCTCCACAGCCAGCTGGGGGTTCCATGCACTTGACCTAGAAATGAAACGACAGCGCTGACCTTCTTGTCTCTGCGGAACGTTCTGGCTCCCAGCACGTAGTCCATGTTCACAATTGGCCGCAGCCCACTGGGCTTTGGGAGGAAGCGGAGTCTGGACGTCAGGAGAGCCACTCTGGCTTCCTGGTGTCTTCGGACGTCTGCTGCTGACAGTTCTCGGAGATGCACACGCGTGAAGTGTTGTCTGAAACGGAGAAGCTCGTGGGCTGCAGCTCGGCAGGCACGCGAGAAGCCCAGGGCGGGTAAGCCTGCCAGAGAACGGCCGGGCTCCTCAAGTTGGCAGAGCCAGGCCCCCAGCAACCCAGGATGCTGTGGCCGGCCACCTGTAGGAGCACCCTTCCACGGCAGGTGCCAGGACACCTGGTTCCCTCCAGCAAAGAGCCCTGGGAGGCACAGGTGGGGGCAGCCAGGACCTTCAGGCAAGGGCGGAGGGCGGGGCAGGTGGTGAGTGGTGCAGCCCCTAGAGGAACAGAACCCTCTCTCCATGGACCCACCAGCTCCCTGGCACCCATGACCTGCAGCCTTTCCCCCAACACCACCCACAGGCAGGGGCTGAGGGCCCCAGGAGGGAAGGGCAGTATGCAAGCCCAGCCCACCCTGGGGACTCAAATGCCCACCAGGCAGGGCGACAGCTTCCACAGGCCCCACAAGGAGTCTCAAGAGCTACTTTGGATCAGGTGCCATGAAATGTTTAAATTATTAAACAGGCTGCACTATTACCTCAACCTACGATAAAGGCCCCCAGACCGTCTCCCAGATGCAGGAGGACACAGGCCCAGTCCAGCTCCCTCTGCAGGAGATGTCCTGACTCAGGGCACGGGTTTGACCCAAATGCAGGATGCAGCCCAGGAGCCCTGACCTCGCCACTTTCGGGGCCTTGCCAAGCCCTGTGAGGACACTGGGCGCGTCGGCCAGCCCAGGCTGCGGAGAAGCACAGCTTGTCTTTCAGGCTGGCAGACCATCCCGGATGGGATCCCGATCCAGCCTGTGTTCAGCACGATCCTTCAGAGGGACATAAACAGCCTCTGCGACAAGCCTAGCAGCCACTCAGGCAAGTCAAGCTGGAAGGAACTGCCTCGGGGTCCTGCTTCCCGAAGCACGCATGTCCCCAGACCCTGCCCGCACGCCGTCCACTGATGAGACAGCCCCACTCATTCCGTGTGAATTAAAAGAGAATCTGACCCATATGCCCGGATCAAGCCAACGACCTGTCTGCGAGGTTGGTTCCATTCAGTACAAACTTCTTCCACTTTCGAGAGCCTGGACCCTAGGCAGCGCAAACTCGGACGTCAAAGGTAAACAAAGGGGGGCCCCGGGCGTCTGTGCCCAGCACGGGACCCCCAGCGTGGGACCCCCGGGGGCCTGCGGCCGGCTGGGCGGGCAGGACGCAGGGCTGTCATCTGCACACACAGGAAAAACCACGAGCGAGCGGCATTGACCAAGACACCTGATTCCTATGCTCTGTAACTGGCTCCAGACGCTCTTCCGATAGAAGAAGAGCCGGTTCTTCTGAAACGTGGTTTCCGTGACGTAAAAAAACGACCTGAGCAGCTCAACCACGTACGTGCCCATCAACCAGCACAGGAACCTGGCCAGGATCTCCTCTCTCCGACGGTGCTCCGCGGCCGGGACACAGCGAGCCCCTGAAATGGGAAAGGTACAGACACAGTGTCCACCCAGCTGCCCATCGCAGCCACACTGGCCGCTGGAAACGGGCAGGTGGGGACCGAGGTGCAGGGAGCACGATCCTCAGCCAGAGGAGGGACGCGTGCCGTTAACAATGCATCTGCCGATTACAGGAAGTGAGAGCACTCTGGATGTGTCGGGCCTTATTAGTTTCACGTTTCCTTTCCTACTTTGTAATGTGGCTACCGGAACGTTTAAATTACACATGCAGTCACGTTATATTTCTACTGGACAGAGAGCCCGGGGCTTCGCCATCAGTCCTGGGTTACAAGCGGGATGGAGAAGCAGAGACACGCTCTCCATATGGGGACACAGCCACTCAGCCGCTTCACCACTGGGCAGTGGGATCCAGAAACGCCTGTGGCTTCCCAGGCTGGACCACGCAGGAGCTAAGGGCCTCCAGATGCTGCGCAGCTGGGAACAGGCAGCAGGGGGCTGCGAGCACTGACACGGGGCTGGGGACACGCCCCACAGCCCAAAACTGTCCTCTGCATCCCTGTGCATTTTATTCTGTGCACTCGGAAAGGTCACGAGAAGGTGTCAGCAGGCTGCCACAGAGACCACGGCACACACGGAACCGGGGGCTTCACCACGAATAACAGACATGGAAGAAACCGTGAAGGAGCAGGAAGGGGACGCAGAGGCTGGGCTGGGGTAGAGGACAGAATGGTGAGGGGGGAGGGAAGAAAAGGGCAGTGGACAGAGCTCAAAGAACACTGACCACAGAGCACAACACGACCTCTATCTTGGGGCGTAACCAAGGTCGTGGGAAACTGCATCAGGCCCTCATGGTGCTCAGGACAAGGGACCCTGAGAGCCACATAGCCAGCAGCTCCTAACCGCCACCGGGGGGCAAACCGGGAAGGAGGGTGGAGTGGGAGAGGCGCACGGGCCCCCGGAAACGGGAAAGGCAGACAAACCGGAAGAAAGATGAAAGGGGCTTCAGACACGTCTGCAGTCAGAGGAAAGAAGTCAGATTCTCCGGGTTAGTGGCAAAGATCGACAGACTGGACGGAAGATAAAACACCAGCCGCTGCTGGGCCGGGCCCCAACCGCGGGGCTCTGGGAAGGCTGCACGCCGACCCCCGCCAGGAGAAAGCTGGCGCGCCGCTCGGCGGCACCAGAACAGACGTTCATGTAACGGGCACAACAGGGCATGAGGGAGATAAAACTTCTAAAAGGCGCACACGCCTGATAAAACCTGACGTAAATCCCGTCGGAACAGGACGGGACGGACAAACCCACCCTTGAGGAAGACGGCGCTCCCCAGAGCATCTCGCCCTCAGGAGGGGCACAGGGGTCTCGGGCGGCGTGAACATGGCAACCGGCCACAGGCCTGCAGACGCCCAAGGGACACGCACGTCTGCCCAGCCCCACACCGCCGGGATCCTGCACACAGACCACCACACAACCGAGTCACAAGTCAGTAGGAAAGATCACACACAGCTCAACGACTTGCTGATCTAAGCAGAAAGCGTAGAAGAAACTAGAAACTTAGAAGCGACTGAAACTGGACACGTGCAGACACAGGCAGAGCTGGGACGCGGCCAAGACAGAGCCAAGAGGGAAACACGGCCAATCAGCCCCGAGAAGTCAGGCAGGAACGCCGGGGACCCTGACGGCGGGGGACACGGCCCCGAGGCCCAACCGCAGCCTGTGGAGCCCACTGAGGACCCTCCTGAGACAGCGGACTCCACTCTGAAGGTCAAGGGGCCGCCGTTCAGACCGTCGTGGGGGCACACATAAGTCGATGGGACCAGATGACAGCACAGCCCACGCAAGAGCCACGTGTGCCCGGGGTGAGGGAATAAGGGCTGCCACCAGCCCGCCGTGGGGACAGGCCATGGGGGGGCACCTCCCCAGTTTCCATCAGGAATCCATTCTGTGACATCTAGTGACCCCGGGCTGACGATGTGGACGGCCCAGCAGTCTGGCCTCCGGGGATGGGGACGGGTTTCTGACGGGAGTCAGAGGGCAGAGTGGCAGGCAGGACATTGGTCGAGGCTGGCTTGACAGAGACAAAGGCCCGGGTGCTGTGGACCGAGCCCCTGCCCGAACTGATGGTCTGCACAGGGGAAGGGGTGTCCCAGCAGGGGAGGGCGGAAAAGGTGACCACGAGAGCCATGCTTAGACAGCCTTGGTCTCTAAGTGTCATGTAATCAGCCCAGTGGGCAAGGGGCATGGCCATGGCCACGGGAAGGAGCAGACGGCCAGGGCCAGAGCTCGAGTGTGCAAGGACACAGGGAGGTCCAGGGGCTGGGCCCCAGTCACCCGGGAAAGCAGCAGCTCCCTCCTGCGTGCAGTGCGCAGAGGCATGGCAGACCCCGTGTGAAGCAGGGGACAGCGTCACGCAACTCAACTCTTTCCACTAAGTGAGCGTCAGCCTGAGCGTGGGTCCTGTAACAGCCTGTCCACCGGTGCGAACCTTGGAGGCTCAGCCACGTCGCGGCACCGAGAAGGGAGCGGCCGGTTAGGGGCGTAGAGGCATGGCAGGTGCGAAGTTCTAGACGTGTGCTGTGCAACACGGTGCTTACACTCTGCAATGCTTCCTGCACACTTAACCGTTTGCTCGGAGGGAGGATCTCAGGCTGTATGTTGTTTCCCCACAATTAAAAAAATAATAATAACCTTACAAACCCGAGTTACTGGGAGGTCGCCCCGCTGTCTGCCATCACCTGGCCCCAGAGCCTCTTGGGGAACTGGAAAGGGTGTGCCCCTGCCCCCCATCGGAGGCCATTATAATCACGATCTTTGGAGATGAGCCCGGGCATATTTTAAGCCGCCACCGCCAGAGACCGAACTGGATGTCCCAGGTGGTAACCTTGGCTCTACTAGAGGGCTCTGCAATCTTCTTTCACCTAGAAGTCTCAGATGTTTTGGGAGCTTGGGGGAGGTCAAATGGCAAAAACCCAGGGTCTGTCCTTGTTGCTGCTTCCCACCGGGGAGGGCAGTGAGGGTGGCCGGTGGCTGGACCTGTGTCCCCACATCTGCTCACTGCGTGTCCCCAGCGCCTGCCTGAGTCCATCAGCGCCTCCAAGTTTTATGTAAATGGGATGCGAGGGATCAGGGGTGGCGGATGGAGCCCCCACCTCAAGTCCGAAGCCAGGTGCATGGGGAAGGTTGGGAGGGAGGGGCCTGCAGGGCCAACCAGGCACCTGCTCACCTGGGCTGCTCACCTGGGCTCCCGCGCAGCCAGGTGCAGTCCTGCACTCGCATCTTCCACGTCAGCTCCTGCAGCGAGAGCTTGGCGTGCTTTCCCAGAGAGATGAACTTCTTCACGTTCCTCAAGAAGCGGCGCTGGTTGTGCCTGGAGCCCCAGAGCGCAGCGGGCACCAGCGAGCACAGGCAGGCCCGCAGGAAAGCGTACACCTGCCAGGGGCTACTGTGCCGTCCGAGGAGCTGCACCAGGCGCCGCGGGTCCGCCTTCTCCTCGGGGGCTGCCGCGGGCCTCTCCGAAGGGCACACGCCCCCTCCTCCGCACGCCTGGTCGCTAGGCGCCTCCCCGGGGGCCGCGGCCCGAAGCGGGCAGTGGGTCCTGAGGAGCGCACCATGCGGGCACCGCGCGTGGTTCCCGAGCAGCTCCCGGAACAGGGGCCTCATCCGCCAGTAGCGCGCGGGCAGGCGGCGCGTCATGCGGGCAGCCCCCGGCCTCCGGGGCTCGGAGCCCAGAAAGATGGTCTCCACGAGTTTCCGGGCCCCGGTCAGGCTAGGCGGCAGGGCGCTGAGCAGGAAGGAGGGGCGCAGCCGCTCCCTGCCTCCCGAGCAGTAGAGGAAGTGCTTGGTCTCGGGGTGCGCTGGGTGATGGGGTGCTCCCTGGGGCCCCTGAGACGGCTGTGCGGCCGGGGAGGAGAGACGAGTCCCAGGGGGCCCTCCCTCCCACGAGGCAGCTTCCGCAGCGGCCCTGACAGGTGTCACTGCGCCAGGTTTGCTGTCACTCGGCCCGTGGGCCCCGCCCAGGTGGGCCCGGGCAGAAGGCCTGTCGGTCCCCCGCTCCGGCTCTGGGGTCACGCGGCGCCTGGGCCTCTTGGCCGGAGGCGGACTGTTCCTGGATCTGCCCCGACGCCGCCTTGCGCCAGAATTCCAGGCCTGGCGCGTGGGTCTGCGGTCCATCCGGGCCCCAGGACTGTGGCCGCGGGACGCGAGGGGCCGAGCCACGGCGGGGACGCAGAGGTCGTAGAGCGGAGGCCCACACACCTGGTAGGCGCAGCTCGGGGCCACCAGCAGGTAGAGCGCGCAGCGCGTGAGCAGGTGGGTGAGCACATCGTCGCCCACGCGGCGCAGCAGCAGCCCCCATGCGCCGCTGCCACGCAGGGTCTCCGTTACCGTGTTGGGCTGGTAGCTGCGCACGCTGGTCGTGAAGGCCACGGGCGGCCCGCCGCGGGCTCCGTCCAGCAGGGCGAAGCCGAAAGCCAGCACGTTCCTGGCGCCGCGCTCGCAGAGCCGCTGCACCACCCTGGCCACCAGCTCCTTCAGGCAGGACACCTGCGGGGGTACGGGTCCTGAAGCCCTGGGGACCGAGGCCCCGGGGGCCTGAGCGCGCCGCCCCCCCTCTCCCGCCCCGGCAGGCCCGAGCCGGGTTCCTGGGGCAGCCCACCTGGCGGAAGGACGGGGCGACGGGGGGCGGCCGCGCGTCCCAGGGCACGCACACCAGGCACTGGGCCACCAGCGCGCGGAAGGCCGTTGGGTCTCCACGCCGCACGAGCCGCCGGCCCTGGGGCCCCAGGCGCCGCAGGAAGGAGGCCAAGGACAACACCTCTCGGTAGTGGCCCCGCAGCAGGGCGCGCACGGCGCGGCACCGGGGCGCGCGCGGCATGGCCGGAGAGGGGCGGGTCCGCGGGAGGAAGGGGCGGGCCCGGGAGGGGGGGGGGGGGGGCCGCACTGGGGGGGGGGGCTTGGGGGGGGAAGGGGCGGGGCCGGGGCGGGGTCGCGGCGTTCCGCGGTGTTGGCGCCAAGGTGTGGCGAGGCTCCTGCGTGCTTTGGCCGTGCGACCGCATCCTCTCCACCCACGCCCCGCGACCCCTTGCAGGGTGCCGCGGTCGCAGCGAGGGTCGCACAGCGGGGAACGGTGGAGGCGGCCGCGGCTCTGGGGGTACCCACGGGGAGCCCTAACGTGGGGCACCTGGTGCGCTCTGCGCCCCGTGTTGAGAGGGCCCCCTGGTTTGTCTCTTTCTCCCAGGGGCGGTGATCCAGGCACTGAGGGCTGCCGGGGGGTCCAGCTGGGGAGGGGGTGATGGAAGGAGCAGGGTAGCAAATGTGCGACGGGGCCCCAGGAGAAGAGTCGCTGGCGATCCGGCCACGTGGGCCTGGGCACAACTGAGGGCGCGGGCGAGTGGGCTGCGAGCGGGCAGCGGCCGGTCTTCCCTGCCAACTTGGTCTCCTTGACCCTGGACTGCCCTTTCTCCTTGTTCAGGTCCTTAGGCTTCTATTGTCTCCACCAGAAACAAAAACCCCAAATCAATTCCCTGCTAACCGCGTCCGTGAAGGACGGAAGAAATCGGAGCCACAGGGCCTGTTTGGCACCATGTGCAGGCTCCTCACACGAGCTCCAGCTGCTTGCATGCTCCGGGACACCCCCACCCCCCAAGACGGGACTGGGCAGGCGGAGGGACTGTCTGCGACCTCAGAGCCCTTTCCGGCCCAGCCCAGAATCTCCACAACACTGATGGTCCAGACCCAGGGGGACAGTTGTGACGATGCCGGTCACGATGCTTGAACAAGACACTTCAGAGGAGCCACCCTAATGAGATTTCACGCAAACGTTCAGGTTTGAATCCCTAAGCAATAGGCAAACTCGGTCTCAGGAGGCTCCCGGGGTGACGTACCTGAGCTCAGCAAACACTGCGTGGCTGGGCGACTGTTAACCTCTCACAACGTGAGAACCGTGGTCAGGAACTTGCTCTTGTTCTCGGCCCCAGCATTCGAACAGGCCTCCCTGCCAGTCCCCTGGGCGCCGGCTGTGCGTATTCATGGCGCGCGGAGCCCGGAACACTCGGATCGGGTCCCGCCCTGCAGGGTTCCACTGAGCCAGCACTGCGCCTCCGGGGCTGTGTTGGAGACCCGCTCACTTCTGCCACTGGTGCGTTTGCCCACTGCTGGGGGAAATCTGTTCTTTTCTGACAGAGTTACTCTGATTCACCTGGGGAAACCTGCTCAGGAGGCAGATGTTTTTAGAAAGAGCGGAACAGGGGAAACCGAGGCAGAAAAGGACACACCCGTGTTGATGGCAAGGAAGCGTTCCCCCAGCGTGAATGGAGACCTTCATCTCCGGTGTCGCCTGTGCGGTTAACCTGCCGCGGGAAGCGGGTGATAGTCTGAAATCATTGCGTCGTAAACTTGAGAAATGTCCCAAGGAAAAAATCGATGCTGTTGGCTTGAGATAGAATACCACAAAAGCCTCGTCCTAGGCCTTCCGGGAGGCCATGGGTGGGCTTCACACGTGACACCCGGAAGTCCCTAAGCCGAGTGCATCTGGCACCGGGAGCAGAAGAATGCCGCAGTACCGTCGATCCAGTGCAGGAGTGGGGAGCCCCCCCCGTGCGGCTGGCACACTGGCCCGAGACTTCTAACGGCACGGGCTCAGGTTGCAGGGGGGGGGGGGCGCCCAGGCCGTTCAGGTTGCTCCAAGAACTGCAGGATGTCAGCACACCACTCCTCCCCGGTCCCCGAGGAATCACGGAAATGACAAGAGCAGATCTCAGGAAGCCCCAGCCCTGCCCGAGTGACCTGAGCCCAGGGAGGCCGTCGCTGGTGCCCGGGCAGGGCTCCCTGCTCGCTGTGCACACACCACCCTGCGGGAGAGCCCGCTCTGGATGGCGGTGCGGAGAGGAGCTTGCGAGGGGCCGGCGCGTCAGTGCTGGGCGTGCTGGCCGGGCAGCTCCCAGGCCAACACACGCCTCCGCTCCAAACGGGTGTCCGTGGTTGGGCCGCTGCCCAGACGCACACAGTGCAAGGGGGTCAGCCGCACACAGGCCTCCGTCTGAATGGAAGCTGTCCACAAAGGGAGCACGGCACCGAGATGGTGTCAACAGCGTGGCCTTGCCGACGGAGGGGCCCCTGCTCCCGGGAAGGGCCTTCCACTGGACACCGTCTGAGCTGCTGTGATACCAGCGCCGGCCTCCGTCTGCATCCCCCTGACTCTGACCCTGCTCAAGAAATCCCAGCTGCAAAGTCCCTCGTGCCAGGCGAGGCTACGTCCCCAGGGTCCGGGCCTAGGACGTGGCCTCCTTGGGCTGCATTCGGCCCTCGACGCTCAGCTGTTGATCGGCTCTGCCCCCGGGTGCTTCTCCCGGTGTCCCCAGCGGGCGACCTCCTGGAACACGGGGGACCCTTGGCCAGCGCACTGAGCCTGGTCCGGGGCGTGTGTGGAGCTGGATGTCCTCTCAGTGCCCGTGTGGATTTGCGTGACCAGCACTGCTCTCGCCACGCGGAATGGCGCCACGGGCTCTAGGGTCACCGTGCTGCACCCCCCGGCCCCTGACGAGCAGCCTGCTCTGCAGGGACTCTGTCGTTTTGGGACTAGAGATGGAATCACAGTCCCCGTGACGCACGGGGACTGGCGCTGTGCTCCGTGTCCTTCCCGTGGGGCCAGCAGTCCGCTGCTTTGCATCTCTAGGCGGCTCCCAGCCGTGCTCTGGGGCATGGGTGACACGACGACACGCCTGCTGAAGGGTTTTTCCACTTTGCAGCTGTTACACATAAAGCTGCGGCGAATGCTCGTGGACAGGACACATGGCTTGTGCTTGTTCCTGGAGAGAGCGGCCGGGTCACCCTGTCAGGAGGGGCGCTCTCGCTCCCCCGGGTCCCCACCAGCACCGCTGGCCTCGCTGGCTCTTACTGCCGCCTCTCTGATGGGGTGTGGATGGTCCGCAGGCCGCCGGGGAGACGGCCAGGATGGGGCGCCCGGGCAGCCCTGGCAACAGGCCCGCCTCGGCCCCGCGGAAGGTTCCGGCCCAGGGAGCATAGAAGATGAGTCACGGGCGGAGCCCTGTCCTCAGGCCACACACGAGGGAAGGGAGGGGGCGTGGAGGGCAGGTTTAGGGACCCGGTCTCACGGGGTGTTCTCTGGATGGCTGGCGTAGGGAGACCTCCGTGTGTGGCACCTAGGGGCCCCAAAGCCCCCCCGGTGCCGATGGGAAGGCGATTGTTTTGTTTGAGGGAAAGTACCCTGAGACCGACACTGTCTTCGCCAGTAATTTAACGCGGGGTCACTGTGGGAATTATAACTCGTAGTAACATTTCACAAACCCGGAGTAGACCAGATAATGTCTCCTAATAAACCGATAAAGAAAGAACACACTGCGGGGTGCCTGGGTGGCTCAGTCGTTAAGCGTCTGCCTTCGGCTCAGGTCATGATCCCAGCGTCCTGGGATCGAGCCCCGCATCGGGCTCCCTGCTCCGCGGGAAGCCTGCTTCTCCCTCTCCCACTCCCCCTGCTTGTGTTCCCCCTCTCGCTGTGTCTCTCTCTGTCAAATAAATAAATAAAATCTTTAAAAAAAAAAAAAAAGAAAGAACACACTGCGAGCCACGGACAGATTAATCACACTCTTATTCCAGGCAAAGGGGAGGTGAAGGGCACAGCGTCCGACTCAGGCGAGGCGCCCCTTCCTCCGCGCGGGATCTCAGGAGGCGGCGCCCCGCTGCCCCGCACGCTGTGGGGGACGAAGACACCGTGTCGGCGGGAAGAGGACCCCCTTCTGGGCCGCCGTGCGCCTTCACCGCGGTGGGCGGTCCCCCACCCTGCAGAGGAGGGCTGTCGGGAGCAGCTGAGCCGGGCCCTGCCAGATCCAGGGTCTCACTCCGTCCCCGCAGACTCTCGGTACAGGGGGTTGACGTGGCCGCTCACCGTGGCGGCTCTTCCCTGTTCCTACCCACACGGCCCCGTCCACGTTGAGTCGCGGAGTACGTGTCAACAGCAGGCGTCAGGGACGACATCCCAACATGGCTTCCCAAGTGCAAACAAATTCACCCAGAGGTCAAAACAACTTAAGTCATAAACAAGTGAAATCCTAACCAACCACACACAACAGGGACGGAGCAGAGGACCCAGGCCGTGTCCCTGGCGGCGTGGACCGCCCACGTGGGCAGCAGCGGCTGGCCCGCCAGGCCCTGGGATCGCCAGGACCGCCGGCTCGGAGCAGCCGGGGTGGGGGATGCCCCAGGGAACCTCGGGGTCTGTGCCCGGTCTTCCAGGCTCTCTGGGTCCAGAGAGTCCCTGGTCCCAGCTGCTACTCTCCCTCCAACCTGGGCTGAAAGCAGCCCCCACTTTATTTTCTGTGCCTCGTTCTCCTGGGCAGGTCTCTGTGAGCAGAATGGAACGGTGGCTGCTTGGCGCCCATGTTGTCCCCGTCTGCCGCACCCTGACAGGGTTACTATTGGGTTCCTATTCTTAGCAGTGCGGATACACAGCAGTGGGCATAATGGCCCTTGTTGGCGACTTTTCCCACATTAGCTCATTATCCCTGAGCAACCGGGAAGTAGGTGGACAAGCGTTCAGGGTGGGGGCTTCCTGAAAGAGCCAGGACACAAACCCAGGTTCTCCCAAGTGCAAGGCCGGTGTCCCCCGTGCGCGGCTTCTGGGCGGTCGGGCACGGTCCGGAGGAAGGGCAGCGAGCGGGGGTGGGGGCCTTAGGAAACGGCCCCTCGGGTCAGGAAGGTTGCGGCTCCCGGGAGAACGGGTGTGCATCCCCCGCTCTGGCGGACGAGGCTGCCACATGTAATCCGTCCTGACCGATTTCCGTCTCTCTGTGTACTTTCCCTCGCACCCTCAACCACCTGATCAAAACCAATCCAAGGTGCTGACGGCTAAAATCCCTCTGAGTGCAGGCATGTGGTCCTTGTATCTTGGCAAACATGGCTCAGTTCCGGTTGGGTGTGCCCCCCTGGATTTCTGCACTCTTGGAAGTTATTTGATGAAACTTAAGAAAATGGTAAGGTAAATTGACCCACTTGGAGGCTGAAAGGTGGAATTTACTTATAGAATTAAGTCCTTAATCTCTCCTTTTGTGAACAGCACGTGCCCCAGGCCATGTCCCGGCTCCCTGCCGTGAGCAAGGCCCCGTGACTGGGTGTGTCTCGGGGACGCTCAGGGCCCTGGCCCGCGGGTGCCAGTCAGCAGGAGCGGGGGCGGATGGGGGACGGGGAAGGAGGTGAGGACGCAGAGCCAGGGTCTGTGACTTACAGGAGGCCCCAGCTCCGCCCCCTTACAGACGCAGCGACGCGAGGGATAGAGATTAGAGCTGCTGGTCCGGATGTGCTTGACTCCTGTCTGTCGCGTGCCAGACGCTGCCGGACGCTGCCCCGTCACCTCCCACTTGGACGGCTGCGCCAGGCTTCCCGTCTGGGCAGGCACCTCCTCCCGGCGGCGTCCCTGTGAGCAGGGCCCATCCCGCTAATACCGCTAAGACCTGCTCACGGCCCCTGGAGTAGAATCCGGACTCGGGCTTCATCAATGTACCTTATCTGGTCTCTCCCAGCCCCCGGGCCTGCACACGTGTGTGACATGGGGGCCCCTGAAGACCTACCGCGCCTCCTGTCCGCAGGGACCCTGACTCCTGCCGGTGCCAGCTACACAAGCTCCAGGTCCTCCCCGAAGGAGGCGTCAGCATTCCGGGGTCAGGACTCCTGCCGTTCACCAAATACGAACACACAACCAAACCACCTCCAAACACTCCACAAAGCACCGTGACTGAGAGTAAGCGGGAGCAGTGGAAGCACAAAGCAGAGGAATCAGATACGCAAATTCTGCAGCTGCTGGGAAGGATCCAGAATGTAGTGCAAGTTGTGCTCTGCATCTGGGATGGATAGTGGGAGGGATGGTGTGAGTCCAGGAGGGATGGCATGAGCCCGGGAGGGACGGCGTGGAGGGACGGCGTGAGTCCGGGAGGGACGGTGTGGGCCCGGGAGGGACAGGGTGGAGGGATGGCGTGAGCCCGGGAGGGACAGCGTGGAGGGACAGCTTGAGCCTGCGAGGGACAGTGTGAGCCCGGGAGGGATGGCATGGAGGGATGGAGTGAGTCCGGGAGGGACGGTGTGAGCCGGGAAGGATAGCGTGAGCCCGGGAGGGACAGTGTGGAGGGACGGCGTGAGCCCGGGAGGGACGGCGTGGAGGGACGGCGTGAGTCTGGGAGGGACGGCGTGAGCCCGGGAGGGACAGTGTGGAGGGACGGCGTGAGCCCGGGAGGGACGGATGAGCCCAGGACCAGCCGGCCTGCAGGGAGTCCCACGCCTCACTGAGTAATGACAGAGTAAATAAGGAGGATGAGGTACCAAAGGAGAGAAAGGTAGCCATGTGGAGAAACACTTAGGAAAGCAGCACCAGACTGCGGCCCAGGGAGCAGGGACTGAAGACCGGAGGAGGTCAAGGGGTAGGGACAGACCACGAGCCCGCGAGGGGGGACAGAGGGAGTGTGGGAGGGGCGCTGTGGGGGAGAGAGCGGCCGGCTTCGCTGTTACTGGAGGACGGCAGAGCATCCCAGCAGGAGGGACAGAGGGACCAGCCGCGCGGCCTGGCCACAGCCCAGCGAGGACTCCCTGACCGTCTGAGGCTGGGCCCCCGGGGAAACGGGTGTCTCTCAAGAATGAGGGGCACTGGGACACTTTTATCCGGACACGCCTTGAAGGATTTTGCCAGCAGCTGCATTTCTGCAGAGTGGACTTCAAGAGGGAAGGTCTGTGAGGGAGAGGGAAGGAGGGACCCGAGGGCGCGAGGCCGGCGCTGGAGGGCAGCCCGGGAGGGGGCTGGTGGCCCCGGGCTGAGGCAGGCCGGCCTCCCGCGACCAGACCAGAGGCCCTCCGTCCTCTGCATGTTTCCGGAAGACTGTGGCGTCACTGTTATCCCCTCCCGCAGTGTTAGGTGCAATCCACCCACCAAGCCATCTGGTCCTCCCTTTGTGGGAAGATTTAAACTACGGGTTCAATGTTTTCAAGAAATAGAGGGCTATCCGGGGTACCCGTCCTTCCTGCGTGAACGGCAGCTTGCACACCCGTCCAGATTGTTGACGATACCGGCACAAAGTTGCCCGGACTGCGGTTATTCTGTCCGCACGTGCGGTGTCCTTGGTGGGTACTGTGGTGCGCGGTCCCCTTTCTCCTACCTGGCCCGGCTACGGGTTTCCTCCTCACTGGACCCATCTTCTCGAAGAACAAGGTTTGGGTTCGTTAATTCTCCGAATTACTTTTCTATTTCATTGGTATTTATCGTATTCTCTACTTTCTTTGGGTTTAATTTGCTCTCCTAGCTTCTTAAGGTGGAGGTTGAGGATGCTGAGACGCCTCTTTCCTAGGTTTTAGCACCAGGACTGCCCGGCACACATGGCCTCAGCCAAACTTCCATCTCACTGTCAGTGTCACAACCTGTGTCTTTGTTCAGTTCCACACTTTCTAATCTCCCTCCTGCGTTCTGGAGGCTCTCCCAGGGTCTTTCTGCTTCTGCCGCTCACTTGGCCGCACGGAGGCTGAAGACACAGTGTGTCTGCCTGGAACCACTCACATTCATTTGGGCCTGTTTTGTGTCTCTCTTGGTAAGCGTGCTCTTTGCTGCTGGGAAGAGTAAGTGCTCTGCTGCTGAGTGGGGCGTCTCACGGGTCTCCCGGGCGGACGGCGTTCAGTCTTCCGTGTCCTCACGGATCTGCCGCTGCCATTGGCCCATCGGTCACTGAGAGACGGGTTCCACGTCTTCCTGCACATCTAACAACTCTGGCTTCACGTATTTTGAAGCTCTGTTACTGAGCACATAAACGTTCAGGATTATTATGTCCTTTTCATGGTTAGTTTACCTTTATTTGGATGAAAAGACTATTTCCTGGTAATACCCTTTCCCTAAGATCTACTTTCCTGATATTGATATTGTCCGTCCAGCTTTCTTTTTTTGAGTGTTCACATGGCGAGTCTTCTCCCAGGGTTTTCTTTTGAGCCCTCCGTGTCCTGCTATCTCCAGGGGCTGCTTCTCCGCAGCATCCGGCTGGGCCTTGCTTTTGCACTCAGCCTGGTGGTCTCTGCCTTTTAGCTGGGGCGTCTGCATCATTTACGTTTAATGTGCTCATTGCTGCGACGGCTGTAATCCTGTATTGCTGCTGGCCTTCTGCTGCTCCCATCCGTCCTGTCCCTCTGCCCATGTTTTTCCGCCTTCTTTTGCGTTGAATATGTCTTAATGTTGGTTTTATCTCCTTTACTGGCTCAAGAGCAACAGTGGTTTATTCTGGAGATTGCTGCAGGGTGTATACGGTATGTGTTTGTCTCCGGCCTCCTGGGGGTGACACCAGTCCTCACCCCCAGCGTGAGAACCTACGAGAGCGGCCTTGCACGGCTTCCCTCCCCACACTTGTGCTGTTCTTGCAGACGTGTGTCAGGGACCCCGAAAAACATCGTCATTATTCCAGCTTTAAGTGGTCTGTTGTCTTTTAAGATAATTTAATAAGAAAACAGGTCCCTATATTCACCCACATAGTTACTATTTCTGGTGCTCTTCGTTCCCACGTGTGGGTCAGGTTTCCATCTGCTGCTGGAAGGACTCGTCTTAATGCTTCTTACAGAGCAGATCTGCTGTGATTCGTCCAGGTTAGTATGTCTGTAAAAATCCTTATTTTTAAAAGATATTTTGAAATATATTTTCCCTGTAAAGGATTCAGTTAGATTCTTTTCCTTTTTTCTTTTCAGTATTTTAAAGATACCTTTTAACTTGAATTGTTTCCTGGGAGAAGTCTCCTGTATCATTTTTTGTTGTTGTTCCTTTGGATGTCATGCATGTTTTTTCTCTGGCTACTTTACAGATTTTTGTCTTTGTTACAAATCAGCAATTTGATTCCCATACTTTTTAGTTTTCTTCCTGTTCCTTGTGCTTGGTTTTTGGCACGCTTCTTGAATCTGTGCTTTCATATCTATTTTAATCAAATCTGACAAGTCATCAGACATTTCTTCGAAGGCCTCCCCAGCCCCGCCACCTCCCCCCACCCCGCTAGCCCCGGGTCCCCTGCGGCTCTCAGATGTTTCCTTGTTTTCCTCACTCTGTTTCATTCACACAGCCACCGTCTTAAACTCATTAATCTCTTCTTGTGTAAGATGGAATCTTCCAGTGCTCCCACCCATCTTTAACCTCCGCTGTAGCTGCTCAGACGTGGAGTCAGTCTGACAACTGCTTCCATATTCTTGTCCCCATTTCTCATGGGTTCAGCTCCAGTTGACTGATGTTTCTTGGTGTGGATTGCATTCTCTTGCTTCTCTGTAGATCTGTAATTTGGAGGCAGACGTTGTGAATTTCACCTTTTGGGTGAAGGGTATCTTTTAGCTTCTTACTGGGAAACAGAAGTCTTTGGAAACAACTTAATCCTTTTGGATCTTGTCTTTAAGCTTTGTTGGTGGGACCAAAGCAGTGCTTAGTCTGTGATTTAGTTTTACCCCCAGCCGCTGAGCCGGTCCCCTGAACGGTGAGGCTTCCACTCTGGCTAACTGCAACGGGTACGACTGCTCTTCGTGTCCAGGGTCATTCCTTCAGTGCCTTTCCAGCGGCTCCCACTTGACCGTGCATCATTTCCTGACGCACACGCGCTGATCGGTAACCGGCTGGATACTGAGGCACCTGGTGCTGGTCTCCAGCTTCTCCCCACACGGCTCCCTCCTCCAGGGTGCCAGCCCTCAGGACTCTGGTCACTGCGCTCCCCAGACGCCCAGCCCCATGTCGTCCCCAGCAGACCCAGGGCCTGGTGCACTCCTCTCTCCGTGTCTGATGCTCAGGGTCTTCACGATGGTCATTTCACGTATTTAGTCCAGTTGTCATCATTTTGGACCGGAGAGTGAACCCTGCCCCTGCTGCTTGTCCTCGTCCAGAAGTAGAAGCTCCTAAAACACAACTTCAAAGTCTTGTTTGAAAAAAAAGAGAGGCTGAAAGTTAATGAGCCAATTAACCATCTCCAAAAGTAGGAAAGAGGATATCAAAATAGATCCAACATGTGTAAAAAGAAGTAAGGAATAAAAGACCTGAGCAGAAATCAGTGAAGGAGAAAACAAAATGTAAAGAATGAGCAAAGCCAAACTTTTTCTGAAAAGACCAATAATGATAAAACTGACAAAAGCAGATTGATTAAGAAGAAAAGGAATTACAAAAAAGTATGTAAGGAATTGTTAGGGACTAAAAGCATCTCCCCCCAAAACTCAGGTGGTGGCGTCCCAACCTCCAGGGCCTGCGAGTGTGACCTTGTTTGGAAACAGGGTCTCTGCGGAGGCTCGAGCCCAGTTGAGGTCTTTATGGTGGGTCCGGATCCAACACGACTGCATCCTTATCAAAAGGGGAGGTTTGGAGACGCACACTCAGGGGGAACGTGGCGTGAGGGTGACGGTGGCCATCTCTCAGCCTCGGGAGCAGCGGGCCCTGCGGCACCTTCACCTGGGGCCTCCCGCCCCTGGGACAGGGGACGGAACAAGGCTGCTTCCTAGAAGGTGCCCTGCCAGCCCCCGCTTCCCCCAGCAGGCTCTGAGGGCTCGCCTGCTCGCCGCCCGGGACTCCGTCGGCCGCTCGCCGCCCCGTCTGTGGTGCTTTGTCACGGGGACACAACCGGTGGACGCGGCCCCAGAGGCTGTGAGAACAAGAGGAGATTATGAGCAGCTGTGCCAAATGGACAAATTCTTTAAGCGAAACAACGAAACCTCACGTAGTGTCCCCACGAAAGCTACAGAAATTCCAGCAGCAGCAGAAGCAAACCCCAGCGAGGAAGCCACAGGCCGCAGGAACGTTCCCAAGAGCAGAAAACGGGGCGTGCGCTCCTCCCACCTTATGTGGCTGAGTCGCCTCAGCCAGCAAGCCCCGCACAAATGCTACTAGAAACGTAGGATTACAGGGGAGATGGAAAAAAATAGGCCCTTTATCCAAAAAGGATGTCAAAATGGTTAGAAAGAATACGAAAAGATATTCAGCACCATTAGTTGTCAGGCAAATCCGGGCTTCAGGAAGGTCCCCCTGCATGCCCACCAGACAGCAACACAAGCATGGGGCGGGCGTGACCCGGGAGGGCCCTGGGGGGGGGGCGTGTGATGTGGGGGGTCTGGGGGGCGCGGGTGTGACATGGCCGGGGGGCTGGGGGGGCGCTGGAACGGGCATGGGGGCGTCAGCTCCCGATGCCAAGCATGCATGCACCCCACCTGGGTGCGGCCCCAGAGGACGGACCGCTGACGTCCCCTGCAGACACACACACGCACTCTGGGTGACTCTACTTCTCACACCAAGCTGGACGAAAGCCTGACGTCTGTCCAGTCACTGAAGTGTGGCTTCTTCACGCAGTGGATGCTGCCCAGGGGTACGAGTGAGGGCCACAAGCCGGGAGAGAATTCTGAGCCAAAGAAGCCAGGCCCCGAGGGTCCGGTGTGGGCTCTGGGTGGGGGAGGAACGGGCTGGGGGCCGATGTGCATGAAGGTCACCACGTGGTCTCTGCAGACGACCAGCCAGAGGGATGCAGGCACCCGAGTCACTGGGAGCTGCCTGCCCCACGCTCACAGGGCTGTGTGAAAGCTCACCGGGGTGCTCCCCTCGCAGGGTTTGGGCTGTGTCTACACTGGCACAGAAGCCCCTCTGGACGGTAGGGCATAGAAAGGTGAATGGACAGACTGGGGAGCCGCGGAGGCATGGGAGGAACCCCAGGCCCCGGACAGGCAGCTGTGACGGCAGGAAGGCCTCGAGACGGGGGCACGACCCTGGCTCGCCCTGTGGCCAGACCTGACCCCCCAGGGGCCCTCCTGAGAGGCGCAGGAGGCCAGAGTGCAGAGTGAGGGCGGATGGGAGAGGCGGGAGAGGCGGTTGTGCAGGCAGGGGCCCCGGGCCAAGGATGCCGCCCCTCCGGAGGCCGGGAGAGGCCAGGGCTCTGGCCCGGAGCCTCTGAGGGACCTGCCTGCCCACACGGAAGCTGGAGACCAGAGGAGGACGAGAAGCGTTTGTGTCGTAAGCTGCTCCGTGGTGCTGTCCTGGGACCTGCAGGGCCCCCGCCGCTCACCCCCCGGGCCCACCCTGGGCACCGCACATGCTGGACGCCCCGACGTCCTCACTCAGAGTGCAGCTGGCGCCCGCAGTGCTGTGGCCCCCAGGCCGAGCTGAGCAGAGGTGCCCGCACCCTGCGGACGTCCTGTGGGTCTGGCGGGCGGGTAGTCCGCAGGGCAGCACCCTTCGGGGCTCCTGACGCGTCCGCACGCTGGAACCGAAGGAGGGTCACCTGAACCAGTCTTTCCCCTTCAGCTCACCGCGTGCGGCTCACACACCCGGGCCGGAAGCCGCGGGCTGAGAGGCACACACGTGTGGTTTCCGCCGTGAACGGACCACCGTGACAGCGTGTGTGGCCTGTGTGAGTGGGGACAGGTGGGAGGCACATGTGCTCCCTGAGCCTGGGCCTCCTGCAGAGAGCAAGCGGACCCACCTTCTATCCTGGGAGGAGCCCAGCACGGCCAATGTGGACACCGCGGGGCCCGAGTCTGCAGTGAAAGTCAGAATTCAAAGCCGGCTCCAGGGCAGATGCTGGGGACCAGCCCCACACCTCGGCGGTACCTGCGTGTTTGCACACCGTGAGAGCGCAGTGTCGAGTGCAGCCGCATGGAGCAAGCGCCTGCCCTTGCCTCCCGCCCCGTCCCACCACTCTGCTCATCTCGGCCCTGACCTGGGGCACTTCTGAAAAAACACCATCTGTCGGACCAGTGGTGGCCATGTGACAAATTCAATACCAGATATTTAGGAAGCTTGTGATTTGAGAGCTTGGAGGCGGCCTTTAAATTTGCTGCTTCAATAAGCACACGAACGAACCCGCATCACGCATGCATTTCCAGAAACGGGAAAAGTGAAGCCGCTAAGACACCTTCCATGTCATACCAGGCCAAGAAAACATTACAGCCAGAGAAATTTATTTTAAAATAGAAACATACGTACATTAAGCTTTTAAAATAGTCAAATTTTAAACAAAAAGGAAAAAAGCCATTTGATCCCAGTCTCTAAGGAATGGATTTAAAGAGCCGCTGGAGCGCTCACGGCGCGCGCTGCCCACGGTCAAAGCCTGGTGCGCGGGCGGCTGTCTGCCCGCTGGGGCCCTTCTCAACCACAGCACAAAGGGACTCGGGAGGTGACGGGACACGTTCAGGTTTTGGCAACGCAGACGAGGTAACGTCCAGGGATCTCGACCAGAAGCAGCCCAAATACTCAGCCAACAACCCAGCTCTGCCGTGCAGCGGCCAACCCCACGTGGCCTGGGCGGCGACTCAGTCTGCGTGGGCCTTCCGCGGGGGCTTCTCCTCATAGGACTCCCCGAACTCGTTCACCCTGCTCTTATCCACGGGATAAAGCCTGCAAGGACAGGAGCGCCCTCAGGCTCTGCCATCTGGGAAGGGGCTCGGCTCCTGGCAGTGAGGACCCAGCGACCCCACGCTGCCGCGGGGCAGGGATTCAGGGATCCTCTCGTGCCCGCCTGTTGTTGTGTGTGTGTTTTTATGATCAGGACGGAGCTCTGTGCCCGAGGCAGATCAGAGGCCCAGGGCAGCTGAGCAGAAGCAGAGGCGGGTGGGGGCACCGCCCCCAGGAGACCCGGCCCTGCCCTGCCAGGCCCACAGCCCTGGGGCGGGGACTCCCTCCGGCTCAGCCAGACCCTGCCGGTGAGGAATGGTGTCACACTGCGGGGAGACGCGGGCCGGCCGGCCCCACACAGCTGCACACAGACCAACTCATCTCAACTGGGAGAGAAGGATGGTCTTTCCCGCACGCACACCACCTCCCTCCCCATGGGATGAGCAGCACGGGCGTCCGCCGCACTCACCATCGCTGGTAAAGGTACACCAGGAACACCACGTCGTCCCTGAAGCACGCCAGCCGGTGAGAGGTGGGCATGGTGATGATGAAGGCAAAGACATCATCGATGAAGGTGTTGAAGGCCTGCCAGGCGGGACAGGGGAAGGTAGGGGCACGGGCCGTCGGGCTCTCCTGAAGACACCCGCCCCGCGCACGGGCCCCGTTCCCCCTCGTCACTGGCAGATCGCTCAGCAGACATGACGAGTGACCGCAGGTGTCCCAGCGACACCAGAAGGGCAGAGAACGAGCAAGTGCAGGAGCACACTGGATGCCCGGGGAGCTGGCCCTGCTGCCCCGGGGCGCCCACCTTGCAGCGCACGCCCGGGTCTCCGCAGACTGCGAAGACCAGCAGGGGCTGCCCTGAAAATACGGGCCAAGAACGCGGCGGCGTCCCCGCTCCTCAGAAAACGAACAGCACAGCACATACCGTCTCCCCTGAAAACCGCACAATGCTACTGAGGCCCGGTCCAGGCTGCTCAACAAGCACGGAGGCCCCACAGTCCCAAGCTCCACCCGTGTGGGATGCGCCACGCGGGGACCACCCTCACGGCAGCCGGACGGCATCTGTGGACACGGGCCCTGGGGGCAGGTGGTGGTCTGCGCTCTGATGTGTGTCACCAAGAGGAACGTGGCTTTTAATTCAAGAAAACGCCTTCAGCCGGTAGGACAGTCCACTGTCCTTAAGTCACCACCATGGTACACGCGGCTCAAAGGACACGCCCCCCCGGCCCCCACGAAGTGCCACCCGATGGGCGTGTGAGCCCTGAGGAGGCGCCAGGCCGGGCACTAACCTTATAGGTAAAGGCCTTCCAGGGCAGGTGCGCCACCGACTTCATCTGGGGGACAGGAAAGATGCGGCAGATCAGCGGCCAGCCACGCAGAAACCACGGGTGAGTGCGTGGACGGGCCGCGGTCTCACCTTGTAGTTCACAAAGAGCTGGGGCAGCATGAAGAGGAAGCCGAACGCATACACCCCTGGGGAGACAGAGAGCAGGCTGGGACAGCCGCGGTGTCTGGGCAGGAGAGCTGATGCCCCGCGGCCCAGCGTCCGTCCCCACCTACGGGCAGTCTGCTGGCTGCCCCCTCCCGCCACGCCCTGCAGCCTGCTTCAGGCCCTGCCCACGCACTGCGGCAGCCCCTGGGAATCACACCTGGTGGGAGCAGCGGGCGGGAGCCTGTCACGGGGCTCTGCGCAGAGAGCCCAGGCCGGTCAGGGCCAGCCTAGTGGCCAGACGACCCACCCACCCCTGCCAGAACGTGGACCCGGCCCGTGCACAGGGCTCATGGGCCTGGCGGCGCGCTGCGCTCTGGGGCCTGCTGCTGGGGCCTGCCCTCAGGAAGCGTAGTAGACAGTGTTGTTTCCTGCCGCCCTGAGCTGTTTCCGTGAGCAGAGAACGCACAGCTCAGGACTCTGTGGCCGGGGCAGCCTGAGTGGGGTTCCCGCAGACAAACCAGGCATCTGGGGGCCCCCAAACGGAGCACGGGCTGCAGCAAAGGCCCTGCCCGCACAACCTCAAACCAATGGGGCCCCGTGCAGGAGCCACGAGGAAGCTGTGGAAATGCTGTTGGTGGGACCGAAGCCCACGACTCACCGTTGACGAAGCTGTTGATGAGCCAAGAATACCAGCTGGAAGGGAAAGACCAGCGTCAGCGCGCCAAGTCCCGCGTCCCCCGTCCCTCTGTGCCTGTCGCGTTGGCTAGCAGCACGGTCATGGAAACCACGTCACAAACACCTGGGCACTAGCAGGTGCCGGTCAGGGGACCTGCGCAGATAGTCCTCCCCCCCGGGACGCAAGCACCAGGTCGCGGCGAGACCTGCCCTGGCAGGGTTCTCCGTCAGAGCGGCCGGCAGCATGAAGACCCGCGCTGGGGTCCAGCTCTCAGGGTCACGTCCGCACTCAGGGGCCGCGCTGCCTTAGCCAGCTTCCCCTTGTCCAGACACATCCGCCCTCGTCCCAGACCCCAGGGCCGTGGACGCCCGTGGCTCTGTACCTGCTGCTTTGGGAGAAGGCCTGGGGGGGGGTGGGGCACCGCATGACAGCCTCGGCGCCCTCACTGCAGGCTGTGTCCTTGGTCCTGAGGTGCCGCCAGGTGAGGCCCCCCTCCCCATCCACGCTGCAGGGGCACGAGGCACAGCGGTGGCCCGGGACAGAGGCCGAGGGGCGTCCCCAGGCGGATGAGCAGTAGTGGGGCTGGGCAGCACCCTACCTCTTGTACTTGATGTTCAGCAGGGAGTAGACGGCGCCCCCGATGCATAGAGGATAGAGCAGGTAGGACAGGTACTTCATGGCCTGCCAGGGAACAGGCAGCCCCTGTGAGGAACCCACGTGCAACGGGGGAAGACAAGCAAAAAGGGCAAACGAGCCACGACTCCAGGGAAGCGGGCGTGCACGGTGCTGGGACAGCGGGCGCCCAGAGGACGCACACCACCAGGAGCGAGGCCGGACGGGACGCGGACGCTTTCAGCCCACCGGCCTACGGCAGACCAATGAAGGGCCCGCCGCTGCGCTCACTGGAGCTTTTCTGTGACGCCCGTACCGCCTGGGCCCAAACAGGCACCAGCGAAGCAGAGTGTGGCACGGTCCCCGCGCAGGAGGCACGTCACAGCCAGGTGACAGCTTCAGCTGTGCCCGCGGCAGCGCCGCCGGCCTCAGGGCACGGCGCGTCCCCCGCAGGGGTCACCAGTCTCACGACAGAATGTGCCGCCCCAGCACCCACATGGACCACCTGGGACAGCTTGGCAAAGGTCCCCTGCAAGGCCCAGGACGCGGGGAAGCCCCAGAGCCTCCTTCCCCAGGTCAGGAAGCCGAAGCGGCAGGTGCGTTGCCCTCGGGCGCCAGCGCGCCCCCAACCACCCCCTGCTGCCTACCTGAGCGTCGTACTCCTCTGTCTTCCTCTCGGACTTGCTGTAGGTGCCGAACTGTCACAAAATCCAACAGAGCCCTGTCAGTCACCTGACTCCGGCCCGAGCCGCAGAGGGACAGCCGGCCGCAGTTGCGTGAGGCGCACCCCGGGTGCCGACCCCGGGGCTCCAGTCTCCAGTCAAATCGCTCCCTGCCCCCTCAGAGCCACCCAGGGACCCAGAGAGGTCCCCACGGGCCAGAGCGAGTGCCGCGTGCGGCAGAAGCACACCCGCGAGCACGTCCCCTCGCCGGGTGCCCCTCCTAGCCTCTATGCGGTCAGCTCCTAGAGCGACGGCGCTTCCCCGGCGTGCCCCGCGCGGCTCTCAGATCAGTGACGGTGGAGTCACTGAGGGGCTACAGAACAGGACAAACTGCGTCCTGCTGCTTAGTTTCCCGTCCTCGACGGTTGAGAACCTGGAAAGCCGGGGTGCCGTGAGCCCCGAGGTTCTCCTGGAACGGGTCCATCACGGCAGCAAAAGCTGAGCGCCCAACTACAAACCTCAAACTGACACCACCCCCAGCCCCCGTCGGGCCGTCAGCACAGCCCGCGCTCCGTCCCCGACGGGAAGCCCATGTGGGTCCAGCACTGGCTGCTGCCGGCAATCTGACGCCGGCCCCACCAAGGGAACTGCAGAGCTGCGGCGGCCCCAGCCTCCACCCGCGTGCTCCCACCTCCTCGTCTGCTGGGGGCCTGCTCTGGGCCGGAGATCAGCCACGCGGCCGAAGGATCACTGGCCCGAGTGTGGCATCCAACCAGAGCGCAGCTGGGAGACACATAGGAGACGCTCTGGAACAGTCACGTGGGCGGACCGGGGCGCAGGGGTAGAAGGTGGGCTGCCGAGGGGGAGGGGCGCAGTCACAACACAGAAACCCCCACCTGGAACTCGGGTCTCAGGCCTCTCCAAAGAATGGTCATCTTCAAGGCCTTTTTCACTTTCCACAGCTGACGGCAAAAAAAGAGAAACAGACATTTAAGCTCGGGGACCAAGGAGTCCCCAGAACTCACCACTGGAAGGGGACGGGCCACAGCGTCTGCCCGCTCAGCCCCTCCAGCCCAGCCCGACCGCGCCTCACGGCCTGAGTGCCCGACCAGCGAGCCTGTCTGCCCATGTGGACACTGCCCCTCCTCTCTGCACCCAGGGAACTGGCACTCAGCCCGGCTGTCCTCCTCCAGGCCAAGCCCCCTTCCCAGCCCACCCCGCCTGCTTCCTGCTTTACCGGCACCTTCCTCCTGGTCAGCACTGGGAGGCCCCAAGCCTCTGCCCTGAGTCCTGCCATTTCCAGTCTCCGGGGGACCCAACCCTTCTCACCACCTCGCTGAGGTGGGACCAGCACGGCACAGCCACTTTTGAGCTGGGTTTCCGCACGGTGACAGGTGGCTACGGGAGGGTCCCTGCCCATGCTCCCTGACGGGCAGACCAAGCGCCGTCTCCAACCTGACCACCGTGTGGGCCAGCACCCACGGGCAGGGGCACAGGACCACAGCCGTGGCTGAGGCTGGGACAGGGCAGCACCGGAGGCCAGAGGAGGACGTCCTGGCCCACCACCCCCTCCGCTGACCCTGTGTCCCAGCCCCACCGCCGTCCTCATGGCCTCTGGCCCCAAGCTGCCCACCCCAAAGGATCCCTCTCCTGAGCCCCACACAGCCAGGGCTGCCACAGGGCGCCACGCTCCTGGACGCCACGTCCCCCACGTGGCTCCCTGCAGCAGCGAGCACAGCCCAAGCCGGGCGGCTCTGCGTCCAGCGGGTTAAATACATCCCGCAGGCGGCTGTGACGGCGGATGCTCTCTGTAGCCTCGGCGGCCCGCCCCGTGTCAGACTCGGCGCGGTGCTGAGTGCAGGGCCAAGGGCTGCCGCCCAACTCACCTCGATGGCGGCGCCGATGCCCGCAGGGACCAGCACCAGCAGGCTCGTCTGCTCGTCCAGCAGGAACAGGAAGACGACCACTGTGCTGAAGCAGCGCCAGAGCACTGGGGACGGGGCGGGGGTGGCAGGGTGCTGTGCTGGGGGGCTGGCCCTGCCCCACTCACACCCCACGCACCCCCAGCCCCGCCTGTCGGCCCCCGCGCACGCGCCCTCACATCCCCCCGACGCCTCACACGTGCGTACAACCCCCACGTGCAGACGTGAGGCCTCGTGTGATTCACCCCCTCCGTCCACTAACCCGGAGCGGGGCGGGCGGCTGTGCAAACGCCCTGCAGGTGGAACGCAAGGTCCCCTCAGGTACAGAAACGCGCACGCGGTGTACTCGCAAACACACTAGCATGCCGAGAGCACCCCAAGACGGGTTCTGGGCAGGGATTAGGACTCGCTTCCTGGGACTCCCATCACCCTTTCCTATTTCTGCACCAATTCCGCAATAAACCAGTCTCTCTCTCGAGAGCTATACTTTCTCCTTTTAAGACCCTACTTTATGAGACAGGGCAGCTCACTGATGCGGCCCTGCTGCTTCCTCAGTGCTTCCCACCAAAGGAGCAGAGCCATCTGCCAGGCGCCAGCTGGGGGGGGGCGGGGCGCTGGCGGCCTCCGTGGGCACGGCCCTGGGGACCCACAGCATCTCCTGCCTGCCCTCCGCTCCCCGGGAAGGGCCAGAGGAGGGGGCAGGACTCAGTGGGGGCCCTTGTCCACTCTGAGGACACCAGAGAACAGAAGAATCTGAGACACGGACGATGTGGGGCCACCCTAGTGGCCTAGACCACCCCTGGGCATGTCATTGCTGTGGGAGAAAAAGAACTGCTCCCTTTGTCTGAGATGCACCAACATGCACCAAGATCCGGTGTCTGTCAACGCCAAGGCGGGCCCTGGCATGCAGCCTCCATCGCCTTCTGTCCTCTGAGGTCACAGGCCTACCTGACATTCTCTGGGATCTAGAGACGGCCCCTCCCCAACTTGTTAGCACGCAAGATCCAAAGGCGCCCCTCCCATACGAGCAGGCTCCCCAGCCGGCAGCTGTCAGAGATGACCCTAGACTTCAAGTTCCGAAATGAACCTTAAACACCTGTCTATCAACCGTAGTGTACGCCCTGGGAATACCCAAAACCCCTGAGAGCATCTACCTGCTTTAGTGGACATTCCAATCATGCTCTTCTTCTTTTTCCAGAAACTGATGTCGTTTTTAAATGCCAAGAAATCAAACAAAAGCTGCAAAGGAAAGAGCACAGCAATTTGCACCTCGCGTGGTTCCTACAGCTGCTCCTCACCGAGTGACTGCAGGTGTGCACCGGACTCGGGTCCCAAGGACACAGCCAGACGTCGCCAGGCACCACAGCAGCCCACGGCCTCGTGTCCCATCTGTGACCATGCCAGAACCGCAGGGCGTCTGACAGCAATCGTGGGCCGCATGCCCGCAGGGACGTCCACATACTGCCCTCACCAGGTCCCGCCGGCTCTCAGCCGGAGCGCAAGGGTGCGCCGTGTCTGCCTCAGAAGCACACGGGCTCACTCGCAGATGCGGACCTTCTGATAAAAACCACTGTTCCGTGGCTCAGTTCTGCAAAGTTGCAGCTGGGCAATCAGGATGGGCTGCAGTAGGGCTCCCACGCCTGCCCTGCAGCCTACCTTGTCTGCCCCTTCCCAGCCTGACCTCAAAACCAGCACTGCGGCTGCGTGGGGGTCAGCTTTCCTCCCCAGGTGTGAGACTCTTTGTGCAAAAAGGGATTCTATGCAAGAACTGGTTTTCTAGTATTAAAATCACCGTGCTAGAATTACACAGAGAAACACTTGTATTGTAAAGTTCTCCATGAACCTCAGATTCTGGATTTCTTTCCAAAACGGCCTCCCAGACCAGCAGGTAAAACCCCAAGTCCTTCAGGGGGTCAGGGACCCAGGTCCAGACCCCCTCTCCTGAACTGGGAGAAAGGACAACTGGGGCAGGACAACCTCAAAGCCTCAGGTCCGCCAGGCCATGCAGACCCCCGGCTGCGGACGGAGGGTGCCCGCAGAGCCACCAGCCCAGCGACCACTCACGTGAAATGCTGCGACAAAGAAGGTCAACGCTAAGAAATACAAGTTGGTGTCAACAAAAATGCCTTTGACTTCATCGGCGTCTTTCTCTGAAAATCCTGAGGGAAGAGGAACCACAACGCAGGGTGAGCGAGGTCAGCAGCACCCACCGCCGCACAGTGGACAAGCTCGGTGCCCGGCACGCACAGCCGGCGCCCCGCGCTCTGACGGGAACTGGGTTAAAGCAGCACACCAGGAGGGGCAGGGGCCACTCTGAGGACCGGGAGCAGAAGGTCACGCCCGTCCCCCGGTCCCGGTCCACTGCCGCCCTCACCGAACTGCTGCAGGGAGTATACAGCGTCCTGCACGTGGATCCAGAAGCGCAGCCTCCCCAGCGAGATCTTGTCGTAGGACACGGTGAGGGGCAGCTCGGTGGTGGAGCGCTTTATGACCTGGCAGGGAGAACGGCAGGGAGAATGTGCCCTTCCGAGAACCGGAGCCCGCCCACCTGGCCACGCACGCGGCCACGGCACACACGCCACGGCGCATCCTGTTCTGCACAAGCGGAGGCTCACGCTTCACAGCCGGGCCCCACGGAGTGACAGTCTGCTCCCTGGCCCGGTGGTTCCTACCTCCCCTCTGGCCTCCCTCCTCCTGGGGCCTCCTCATGAAGTGCTCAAAGCTTCTCTGAGTGACGAGCCTTGTCCTCTCAGCCACCCAAACCTTGTGTGTGTCTCAGAACCCGTGCCTGCTCGTCCCTCTGCCCCGCCACCTCGACATGAGTGGCATCAAGATGCCCAGGGACCTGCTCTTGCAGGTGGGCTGAGCGTGGGCCTGGCGGAGCCTCACACCTCTCCAGAGAGACTGAAGCGTGGGGTGCAGGGCTGGGCACGCCTGCCCATCCGGGGACAAGAGAAAGCCTCAGGAAGATGGGACACTTGAGCTAGGTGTGTGCAGGTGCAAGGAGCTGTGGGAGTGGGCGGAGGCCGCGCCTGGCAGGAGAGTGCGGTCCCAGGGTCTGGAGGTGCCCGGGCTGCAGTGCCGTGGGGGGAGGCCCCCGGCACGCAGGGCACTGACTCCCCACCCCTCTGGGGGCCCGGTGAGTCTGTGAGCGCCACGTGCCAGCACATCACATGAACACGGGGCTGATTCCGACCCTCGCTCGCTCAGCAAACCGTCGGCGGTGAGCATGTACGTCAGCAGCCCAGCAACCAGAGTGCGCCAGGACTGACCAGACACCAGGCCCCGGGCACTGGCATGAGAGCAGGTGGGCGCAGGCCAGGCCCACCCCCAGAGGTGCCGCTGTCCAAGCCCCAGCGAGCGGGCTATTCCCCAAAGATGGCGTTCTTGCCAGAAAACAGCTCTGAGACAAAGCAGTAACGTCACGAGAAGATGACGCAAGCAGCACTGGTGGTGTGTGCGTGTTTTCGTGTCTGAGGGGCAGCACCACGTCCCGTGAGGCTCCTAAGCCCACAGGACAATGGGGACAGCGCAGGTGCCCTGCAGCCTCTCCCGCCGCTGCCCTCACACCTGTCAGAGCAGCACCAGGCCCTCAGCAGCAGGGACCACGGCAGCTCTGGGGCCACGGAGCACTGCCCGTGCGCTTCGGCGGAGCTGGCGTGGCCCAGGTCTGCACAGAGCGCCGCAGCATGCTCCAGGAGACGCCGGGGGGCCAGCGACTGCCGCTCTGGCCCAGGGGCCCCGCGCATGCGGTCGGCCGCCCAAGGAAAGCGCGGCGCCCCACGTGTTAGGGTCAACAGTGCAGTGACGTCACTTCCGAGCTCCTTGGCAGCAGGAGGTGGCCGAGCTGGGGCAGGCGGAGCCCCATGTCAGGCACCTCTTTTCCCGCTCACTGCCGTACACCCCACAAGCACCCGAGCTCTCTGTGCCCCAGCTCTCATGTACGGATGAGGAGCACGGCCCCCCGCTTGGTAAATGTCCACAAATGCCGCGGACATGCCCAGGAGCCACAGGGCAGGGCGGTCAGTCCAGCTGTGCCCAGTGAGGCCAGAGACGTCACCCGTGACCCTCAACAACCCCCATGACACAGACCGTGGAGACACACCTCCACAGGCTCGGTGCCTGCTGCAAGATAAGTGACCCTCCCCGGTAACCATCTTGTTGTCATTATTGCCCCAAAGTCAGCTGCGTTTCACGGACCCTCCGATCCACCCTGGAGGGCAGGGTGTGAGTTCCCTTCTGCTTCCACGCTCAGCCCTGGCCCTGGGGGGAGGCCTATAGGCTCCAAGGGGACAGTGACACCGCGTGGGGCCAGCCCTAAAGGGAACATTTTGCTCAGGACCCACCCTGAGCCATTCTGCACCTTCGAGCCAAACAACTAGGGTTCAACGGAACGTTCATGAGCTGTTCTGAACCACACTTGGCTCTCCCACGAGCTCTGTGTACCAGCCATACAGAACCTTCCCAGATCCTTTCACCAAGGGAGGGCACAGGGGCTCGGGGAAGGAGTCAGAGGCAAACCCAGAGCACCCCCTTGCCAAGTCAGAAGCACACGGGTAAGTCCTTGCGGCGCCACGGCAGTCCAGAGGGAGGGATGCTTACCATGAGGTCCTTTACCCGATTGCTGAGCTGGTCAATGAACAGGATGGGGAGGTAGTGCACAGTCTTCCCTAGCTGGATCCTGGGGGAGCCAAGCAGTTTTCAAAGTCACCGTGAATGCTTTCACCATTACACGAACCAGACCCAGCGGAGACGCTGGATGTACCTCAGAGAAATCCCACCCAGCGCTCCGCGTGCCTCTGGTCACACGATCCCAGGACACACCTTCCCCACGGAAGCAGAGGGGTCTAACCAGCCGCCCTTCCCTGAAGTCACAGCCATGGGAGGGAAACCCCAGTGGCCACGGTGTGGAATACCATCCAGGCCATCAGAGAGTGATGAGCCCATCTATGCCTGGACACGGATGGTCCAGGGATGCAGAGTCAAAATGGAAATAAAAACCCACCCGCTGTCTGTACCTTGGGGGAGGCAGGGGCCAGGGGGGCTTTTCATGACTCTTCTGTACCTTTTAAGCGTCTAATTATGCGACTGTTTTGCATACTCAAGAATGAAATTTTAATTTTATTTATTTTTAAAGATTTTTTTTTTTTAAATGTATTTGACAAAGAGAGAGACAGAGAGAGAGGGAACACAAGCAGGGGGAAAGGGAGAGGGAGAAGCAGGCTTCCCACTGAGCAGGGAGCCCGATGCGGGGCTCGATCCCAGGACCCTGGGATCATGACCTGAGCCGAAGGCAGACGCTTAACTG
>NW_022589720.1:868167-877210 GCF_004348235.1 Phoca vitulina
GGCACCCCTGAAATTTAAATTTTAAAGAAGAAAAAACACTTGTGATGATACCACAGTTACCCTTACATGTGAAGAAGGAAAACAAATCTCATCACAGCCATTTCTAGGAACTGCATGACCATCGGTATCAGAATAGTGGACTCCCCGGGCGCCTGGGTGGCTCAGACGGTTAAGCGTCTGCCTTCGGCTCAGGTCATAATCCCAGGGTCCTGGGATTGAGTCCCGCATCGGGCTCCCTGCTAGGCGGGGAGCCTGCTTCTCCCTCTGCCTCTGCCTCTCTCTCTCTGTGTGACTCTCATGAATGAATAAATAAATAAAACATTAAAAAAAAAAAAGAATAGTGGACTCCCCAAAGAATGGAGATGCAGGGCAGTCTAAGTTGATTAAGCAATTTTAACATTTACGGTTAACTCATGATGCTAACATAACGATCTAAAGACCACTTTTTTAAGTTAACTTAAGCAAGTCGAGTTAAAGCAAAACACGGAGTCCTAACGGAAGTAACCAGTACGCAGACAAGACAAAGGTCAGCATGACACAGCCTCACATGCTGGTGGCAATCTCGATCACAAGATGTCGAGAGCGGAGGGACAAGGTTGGGGTGCTCCAGGCAGTCCTGCAGGCCCTTCTGGGCCTCTTATCACGGGGTGGCTCAGGGATGCAGCGGTGGCCCATCTGGTCCCACAGGCGTCCCCCACCCCCCACGCCAGCTCAAGGAGTGCACGAGCTATGCTGGACGCTGGGCAAGTAAACACGCCCGGCGGAGCACCACTTCTGCCTCCCCCCTGATGGGACCAGGAGCACTTACATCTTCATGTACCGATGCACATCGGCAGGCAAGGAGGCCCCGTCAAAGACGAAGTCATCCACCATCACATTCAGTGTCAGTCTTGGTCTCCAGTGAGAAACAGGGTCGTCCAGGGCACTCGGTGGCTTCTTCTCTGCTTCTATCTGCTGCTAAAGGAGTGACTCAGCAGGAAAAGCCCGGTGCTGGGGGGAGGGGCACTGTCCCCGGGCCCAGTCTGGGGAACCACCACCACGTACTGACACAGCAAGACCACGAAGCAGTGCCTGGCAGAGTATGGGGGACCCACAGCTGCCCACTCCACCAGAGTGACACCCCTCTCTTCCTCCTCTCAATACAAGCCAGGGGATCGCTACTTTGCAACACTGACTCCCGCTTCAGGTCTTCAGCCTGGGTTGACCCACTTCTCAGGGATTCTGAGAAGGGTGAGTCCTGGGACATTTGTAGGAGGTGTAGGCACTTGGAACTAACCGCCCTGTGGCTGGCAACGAGACTCAGCTCCCAGACCAGGTCTGTCAAGTCATCTGGAGGACAGATGTCAGGGTTGGGCATCAGTCCTAGAGTGAGCTATATTCAGCCAAGAAGCTATGATTGCCAGGAAAATCTTCCATATCTAATTGACACATTCTATGTTACAGGATCATTTCATGTACCTCCCACCTAAATAGATGTGGTTCAGCTACAGTAGCTTAATTTAAAAACACTTTTCCAAGTAATACTAACAGCAAATGTTTATTTGGCATCTGTACATTCCAGAGACCCCCTTCACACCTCTAAGATCCACCACCTCACTGACACCCCAGGAAGGCCCTGAGAGGCAGAGCCATACTGTCCCCAAAAAAAGGAGCTGAAGGCGTCTTTCCAAGGGGACACAGCATGCAGCAGGCTCAGACACTTCTGGAAAGCTACCATATTTCTCGTTTATAAATGACCTCACCTTCCAGCCTATATAGACTCAAATACCACAATTCCTTTGCTTTATCCATAGCTTCGTTAGTAACCACCTAAGAGATTTCCAGTTTCCTTGTACACGAAGTTTTCTACAGATACAAAAATGTTTCCCATACGAGTCCCTCTTTCAAGACTGTGAACAAGGTAAATACCGAAGGATCGTCCTATCCTACGTACAGTGCAGTGAGTCTCCCAGCTGCAAGGGAAGCCTGCAGCTGGGCTTTGCAGAAGGGACGCCCGCTGGGGGGCACACACGCTCCCTGGAGCGTGAGAGGGCTCACGGCCTGAGAAGAAATCTATCACTGGGTTACTTAAATTGCATGTAACTAACTTGGGATAAAATCTGTGTGCAAACCCAAGAGAACCGGCTCAGCTGTAGGATAGGTATGTGTGCCCATTACATCAAACTGCGTCACTTTCCAGTGGTCACTGCAGCTCCAGACACAAGCCGCACGTGCAGAAACGTGTGTGCGAATTCCAAGGGGAGAGCGCAGGCTTCATCGGGCCAGTGACCTCATGCACTCACCTGCGTGGCAGATTCCCCAGTGAGCAGATTGACCTCTTCCGGTTTGGGGACCATGTAGGTAGTCAGAGGGCTCACCAGGTGCACCTGCTTCCCATCATGCCACGGCAGGATACCAGCATGATGGAGGAAGATGTAGGCATACAACGTCCCATTGTTTCTAGTTTTCTTTGGTACAGAAACATTAACTGTCCTAAAACAAAAGAAAGGACTGTTTTCCAACTATGTGCCTGTTAGGTTCCTCACGTAAACACACAAGGCAGACTACCCCCAAGTATCTTTATAAGTGACGCTGCTTCAAATTAATTTTAGCTTAGAAGTACTAGAACTGAAACCCACCTGCCAGGACTTACTGAAATCCCAAGTGCTGGCTTTCACAGACCGGTCTCTGTGGACGTGGGCAGCTGTGCTGAACACCGAATGCACCTGCCGTTCCTGCCTCGGTCTCTCGGCGCTCAGAGAAGTCAGTAACTGGCCCTGGTCATGGCTAAGGTGGCCAGGCGGAGGCCGACCCCAGACTCACTGCTTCCCCTGCCCCCTGCACTGCCTCCCACCGCTCTCGAATGGGGCGGGCTGGCCAGAGGACGGACCTTCCAGCACATCCCACATTCTCGTTACTCCTGTCTGACGCCTCCCAGACACCTCAGGGGAGGAAAACAGACTCCTGACAAGCAAGTTGCTTTTTTTTTTTAAGATTTTTATTTACTGAGAGAGAGAATGAGATAGAGCACGAGAGGGGGGAGGGTCAGAGGGAGAAGCAGACTCCCCGCCGAGCAGGCAGCCCGATGCGGGACTCGATCCAGGGACTCCAGGATCATGACCTGAGCCGAAGGCAGTCGCTCAACCAACTGAGCCACCCAGGCGCTCAACAAGTTACTTTTTAAGTTATACTCACTGAAATCTTAAAAACTAGGACCATAAAATAAATACCACTTTTAAAAGTCACTCTACAAATTTGAATATTTGCACCACTTCATCTATACAGTTATATTTAACTATAGTTTTCTACAAAACTGTCTTCTCCACCTCATTTCTTTCCAATACAGGGACCTCACTGAGCTACGTCGGCTACGACGAGACGAGCTGCTCGCTGTGGGGAATCACGAACGCCTTCTGTTCTCCAGGTCGTCCCCACCTCAAAACCTCCTGCTTTGGAAACTCTATGGCCACCGCCTCGCATCCCACAGCTGGTGACTGTGGTGTGAGCTACTTCCTGAGCGACAGACTCGTCCTCTGCTGCTTTCGCACAAAGCGGAAGTGTGCCCACAGCTCACACGGAGCACAGTTAAAGTCTCCCCCCGCGCACAGCGCGGGCTGACAGCCCTTCTCTGCGGTAACCTCCTCACGTACTCAACACTGCCCTTCCCACGGCCTCCACGTAACCCGCGGTCACCCCACCGCTGGCCCACGGTCCCAATCTTACCTCTCAAATTTTGACTCCACGTCAAAGTCTTCCACGTTCAGGACCAGATCCACGTTGTTTTCAGCACCAAGGCTGGACCGCGTGGTGGTGTACACGCTGAGCTGGAAAAGGACGCGCACGGAGTTAGGGGGGCAATGCCCCGGCAGAAAACCCGCGTCCAACTGCGACCCCCGGGGCGGAAACCTGACCGCCCACAAACGGGGAGAGGTTTCGTTTCCCTCCCAAGCAGCAAAACGGCCCCGGGACAGCAGTTATTAAGCCGGGTCGCAGACTACAACAGGGCAGGGTCCGGGCGCCTCCGGAGGGGAGACGAGGGGCAGGGGGCAGCGCTGCAGCCTTCCCGGAACCCCCGTACAGGCACGACCTGAAGGGTGCGGGGTCGGCTCGGCAGGAAGGGCCCCCGGACCCCGCGCTCACCTGCAGCTTGGGCCTCCGCGCCAGGTACGGCTGGATGCAGTTACCGTCGCTGGCGCACGGCCGGGTGTAGACGATGCCATACATGACCCAGCAGGTGTGCACCACGTACACCACGAACACGCCCACGACCAGGCTGGTGAAGGAGCTGCGGCCGCTCCACATGGCGCCGCCGCCCCCCGGGCCGAGCGCGGCGCCCACTTCGGCCCCGCCCGGCCCGCCTCGCAGCCGCGGGCCCCGCCGCCCGCCCGGCGCGCTGCCGGCCGCTCTGGCCGCCGCCGCTCACGCGAGAGCCGCCGCGCGCCGCCGCCACCGCCGCGGAGGAACGAACCCGCCGCGCGCCACGGGCCGCCGGCCGCCCTGCATGCTCCCGCCGCCCTCCGACCGATCTGTCGCCCCGGGATTCGCCGTCCGGCGGCCGCTTCCGGGTCCCGTGCCGCCCGCCGGAAGTGGGCGCGCCGCGCGGCCCCCTGGGAAACGCAGTCCGGCCAACGCCGCTCACGCACGCACGCTCGCGACAGGGGCGCGTCGCACGCTGGTGACGTCTCCTGCCCGCGCCGTCCTCCCGGCGTGCCTCGCGGGGTCCGGGGGCTTGGGCTTGGGCTTGGGCCTGGGCCTGTGGAGGGCGGGGTTGTCGCGAGGGGAGCGGGACGGGGAAGGGCACAGGTTGGTGAGGCGGTCGCGAGGGGGCGACGGGGGTCGGAGGGCGGAGGGGGCGCCGGGTGGGGGTCGGAGCGGGGCGGGGCTGCGAGGGGGCGGGGCGGTCGGGGGCGGGGACATGTGCGGGGGACGGGCGGGGTGGGCGCGGGGCGGAGCCTGGGCAGGGGCGGGGCGGGGCCATGGGCAGGGGGCGGGCTCGGAGCCGCCACGCAGGGGTGGCGGGGACCCCTGGGGACCGCCCCAGTCCGGGGCCGCCAGCGGGACCCTCCACCGCGGGGTTGGTGCTGTCCGCAGGCCCGCCGGACCCACATGGGGTGAAATGTTAGCATTTAGGAACCTGGTTGGAGGCGATACCAGGGTTCGTGCCATTGTTGAAGCCCTTTCTATTTCTGGAGTTGCGGCAAAATAAAAAGTTACAGAAAAGAAATAGTCAACAAACAACAATTAAAAGGCGCGATTTCACTGGTTATGTTGTTTCACTATAAACCCCGCGGGGGGGGCGATTTTGAAGAAACAACATTCCTGGAATAAAAGGGTCTCCGTGCAGCGGGGCGGGGGCGGGTGGGGGCCCTGGCGGAACCCCCCACCGTAAGGCTGCCTCTGCTGGGGTTGGGCAGCTGGGGAGTTGCAGGAGGGCGGGAGGCCAGTGGCGCTGGGACCTTCTCCGGGGAAAGCCTCCCGGTCGGCCCTGGACAGGCACGCGCTCTGCCTGGTCCCATCAAAGTTCGAGAACCCTCCATCCCGCGGAGCTCCGCAGCCCATAGTTCAGCTCTCTGCAGGGGCATTCTTTTCTCTGACATAATCAAGAACACGGCAGGCATTTCTGGAAATGCTAGAAGCTATTCATGACCCAATAAACTGCTTAAGCTTTTCGGAGGAGGGGGCGAATTGCTTCAGGGTGGGGGTCTCAGGGGGCTCGCGATGGATAGGAGAGTGACTTAAGCAGAGACGGTGGAGGGGTGGAGGCCTCCCAGGAGAGAGGGAGCTAAGCTGAGTGCAGGGGTGGCTCTGGGCCACCTGCTCCTTGGATCTGGGCCAGAGATTTGGGGCCATTAGGGACTTTTCCCTGCTCTTACACCCTTATGCACTTAGTTATTCTGCTCTGTAGACCCCACTCGTGGCCCTATTGGCTCAACCATTGGAATGGTGTGTCATAGGACCACCTCTCCCGTCTGTTCTCTGCTTAGCAAACCTGCCTCCTTGTCACCCTGAGTGTGAACTCCATCTTCTTGGACAGACTTACCAGCCCTCTGCAGGGTCTTTAGGCCATGCTAAAGTCACAGCCATCTTTGACCCCTGAGCTGTCATGCCCTGCACTCCTGCCACACCTGAGGAGCCCCTACGGAGCCAGGCCGCTCCACACCCTGCAGCTTTGCTCTCACTGCTCTGGTCTGGGTAGTGCAGGAAGGAATGCTGTAGGCTGCAGGGAACAGAGACCAACTGCAGCTACGTAAGCATAAGAGGGGATTGGCAGGATCTACAGGATGGGGGTCTCATGGAATCCAAAGGCCAGGACGCAGCCAGGCCTCGGGAAGGAGCTGCAGAGCCCCCAGGGGTTCTGAGGTTCATACCCCTTTCCCCCCTCTCTCACTCAGACTGAGTTTTGATCTGGCTTGAACTCTATTCCAGGTGCAGAGAGTTATTGACAAGCAGGGACAAAAGCTACACCACAAAGCGGGGTGTCTGCTGCTCCTGCATCTAGAAGCTGGTGCAGGCAGGTCGGGTCCAAGGATCCCAAGGGCGTCCTGCAGGACCAGCCAAGAGTGTCCCTGGCTACGCACAGGAGAGAGGTCGAACGTGAGCCAGCAGGAGGTGGACGCAGAATTCATTGAAGGTATAGAGAGAGCGCAGGTCCAGACAGAGTCTGGGAGACTCAGATAGGAAAGGAGGGAGTCTCATCTTTGTTTGGGGCCTGGTCTGGTGGTCTGGTGTGTGTGTTCTCTCAGACATCCACATGTCTTACGTGAGTCAGTCATTCCTTGGAGCCTGGGGTCATGGCATCGAGATGTTTAGTGCTGGTGGCCTGGAATACACATGTGATGGTTTCATCTGGTCGTTCTCGCCTGGTCCTTCCTTAGATATTGTCTGTTCTAGAGAAATCACTAACTCCTTATCCCTTACGAGGAGGACATACACTATTTACACTATGAGGCTTGTGTAAAGTGGGAGTGCAGGTCCTAGTAAGAAGAAAAGCAGGAAAAGGAACAAAGTGGATTTTTTATGGAGTCCTTCCGTTTCCTTATCTCAAAGCTGTAAAAAGGTCTTGAATGGCATTCCTGGAAGGTCAGATGCAAACCCCGTGCTGTGCAGGGACTTGGGACGGACCCGGCTTCTAGGCTGCTTCCATATCTTGGCTATTGTAGATAATGCTGCTATAAACAGAGGGGTGCACATATGTATCCCTTTGAATCACCATGTTTGTATCCTTTGGGTAAATACCTAGTAGTGCAATTGCCGGGTCATAGGGTAGCTCTATTTTCAACTTTTTGAGGAAACTCCATACTGTTTTCCAGAGTGACTGCACCAGCTTGCATTCCCACCAACAGTGTAGGAGGGTTCCCCTTTCTCCGCATCCTCACCAACACCTGTTGTTTCCTGATTTGTTAATTTTAGCCACTCTGACTGGTGTGAGTTGGTTTCTCACTGTGGTTTTGATCTGCATTTCCCTGATGCTGAGTGATGATGAACATCTTTTCATGTGTCTGTTGGTCATCTGGATGTCTTTGGAGAAATGTCTGTTCATGTCTTCTGCCCATTTTTAATTGGATTATTTGTTTTTTGGGTGTTCAGTTTTATGAGTTCTTTATATATTTTGGATACTAATCTTTTATTGGATATGACATTTGCAAATACCTTCTCCCATTCCATAGGTTGCCTTTTAGTTTTGTTGATTGTTTCCTTCCCTGTGCTTCTAGAAGCTTTTTATTTTGATGAAGTCCCAATAGTTTATTTTTGCTTTTGTTTCCCTTGCCTGAGGAGAAATATCTAGAAAAAGTTCGCTATGGTAAGTTGTAATAACTTTAAACAATAAATTTCCGTTTTTGCTCTCCTATTGATTCTTTCTAAATTGTCATACATTTCACTTCTATGTATACCATCAAGTCCATGATACACAGCTATTTTTGTTTTAAACAATTATATGTTGAATAAGTTAAACACGAGCACAGATGTACTTTGTACATATATTTATGCTCTCTTGGCTCCTTTGTGCATATCCTGGCTTCTAGCTGCTGTTTGTTGCTTTACCCTCCATTGCTCCCTTTAGCGCTTCTTATTATGCAGATCCAGTGGTGGTGGATTCTGTCAACCATTATTTGTAGGAAAATGCTTTTAATTTGCTTTCATTTTTTTTTTGAAAGATATTTTCACTAATTTTAGGGTCCCCAGTCGACAGGCATGTTTTCTCCAGCATGTCAAAACACACTGTTTTATTGTCTTTCGGCTTGCACTGTTTCTGATGAGAAATGAGCAGTTATTCCTAATCCTGTTCTTCTGTATATAGGGTGTCCATTTCCTCTGGCTGTTCTTAGAATTTTTTTTTTTTTTTAAGAAGCCATTTTTTCCAGCAATTTGTCAATGATATGCTGTAGCGTGGTTCGTCTTGTTTGTCCTGCTCGAGGCTTAGCAAACTAATTTAACTTGGGAATTTCATCAAATTTGAAAATGTTGCAGCCAAGAAGTCTTTAAATATTGTTTGCCTCTTCTGTGACTCTTGTTGAATGAACGGCTTGATGCTGTTCTGATGTCGATGAAGGTCTGCTTATTTTTTCAACTTTTCGTCCCTCCATGTTTAGGTTTGAACACTTTCTAAGGTTATATATTTCAGGTTTACTGATTTTCTTTTTTTTCTCTGTAGTTTCCAAACTGCTGTTAAGCTCATCCTGTGAATTTTTCATTTCAGATGTTATATTTTTCGTTTCTAGAAGTTCCACTGGGTTTTAAAAATTTTTGTGTATCCTGGAGAAAACACCATATGGTAAATGGACACATTCCTTTCATCCTGTACAGGTGCACGTTTCTCCGTTTTGTGGTCTGTCCGCATGTTCAACCATCTCTGTACTGGTAGGTATTTGAGTTGTTTGCAGCCTTTAGCTGTTAAAACGAGGACTGTAATGCATAACCTTGAACATACATCCTTCCTTCCTTCTTCTTTCCTTCCTTCCTTTCTTCCCTCTTTCCTTCCTTCCTTCCTTCCTTCCTTCCTTCCTTCCTTCCCTTCTTTCCTTCCTTCCTTCCCTCCTTCCCTCCCTCCCTCCTTCCTTCCCTC
>NW_022589720.1:877310-986058 GCF_004348235.1 Phoca vitulina
CTTTTTTTTATTTTTTTAATTTTTTTTAAATTTTTTTTTTTTAAGTTTTTTATTTATTTGACAGAGAGAGACACAGCGATAGAGGGAACACAAGCAGGGGGAGTGGGAGAGGGAGAAGCAGGCTTCCTGCTGAGCAGGGAGCCTGATGCGGGGCTCGATCCCAGGATCCTGAGATCATGACCTGAGCCGAAGGCAGACGCTTAACGACTGAGCCACCCAGGTGCCCCCTTCCTTCCTTCTTCTTTCCTTCCTTCCTTCTTTCCTTCCTTCCTTCCCTCCCTCCCTCCTTCCCTCCCTCCCTCCTTCCCTCCCTCCCTCCTTCCTTCCCTCCCTCCCTCCTTCCTTCCCTCCTTCCCTCCTTTCTTCCTTCCTTCTTCTTCCCTTCCTTCTTTCCTTCCTTCCTTCCTTCTTCCTTCCTTCTTTCCTTCCTTCCTTCCTTCCTTCTTCCTTCCTTCTTCTTTCCTTCCTTCCTTCTTTCCCTCCTTCCCTCCTTCCTTCCTTCCCTCCTTCCTTCCTTCCTTCCCTCCCTCCCTCCTTCCTTCCTTCCCTCCTTCCTCCTTCCTTCCCTCCTTCCCTCCTTCCTTCCCTCCTTCCTTCCTTCCTTCTTTCCTTCCTTCCTTCCCTCCTTCCTTCCTTCTTTCCTTCCTTCCTTCTTTCCTTCTTCCTTTCTTCCTCCTTTCTTCTTTCCTTCCTTCCTTCCTTCCTTCTTCTTTCCTTCCTTCCTTCCTTTTTTTTGCCAGCGTGTCTTTGGGATAGATCCTCAGAAGTGGAATTGTTGCTTGAAATGATAAATGCCTGTGTACTTTTCCAGCTATTGCCAAATGCTTTCCCTTGGGTGTGTGGCTTGTGTCCTACCCGTGAAGTACGAGGATGTCTGTTTCTTCGTAGCTCTGCCGTCAGAGGGCAGTGTCAGACCTTTGGGGTTTGGCCAATTTGTTAGGTGAGATGTAACTTCGAGTTGTTTTCATTTATGTTTCCCTGATCATGAAAAATAACTGGCTTCCTTTGGAGCAGGAGCTGTGGTTATTCTGGGCCCCTTTCTGTGCTGCGCCTGGGGTGTTTGATGAGCTCAAGGAATAACCACCACCCCAGTCCATTCCTTTCAGTGCTGAGATGGGACAAGCTCTGCAGGATTTATTCAGTGAAAATAAAATCCCATTCAGTGAATTTATGGGTTTGGGAAACTGAAAAGTGCAATTTAGGCGCCACCTAGGTACACATACTAGAAATAAGACACTTACCAGATGCAGTTAGGGGTGAGCACTCAACTCTGTGCATCTTCTCCTCTGGGACCAAGCCGACTCTGTGTTTCTAGATGTTGTCTCAGAAGGTGAAGGAGGCCACCACTGGCGAGTCCCGGAAGCTGGACAGCGTTGTCAGATGAGGTGCATACCCTCCCTAGTGTTCTCTTTTGTGAAATCAGGATAACGTGCTGATGGGCAGCATGGTCAGGGAGAGTGAGGGTTAGAAGCCACGGAGCAGGACTTCGAGAACGGCCACCTTGTGTGAGCTTCATGGCTTGTTAAGGACGCGGGTGTGTGGGAGGCGTCGGCTGGGCCCTGGGCTCTGTGAGTTCTCGTGGCTACCATAACTGGGTCCACAGATGGGTGGCTTCGCCATCACACATTTATGTTCCCTTGTGTTGGAGGCTGGAAGTCTGAGATCCAGGTGCAGGCAGGCTGGTTTCTCCTGAGATCTCTCTGCTAGGTGTGTTGATGCCGACTTCTCTGTGTGTCCTCACATGGTCGTCCCTGTGTGTGTCTGTGTCCTGCTCCCCTCTTCCTGTAAGAACACTGGTCCTATTGGGTCAGGGTGCACCTAAACGACCTCCTTTAGCTTGATCACCTCTGTAAAGACCTTACGTCCAAACGCAGTTACGGACTGAGGTGCCAGGGGTCAGGGTTTCAACAGATGAATTTGCACAAGATGATTCATGCCATAACAGCCCCCCGCCCCCAACGTGTCACTATAATCCCTGTTGTTTTGAGGGTCAGAGGAAATGCCAGGGGAGCATGAGGTCGTGGGAAGGGGAAGACGCAGACCAAGTCAGGGTATTCAGAGCTCCTCTGCATCTCCAACACTTGGCTCCACACGGGTCCCCGGAGATGCTCCCCACCTGCTGGGGAGGGAGGAGGCGGGCATCTCTGTCATTGTCTGAGGGGGCTGGTGTCACATCAGGCGTGTGCCCGCGAACGGGGAAGTTTGGCCGGTTCAGGCATTGGGAGCGGGGCCCTTGGATTCCACTGCCCTCGGGAGGTGCTGATGGTCCCCCACGGTGCTGCCCTCATCGACAGCCCCATTTCCCAGGAGGAAAATCAATGAGCTTACAGGTTGCAGCCTTAGAAGACACAAGCCCTATTAATTATCTTACAAAAAGCCAGCTAGCCTTCCCACAGAGCTTTTAATGGGACTTTGTGTCAATACTGTGGTTTGCAGTCACCTCAGGAAACCTGTTTTGAACAAATAGTAGATTCTGTTCTCTGGAACGCATGGGCACGCACAACTTCTGGAAGCCAACAAGCTGTGGAAACAGCTCTTCACGTGGCAGGAAGCAGTCAGCTCGAGGCGGCTGTGTCTCATGCCTGATCAAGCATCCTGACTTCGGCTTCGGCGGGCAGCTCCCCCGCCTGCCAGCCCTGGGCTCTGACTGCTGACCGCGTGCGGTAACGACAGCCGCGGACCAGCCACGTGGACGCCCGAGCGACAGGCACTCCCAGGAGCGCGGACGTGCCTGGGCCCCGGTCAGCTCCGGCGGCAGGGTCTTCGGACGTCCGGAGGGGCGCGCCCGTGGTGGGCGTCACAACTGTGCGGCCCGGGGCCCGGACGGCCTGTGACTGAAAGCACAGAGGCTGTCCGACAGCGCTGTCCTGACGCCAGTAGCCGCTGGTTCTGTTCAATGCCCACAGCCTACCCCACACTGGAGCTTTTGCAGATAAGGAAACTGAGGCAGGAAGCATCTGGGGCTGGGGTCGGGCCGCTGACCACCCCTTGAGCGGTGCTTGGGCCGCCCCCGCCGGCGTGAGGGGCTGGATGGTGGACGCCTGAGGGTCTGTAAGGAAGGGCCGGGGGTCGGTGATGTGCGGGGTCTCCCCAGGCGGGAGGGGGGCTGGGGGTGCCCCGGGCTCTGCCTCTCTGGAGTCTGAGCCACCTCGAGGGGGTGGACGTGCCTGTGGCCGCGGAGGCCCGGGGGGCCCCCACAGGCGGAAAGCCCCAACACGGGGCGTGTCTCAGACCCAGGAGCCGGGGCAGCCGCCGGGGGGTCACAGTGCCCTCCCGCGCCTTCAAACTCGGGGTCCAGTCAGCGGGGAGGAGGGCCTCCCAGCTGTGCCCGCGAGGAACCGTGGGTGGCCGCGCACATACAACGGGTCGGTCACACGGGATGAGACCGCCGACGCTGAAAGGGGAGCTTCTGCCCCCGCCGGCTCTGCATTCCTCGTGGACTCATGGGCTCTTGTTTTGTTAGCCGGTGCTAGGGACTGCATGCTCACGTCCCCCAAATTCCCATGCCGAAGCCCCAGCTCCTGCTGTGGGGTCAGGAGGCGCCCAGGCTAGATGGGGTCACAGGAGTGGGGCCCCCAGGGTGGGATCAGCGCCCTTGTAAGTAAAGACGCCAGTGTGCCGCTCCCCCGCAGCCCCCACCCCCCAGGCCCCGCCTGTCTCTGCTGCTCCTTTCTCCCCAGGTGACACCCTGCTACCCCCAGGGCCTCGTGCTCCCAGGGCCTCTGTGCAGAGCCCACAGCTGCTGTCCTGAACGTCTTAATGAGTTTCGAAAAGGGCCCTGGATTCTCGTTTTGTGCTGGGCCCGCCAATTACACAGCGGCTTCTGATTATCTGCAGCGTTTGCTGCTTGCTCGATTCTAGAACATACACAAGGTAATTTCGGGTTTGCTAAGTCATATCTCTGAGCGAAACAGATTTCCTAACTAGGGCACGGTGTCCAAGCACAGTGCTCTGGGTTTGTCGTGCCGTATACGGTCACAGTGCTGGCTCCCGAAGGCCTGGGCCGGGCAGGGGCCGGGGCTCAGGCCCCCCTCCGCCTCCCGCGGGCTGCGCGGGCCCCCCTCCGCCTGCTGGACGTCCCGCTGGCCTCAGGGTGGCCAGTTAGGGCGGGCAGGGGCCGAGACGGGAGGGGTGAGGCAGGCCGGGGGGCTGGGGAGGGGCGCCCAGGTGCCCAGCAGGGGGCTGCTGCAGGGAGAGGGGCTGGCCTCAGGCGTGGCCGGGCAGGCACGCGCACCTGCTCGCTCAGGTCACCCGATTTCAGCTACACGCACCTCAGCACACGGGCGGTGGTGCTGCCTCGGCCCCGGGAAGGAACCACAGGGCAGGAACGGGAGCAGGCTGAGCAGGGCTCCCCTGCAGCCCCTGGCAGAGCAGCCCGGTCAGAGGCGGCCCCCAGCCCCAGGACCAGCTTCTTGCAGACCCTCTCCGCCTACTGGACCCAAGGGGAGCAGCGGCCACCGGCCGTGGGCAGCAGCATGGGTCAGCGTGGTCCAGATATATTTGTGTCTCTAGTTAGTCCCCTGGAGCCGTAAGAAAACGAGATGGATTAGAAAGCCAACTTTTCCATGTGCTCGCAGTGATCAGCGAGTGCGGCTGGACATGCTCTCTCAGTGACCGCCTCGGGGAGAGCCGACACACGAGTGTCCGTCCCACAGCTGCCACCCACCGGGGATCCTCGGGTCCTCTCCGCACCCTGGCTGGGTTTCAGCTCCTTCAACGCCGGGGACCACCCCTGGCCCGGGCTCGGGGGGCGGCGCAGTGGAGGAGACGCCGGCCTCTACGCTGGGGATCCCTCCTCCAGCCAGGAGCCCGTGGCCGTGGACAAACCCCAGGCCCCCTGAAACGGCCCCCCGTGCGGGAACAGATCGAAGCGGGCGGCATTCATTTGCCACCTTGCGGAATGGATCTGTAGGTGAAGGTCCCCTTCACCTTCTCAGCTTTTAAAAGGATCATTTTGTGGTACAATAGGACTTTTTAGAATTTTAGATTTAGTTTCTCTGTGTGAAAAAGGCTTAGCAGATATCAGAACGTTTAATAGCTGATGGGTTGTAACGCACCTTTGAATGCGCTTGTTGAAAAGCCACTCCAAATATTAGCCTTAGATCCAGACGGAGTGAGCTCGCCGTGCGGCCCGCGGGGCTTTGCAGCGGCACCTGCGGCTGAATGAACACCTGCAGCCTTCAGCCTCCGACCCAAGCAAATGTTGTGTCTGACGGACCCTTCCTCTACACAACAAATAAGAAAGAGGAGCTTAGCTCCTGCAATAAGAAAAATTATTTAAATTCTAGATAAATACATTTGGTGCATAAGTCAATACAGGCTCGGTTTTTAAAGTTCAGTTAGAGAGACGGGAGGTTTCTGCATTCAATCTGGAGAAGGATGCCTGAGCCAATGGTGCCTTCTAGTCACGCTGTGGGCTTGGAGGACCTCGGGGTCTGCGGTCCTCACAGGGGCAGCCTCCCCAGAAAATGCCACCCCCTCGAGGAGGGGGCTGTTGCTCAGGGCGGAATTTCCTGGTGTCACGAGCATCCCATGTTCATCGAAGTCCCCCCAGGACAGTGAGGGGAGGCCGGGCAGGGGAGAGAAGAATGTCCTTGGTCCCTTGGGTGTTGGTGGAGGTCTGTAGCCGGGGTGAGTCAGTGTCTGAGTCCCTGGGTCTGTGTAACACACGTCTGTGTCCAGGGAGGGGGGTCTACCAAGTGAAGGCGCAAGAAAGGGCCCCACGTGGGACCCTGCCGGAGACCGTCTGGGCTACACCGCAGCCAGCGTGGGGTGGGAGGCCATGGGGGCGTTCCCGTCCCTGCGTGGCTTCGGCCCTGCCCGCAGGCCGGCTCCCCATGTCCCCTACGCAGCCTCCCAGCTGTTCCCGGGGGCCTCTGAGAGCAAGCCCAGGTCCTCGAGTCGGGCAGAGGGCACCAGGAACCCCGGCACAGCGGCCCGCACATCCTGGCTCCCTCCCCCGGAGCGCAGCCGCACCGTCCAACACAGGGCCTGCATTCCCGTGTGATTCAGCAGGTCCGCCCACGGCGGGCTGGCGTGCGCTGGTGTCGGTGACCTACGGCCCTGACCCCCAGGGGCCCTTGACTCCTGCCGCAGACGCTGCTACGGGTTCCAGGACTAAAGGTTGTGAGGCCTCCTGCCCTGGGCCACGCGGATAACTCAGCCCCCACCCCGTCCGCCGGGGCGCCGGGGCCCCTCTGCTGTGTGCCCAGATGACAGGCCCCCTCCCCCTCGGGACATGGCCCCTTCTCAGACCTGCCTGCCCTGGGCTTCCCTTCCCCACCTGCCAGCTTGGTCAGACGGGCAGTGTGGGGCTGGAGGGACCTGCAGCTGGGGGTGACCAACCACGAAGGGCAGGACTCCGCGTCTGCGACCCGGCGGACTGTGAGCTCCCTTCCCCCCCTCCGGCTGCCTCCCTGCGCCCGTCTCCCTGTCCCCCTCGGTCTCCGTTCCTCTCTCTCGCTCAAGCATGCACACACCTGAGGCACATGTTCTACAAGACAGACCCTGCCCTTCGCAGGGACACCTGACTCTGACATTTTCTATTTTGTTAAATTAAAAAGAAAATGAAGCCAGCCTCACTAAATGGACATATTCTGACGTTTCCATTCCATGTAATGACACCAGCCGGGGCAGCGGCAGGAACAGGGGTCTCAGGCTTGGCTGAAGGGGTCCCCGGGGCCGCGTGCAGGAGCCCTGGCCCACCCGGCAGGTGGAAGGGGGGTGCGGGGCCGCTGCTTTGCCTTTCTTTTCCCAGCTCTGGGGTGAGCCTTCCCTGTGCAGCCAGGTGAGCTGCGTCTGAGGACCCTGATCTGTTGGGTGGGCACGGTGCCCCAGGCTTTGTGCTGCGTTGGTGACCCAGGGACCTCTGGGAGGAGGAGGGCAGTGTCTTCTGTGGGGGACAACAGAGCATAGGACTTCACTCATTAACTGTATCTCAAACAAGGCAACCTCTTTATTTTTATTTTTTTTTAAGATTTTGTTTATTCATTTGAGACACAGAGATAGAGAGAGCATGAGCAGGGGGAGAGGCAGAGGGAGAGGGAGAAGCAGGCTCCCCGCTGAGCCAGGAGCCCGATGTGGGGCTCGATCCCAGGACCCCAGGATCATGACCTGAGCCAAAGGCAGACGCTTCACCATCTGAGCCACCCAGGTGCCCCAAGGTGACCTCTTTTTCTGCTGTCAGTAATCAGGAGGCTGGTAAAGGCCATGAAGATGCTGGTTAGATGCATCTACGGAGATTAAAGGGGATTGTGGAATCAAAACAAGAAAAGACAGACACGGAGAATCCACTTACCCTGTAAATCACCTATTTCCCTGATGCAGAGCCTTTATTAAAATGCTTCTCTCAAAGGAAAAATCTCACAGCTTTTCTGGGATTTAACACCCAGACTTTGTGTCTAAAGGTCATTTAGCGAAGAGTGTAAATCCGATGGTAAAGTGCAGTGTGGACAGGGTACTGAGATGTGCCACAGACAGAAAAGGGGGCAGAGGCAGGCTCTTCCCTCCCAGGGAGCTTGCTTTCTGCAGCAGGTTAGTGTAGGAAGAAAACAAGGCTTCAGGAGTTTTTGAAATTAGTTCCACTTGTATCAAAAAGCCTGCCATCTCCTTGGAGAATAAATATAGCACTCGTGTGTCAAGCCCCACAGGGGGGATTTACCAGAATGACAGACTTTTAGATGTAATATAGGACCTTCTACTCATTCACACACCCATCCGCCATCTATGCTTCTATTCCTCCATGTGGTTCATCCACCCAGATACACCTCCATCCATCTATCCATCCTTCTATCCATCATCCATCCATCCACCCATCCATCCATCATCCATCCATCCATCCGTCCATCCACCATCTATCCAGCCATCCATCTTTCATCCATCCATCCATCCATCCATCATCCACCCATTCATCATCCATCCACCCATCCATCCATCATCCATCAATGTATCCATCCACTCCCCATCAACCCAAGCACCTGCCCATCAACCACCCACCCATGTATTCTTCTATCCATCCCTCTACCACCCATCCATTCATCATCCAGCCATCCATCCACCTATCCATCATCCATCCACCCATCCATCCATCATCCATCCATGCATCCATCCATCCACTATCCATCAACCCAAGCCCCTGCCCATCAACCACCCATCTACGTATTCTTCTATACATCCCTCTACCATCCATCCATCCATCATTGATCCATCCATCATCCATCATCCATCCATCCATCAACCCAACCACTGCCCATCAACCATCCATTCCTCTACCATCTATCCATTCATCATCCATCATCCACCCACCCACTCTCCCATCCATTCTTCTACCCTTCCTTGCCTCTCTTCCTCTACCTATCCATCTGTTCACCCATCTACTCATTCACCAAACCCCCACCTGTGTTCATGTAAATGCCCAACCATTAACTCATTTATCTGTAAATAAATATTAAGTGCCATTGTCAGCCATGTAACAGGCCTATTCAGGTGTGTCTGTGTGTCTCTCTCTTCCCTTACAGGGTCACCAGTCACACTGGATTAAGCCCACCCTACTTCCGTATGACCTCGTGTTAACTAGTTTCATCCTGGTCCATGTGTTTCCATGCGTACCACCACCACCAGCATTGCACAATGAGAGCCGCTCGCATTGGGGAGCGTGTGGGGCAACAGAAGCACTCACATCTCGAACATCCTCCAAAACGACACTAACATAACAATGATCATACGTCTCCAAGTACGGTCACACTCTGAGGTGCTGGGGGTTAGCACTTCGACATCTCCTGCTGGGGGACATGAGCCCCAGACGTCCCTGCCGCCTGTCTGCTCTCCTGCTGAGCTGACATGCACCTGTTCCGATGCGGACCAGCGTTCCCGTCGGTTCCCGTTTTGCGTTCATGAACCCCCGCACGTGTGTCTGACACAGCGTGTGCATACTCTGTGGGGTGCACAGCTGCGGGTGGAATTGGGGCATTTGGGGATGTACCGCATCCCGGCTGGAACTCCTGAGAAGCAGAGCCTGAAATGGGGGTGCACCCGACTCAGAAGTGGGACACTCTCAGGAGAAAGCGAGGAGGAGGTGGAGGAAAGAACAGACACGGTTTCAGGTGAAGTCGAGCCCAGCCTGACCCACGGGGGGCTCGGGAGCACACTTCTACCTCGGACGGGGGTGCCCAGCATCTGCGCACTCGAATCAGTCAGTGACTGGCAGCCGGCCACCCCGGGCTGGGCTCGAATCCCAGGCATCTCTGGGGGATGCAGTCCCCGAGAGTTACACCGGAGCAGGTGGGGGGGAATGGTCACACCTGGTGTCCGGAGGGCTACCGTATGTGGGGTGGGGCACCAGCAGCTCCCAGAACTGGGTCTGCTACTGTACGTTCAACTTCGTAGACAACGCAAACGCTTTCCCACGTGGATGCGTTAATTTATTTTCCTACCCAAGATGTAGTTGAGTTCCCGGCACCTGCCTGCTCACTGACATGGGTGTCGGACTGCTCAGATCCAGCTGCTGTGGCAGGAACGTCACATCCCATCTGCTTTGCACATCCTCATTCTTAGTGGGGTTGAGCGTCTTTTCACAGGCGCATCAACCATTGGGACACGTCACCTTTGCGTGTGCCTGCCCACTTTCCTACTGCGTTTTTGTGGTATTAGAACTCATCATACATATATATTTGGCTTTTGTCCAGGGTTCCTGGCTCACTGCTCCCCAAATTCTTGGCATTTCCCAAAAGAAGAGCCATGGGAGCATCTTTTGTTACAATGTCTGATCTCTGGTCCTGGGTTCGTGAAGTCCCTTCCTGCCACCAGGATCCGATGCGTATCTTGTCATTCACAAGCCTCTTTACACCGCAACTGGGTTTACATTCATGAGGTGACTTTGGGAAATGCCTGAAGGGGAAGGACTGTTGCCAAGGGAACCAGCCCTGAATTTCAGTCCTGCCCCCTGATTTCCAGGGGAGCCCCAAGGGAGGTTGAATCAGCCGCCAGTGGTCAACCACACCTGTGTAGTGAAGTCTCCTAAAACTGGGGAGGACAGGGATCAGAGAGCGCCCAGGCTGGCAAACCAGACCCCCTCCATGCGCCACCGTGCTGGGCCCTGAACTCCAGGAGGACAGAAATTCTTTTGCTACGGACCTCACCCTGTGTGTCAGTTGATTCGGATCCTTTACCATCCTTGGTAATAAACCAGTAATCTAGTGAGTTAACTAGTTTCCCTGAGTTCTGTGAGCCACTTTAGCAAATTAATTGAACCCCAGGAGGGGGTTGTGGGAACCTCTGACTTACAGCCATTTGGTCAGAAGCACAGGTGATGCCTGGACTTGTAACTGGCGTCCGAAGTGGCAGTGGGGTGGTCGCGTGGGACCGAGCCCTTAGCCGGCGGGATCTGACGCCAGGTCCAGGTCAGGAGTGAGTCAAACTGCAGGACGCCCAGCTGGGGCTGCCCACAATTGCTTGGTGTGGGGAACTCTCCCTCATGTCAGAACCGGATTCAGAATCAACACTGACCACAGACCAACACCGTCCCCCGGTTTATTGATTTGTAGGACTTCTTTATATATTTGAGATCACTTCCATATGTGGCTCAGCTCCAGGCAGCATATGGCTGTCTGTCCACGGGCTGCCCAAGCAGGACCCCAGCCCAGACACCTGGGACCAGGACACCCGTGAAATTCCGGTCAAAACCCAAGGGTTGTGGAGACAAGAACTCTCAGCAATGCTGTGGTGGCGGGCTCCATGGAAGGAGCACCCTGGGACTGTCCAGAGAGGTGCTGCATCCCTGGGCTGTGCTTGGCTTTCCATGAGGATCTCTGCTGATTGCTGCAGACCCAGTGTGAGAGTGGGTGTCTGGCTGTGTGTGTGTCCATGTGCACATGCACGTTCATGTGTGATGTGTACAGCACGCATGCAGTGTATGTGTCCACGTGCAGTGTCCACACGCCGTGTGTGTGTGTCCATGTGCACATGCATGTCCATGTGTGATGTGTACAGCACGCATGCAGTGTATGTGCACATGCAGTGTCCACACGCCGTGTGTGTGTGTGTCCATGTGCACATGCGTGCACGCACGTGTGGGTATGAGCAGCACAGCCCACACATCTGCGTGATCATGTGTGGGGCATGTGCAGCATGCATGCTCTGTGTACATGCATGTGTGTCCCTGCGTGTCCGGCGATATGGAGGAAGGACAGCCTGACCCGCAGGAGTTCTGGGACGTCTTTCTCACTCCAAGACCTCTGGCCCCACAGCTCTCCCAGGTATGTGACTCCTGGAAGCCTCCCTGTGGGGGCTGTGGCCACAATCAGGCCTCTGTTTTGCCAGCTTCTTCCAGGGACCTGCAGGTGCCCACCCTGCACCTGGGGTGAGGGCACAGCTGGAAGAGAACAGGCCAGGGTCCTGCCTGCACCATGAGAGGCCACCAACAGTGAGTCCGAGTGGACCTTGCCTGCTCCTGAGGCACCTTGGTGACTGGGGAGCAGGGGGCATAATGACGCTGTGGACCACGTGGCTCCTCCCCTTGGGGCAGGTTTTTTGTACCCCCCCCAGGGTGTGTTGTGATGGCTCATCTTCACCTTCACATGCAGAGGCTGGCAGAGGTGGGGACACCGGTGTGGACAGGACCCTGGGGAAGCAGCACGGGAAGCTCTGGATGGTTGAGGCGTGGCTCACTGGCATGTGGCCGGGGATGGAGCTGACCAAGGACTTTGTGTGTGTCCCGTGGTCCCTGATAAAATGACACCCGAAGGAAGCAAGGTGTATTTTGGGGGATCTGGAGGAAGAATGATCGCATGGGTGGGTATGAGGGTCCTCTTGTGGGTGTGCCTTCAGGATCCTCTGGCTGGGGCAGCGCTGGGAGGCCTGGGGGGAGGGACCAGTGTCCTATGAGGTGGGTCATGGCCTGGCGGGAGGGACCCGCTGCCTGAATGCTCAGACCAAGGTAGGGGTGTTGGTGTTTATTCCAAGCTTAACGATAAGCCAGAGAGGTCTCCTCTGGGCTGTGGCCAGAGCTGACTGGTATCTAGAAGGACCCTTTTGGCCACAGAGTGGATAAGAGATCCTCAGGGGACCAAGGGCAGGGATCCACTCGGGACTCTGGGGTCCTATCCCCAGCAGAGGGGCTTGGGCTGTGGGGTGGCGGTGGTCTGACTACAGGGCTGGAGTCTGGACACGTGGAGAGCCTGCAGGGAGCTGATGGCAGAGGAAGGCTCAGGAGCGGCAGGACGGGTGGTGCAGAGCCGGCAGGCATGAGGGGAGCTTGCAGGCCTGTGCCCTGGGGCGCTCCCTCTGGGTGGGAGAGGGGCTGCCGCCCTCGGGGCAGGGGTGAGCCACAGCTCGAGCAGAAGAAGGCGGCCACACAGCTACGGTCCATTTTCCCACGTAGATTTATTGTTGGTGACGACTCACACGAGGAGCCGACTACGGACACAGACAGACAGACGTTGACGACACCCTTATCTACACAGAGTACTCAAGGCGCCTCGAAGGGCGAGGGTAAACCTGATTCCTCCTGGCCACGACCGCCAACCACCTGCAGCCCACGAGCCAGCTTCCCGAGTGCTGGGCTCCTCAGCCTGTGGCACCGAGGTCCCTGGCCAGGGGTGGCCGCACGGCGGCGCGCACAGTGTGGCCTCTCAGCGCCAGGGGCACAGAGCCGCGTGCTGCCTCCGGCCGTGGCCTTCGGGCGACGCCAGTGTGCGGGGCGCAGTGTGGCCGCGGTCCTCGCTGGGTGCTGCTGCTAACCTCAGGGACGGCGCCCAGAGCATCAGCAGACAGACCTTCAGAAGCCGACCCTGCATTCTGAGGAGCTCTGATGCACAGCTACACAGGATTTAAACAGCCACTCCCTCACACCAGCCGTGAGGCTGCGGATGTGACGTGCGCCCGGGGGAACTGGAACCCCGGCGGGCGCTGCCTCCCCAGGTCCTAGGTCTCCAGGCTGCCTGCTGCGGGCGCTCTGCGCGGTCAGGGCCCAGCGGGGCGGGGGCACGCACCCCTTCCTCCCGTGGCCGGGGGTCCGCAGTGAGGTGGCCACGACCGAGCGGGGCCCACAGTGGGCAGGAGGGGTGGCAGCCACGCGGATCCCCAGAGTCGTATTTCTGTCAGCGAGGAGGAAATACAGAGCATCTCCATCACGCACACCAGGACCCTGGGCGGGCTCCGAGCACACGGGGTGCGTGGTGTGGGGACACGTGGTGGCCCCCACTTTATTGCCTTTTGTGGTTTCCCCAGTGCACCTTCTGCACGATTAGGCAACATATGATATTTGGCTCTTTTAGTTTGAGCAAAATAAAATACCCAGGAAGTCACGAGCACTGGGCTCTCAGCATCCACAATTACCGCTTTTCTCCTCAATACACGGATGACAGCAAGACCCGCGCTCCGGGGCGGCCGGCGGGGGGTGGGGGCGGAAGGGAGCTGGCTTGGCACAAACAGAACACGGACGGATGTTTTCTACCTGCAGGAACGGGCACGGATCTACGTTAAGTGATCACAGACACAGCACGGACGGCCAGTCCTCTCCCCGTGGCAAAGGAAGGGCGTGAGGGGCCCGGAGGCAGAGCCCCCGTGTGGTTCTGGGAAGGCAGGAGTTGGGACAGTGGGCGCCCCCGCCTTCCTCTCGAAGCTGGGGCTCCTCCTCGGCGGCGTCTCCACTGCGGGGCGGCCGTGCCGGGCCTCCTGCTACCTCTACACCAGCAGCCAGTGGCGAAGCTAGGAAGGAAACAGGGTTTATTCGGAAGCAAAGCAGGAGGCTGCCTGGCTAGTGGTGGCTCCTGGCTGCCGACCCGACGAGCCCTGGGAGACCCCGTGCAGCCCAGGAAGCTCATCCGGGAGGCGGGAGGCGCAGGAGCAGCACCGCAGGCCCGACGCCCAGGTGAACCTTCCAGAAATACTCCTTGTACCGAATATAGGAATACACCCTTATATCGAATATGCAGGAATGAACTACGTTATGTGAACAATGATACATAATAACCCTTACGTAACTATATACGAATAAGTCTGTTGGCAAAGAAAAGACAGAGTGCACAGCTGCAGGGAGGGGCTAGTGCGGGGACCAGGCGAGTGTCACATCAGCGACTGGACAGACACTGGGCAGGCAGACCGGCGATGCCCCGAGGCCCCTGTGCCACCTCCCTGGGGCCTCTGAACCCGTCCCAGGGAAAGGCGGTACCCTGCGCCTGTGTCTTGCTTCGTGTGACCCCCAAGGAGCTCAGGGCAGGCCTGGCTCACCGCTTGGGGAGGCCAAGGTCGACAAGAGGGGGATTTAGTTCTCCAGCAAACGTCACTGCCTGTTACTAGGCAGCTGTTAGCTCAGCCTGTTTCTGAGCACCAGCCATTCGATCACGCTCAATGGCAAGAACCGTGTTTTTAAATGCTTCAGGAGGAGAGCATGCAGGGCTCGTTTCTGACACAGCCACACCGGGGATGGGAAGACGCCGAATCTACCCCTGGTTGGACGCCGCTCCCTGCCACCCTCCGGGAGGAGCTGCCGGCCGGGCTCACGCGGCCACAGGGCTCACGCTGCCTGCCGGGCTCCCCAGCGGCCGGAGCAGGACGGCAGCCCCAGCCCAGCAGACTGTGCAGGGCACACAGGCAGAAGGGAGCTGGGGCCCAGAGCCTGAGAGCTCCATGGGGACGTCCCACTTCAAACCGATCTACTTTTCGGGAACGCAGAAGTATCCACAGATGCAAGGAAACTATATGGTGCAGACGGCACACGAAAGATCCAAACTAGATTAGGAGCGTGTTTGCCCAGGGATGGATGGGAGGAAGCACAGGCAGGTGCACGTGGGTTACTATCAATGTGAGATTTCTGTGTGGAAGTTCGTGGGGTTTGATTTTTAGATAAATGACTAAATGGACTGAGAAAAGGGTGTTGTACAATTGTGGGCCAGAGTCACCACATATACAAAACTTCTGAGCGAGCACGAGAACCGGAGGGCGGGGCAGGTGTCACACAGCAGAGCCCCGAGGAGAGCAGAGGCAAGGTTGGAAGGGATGGCTGCAAAGTTCCCAGGGCTGACCCAAACCATTGGTCTGCAGGCCCCGGACACACACGTGGTCCAGAGCAACAGCAGAGGGAGCTGCCGAGAACTCAGGGCTTCACGTCGCTGGAAGACAGCGGCTGTCCATCGAGAACTGTGTGCACGGAGACACCCTCTTCCATGAATAAGGGCAAAATAAAGACATCTCCGGACATACAGGAGTGGGGATGTTTATCAAGAGATCTCCTTAAAGGAAAGTCTGAAGGATCTTTTTTTTTTTTTTTTATAAAGCAAGAAAATGATGCTCAAAGGAAAGATGCAGATGCCAAAAAGTAAGATGCAAAAATAAACACTCAATGTGCACATCGACTCAAGAGAGCATTTCTATACAAAATAGCAATAATAATAATAATAGTGTCTAATTTGTGGATTAAAAAAGACAGAAATGGAGTATTGAGTACAAACAGCATAATAATCAGTAGAAGTTCTACATTCAGGATGGGAGTTGAGATGTTGTGCCCCTTTCTATATTTAAAGTGAAGTATGTATGTTACAATTTCAAGATAACTATAAAGGAATAAAGTATAGGTATATAAGTAAAGTATGTGAGTATATAAGTTCCAAACAGAGAGAAAACATTAGAAAAAGGGGGAAAAAAAGCAAATCCCCCAAAAAACAATCCATAAAAAGGAAATAAAAAAATAAACATTAAAAACGTGACAGAGTTAAAAAGCCTAGAATCAAGCCAAAAATATCAATAATTACAACAAATGTAAATGGATTAATCTCTTGTCAGAGTAAAAAATTCCAGGTGTATACCAGGTTTGCAAAAGACACCTACATTTTGAGAACATTGTGAAGTTGAAAGTTAAAAGATTGCAAAAGATGTTCCTGGCAAACTCAGGGGAAACCTGCTGTAAGTATCATTTCAGGCCCAGACGACTTTCAGAGCAAAAGCACCACAAGGGGGAGAGGATGCGTGAAGTCCAAGGGGAGATGCGACCATCCTAAACGGGGAGTTACCCCGGAAAGCAGCCTCGGGATATATAAAGCAAAAAACTGGTGGAATTTTGGCGGGGGGGGGGGGTGGGGGGGGGGGAACTGGACAAATACACTACCAGGGTGGGATATTCTGCAAATGTCTCCCAGTTACCCACGGTCAAGCAGAGCTGAAGTTGGCGAAGTGGTACAAGGTCTGAGTGGCAGGGTCACCAGCGTGACGTGGCAGATGGAAGGAGAAGCGCATGCCACTAACTAGAGGACACATCGAATCCAAACACGCGTGTCACGTCTGCCACGGTGGGTCAGGGGCTCCGCCGCACAGACGTCTTCACACGCCTCCAAGGGTAGGTGGCCCAGATGCGATCAATTCAGACACTGATCACAAAAACATCGATGAAACATCCCCATAGATTTGGGGATTTGAAAGCAGACTTCCAAGCAACTCATGGGTTGACAAACTCACAACGAAAATTAAAATACCCTTAGTGCCAACCGATAAGGAAAAGGCTGAGCTAAGTGTGGCCGACGCGCCCTGTGCAGGGCCTTGAGCGCTTCTCTTAGGAAAGAAGGGGGCTTGAGAATTAGGGACCTAAGGTCTCCTTTAGAAAGTTAGCACAAGTAGAACAGAGCAAATCCAAGAAAGGCATGAGCCCAATCCTGCCACAGGCCTGCTGTGACCCCCGCCCTCTCCCCCTGGAGGCCCCTGGTCTCCCGGCTCTCTGCAGCCCCCACCCCAACAGTCTGCAGCAGCCTGAGTGACCCCTTGGGTCGGGGTCCGTCAGAGCACCTCCTGCCCACCCCCAGCCCCATGAGGGCAAGGCTCTGAGCTGCTTCAGCCCTCCCTCTTCTCCGTCCCTCCCTCACGCAGGGGTCTGCTCAGAGGCCACCTTGAGGACCCCACCCGGCCCTCCACCCTTCTGCTTCCTCTTTCTGCCGAGCTTTCTCATTCTGCCCACTGCCCGCTCCCCGCCCCCGCCGTCAGTACAGGGGTCCTCCAAGGGTGAGCCCAGGCAGCACTTAGGATCGGCCGGCGCACAGGCATTCCCCAGCCTTTGGTAGGGAACGACCGCAACCTCGTGGCCTGCAGAGGGCCAAGAGGGCCGATGGCCTGAGGCCAAGTATAAGGCTCTGAATTCTCCCCGAGGAGACGGGCACTCACCCTGAACTGGCGCACCTCCCCGCTGTCCACCAGCTCGCGCTCCTGCTCTGGAGTGATGGCATAGGCCAGTTTCTAGAAGAGAAGAAGAGGCCTTAGGCACCGGCGCCCTCAGCGAGGGGCAGGGGCCCCTGTAGACACCCGGTCAGATGCTGAGGCTGACAGCTGGGCCTCCCCAGACCCTGGAGCAGAGTCCAGCCCACATGAGGACAAGCCTCTGTCTCTACGCCGAGCTTGCCTGGGCCCTGAGTGAGGCTGCACAGCGTGCATGCCCCTCTGAGTCTTGAGGCCAGGCGACCGCCCCGCGGTGGTTTGTGATCAGAGTCCCGCCCTCGGGGCTGCAGGCCCCGCCTCCCTCTGCCCCCACGCAGGGGCCTCGGCTGGGCCCCACAGGCAGTGAGAGGTGTGTGGGAGGGGTCCCCACTGCAGGATGCCGGCCCGCTTCGCTCGGGGCTCCCCCCGCCACCCCCCACCCCGAGCTCCCGGCACCCTGCCTGCCCCAGGCCTGGTCCGACTGCTGAGAGCTCCCCTCCCGAGAACTCCCAGGGCAGCTCTGAGCGGGCGCGTGGGGCGTTCCTTCCAAGGAGGCCTGGGTCCTTTGTTTCTCCCGGGAATCCGGGCGCCAGGAGGTAAGCGGTGCCCCTCGTGACCCGACCCCACCCCCTCCTTTACAGGTGGCAGGAGCCCGTGCCACACGCGCAATGACGGAGAGGCCCCAGGGCAAAGCCCGCCACACAGGGGTTCCTGCCGGTGCCGCTGCTCGACCACAGCTGGACCCGGCCCCGATTCCGCCCCAGCCCCTGACCGCTGCCTTCCCACCTGCACCACGCCCTGCAGAGCTCACCTGGCTCACCTGTGCCCACGGAGGACGGGCGTGGACACACACCCCGGCAGGAGCGCACGGGCACACGGGTGACGGCCTGAGCGGACACGCGCGGACACGCACGGACGCAGATGCGCAGGCACATGGACGCGCACGCAGGCGGACACGCACACAGGTGGACGGACACGCACGCGGACGCGCACGCACACGGATACCCACGCATGCGGGCGCGCACGCACACGGATACCCGCGCACGCACACGGATACCCGCGCACGCGGGCGCGCGCACGCACAGCCGGCTTCCTCCCGCGCCTGCCCCGGGCCCGTCCTCCGCCGTGGCCGCCGCCCCGCCAGCCCGCCCTGGAGGGCAGAGATGGACAGGCGGCGGCAGAGCTGGGCGGTGGACGCCCGCCCGACCTCGCTGCTGGGGTCCCGGCAGGGGCAGGGCAGGGGGAGGGCCCGTGTAAACACGCACCTCGCGCAGGGAGCCGGGCAGGCTGCAGAACTTGTAGGCTGCGTAGATGGGCACCATGGACATGGAGGACGTGGCGATGGCCCAGCCCAGCGCGTTGGCCCACTCGGGGAAGATGTAGGCTCCGTAGTGCGGGGGCCTGAAGGTCACGATGCTCACCACAACCACAAACTGAAACCGAGGGCAGAGTTCAGGCGGCGGCTCTCAGCGGGCGGCTGGGGTGAGGCGGGCCCGGGAGCGAGGGTTTCACCGGAGGGTCTCCCGGCCGGGGCGGCTCTGGGGGCCCGGGCTGCCAGCCTGCTGCGCGTGCGTGCGGCTCAGCCAGGACCGCGCTGCAGGGGGTGGGGGGGCGGGATGCGCACCCCGCTGCGGGATGCACGGCAGCCTCACAGCTGCCCCTGGAAAGCCTAACGGGTTATCATGTCCGGGAGACCCTGCCTGGCTTGTCCAGCGAGCACACCTGACCCCCGCAGCCCTCTGAGCACAGCCGAGATGAACATGCTAGAAGCAGGCCTGGGGGGGGGGGGGGCGATCGGCAGCTTCTGAGCGTCTGGGCTCAGCTCAGGGAGAAACTGCGGATTGTGTCAGCAGCCAGGCTCCCGCTCGCTCCCTCTCTGCCTGCCTGTCTCTCTATCTCTGTCTCTCCGTCTCTGTCTCTCTGTTTCTATTTCTGTCTCTGCCTCTCTGTCTCCGTCTCTGTCTCTCTGTCTCCATCTCTGTCTGTCTCTGTCTCTGTCTTTCCGTCTCTGTCTCTATCTCTATCTCTGTCTCTGTCTCTGCCTCTGCCTCTCACTAGCCCTGGGTTGGCCCAGGAGGCGCATTCGTTCCAGACGTGCCAGGGGTCGGGGAGATGTGCGTCTCTGTGAGGAGCTCGGGGGGCTCTCTGCTCAGACGCGGACAGCCCTTGAACGGCCTTCGGGGTCACCTGTCCAGACCGGGCAGGACAGGTCAGGCTCCGTGAGCCATCAGGTCTTGGCCACATGACGACTCCCCCGGCTGCTGTAGTGGAGACGCAGCCGTGGGCCGTCGTAAGGGGATCCACGTGGTCCTATTCTAATGGAACCGGCGGCCGGTGGACTTGGCCCATGGGCTTGGGCTGGTGGCCCCTGGCCCAATGAGAAGAGCCAGGCGGCTACCGGACTTGCTCATGGTGGCCATGCTGGGACAGGATCTAAGTTACTCCTGTCCTCGGCATTTGAGCCTTGTGCCCCCTCCCCCCGGAAGTCTACATCCCGTGACTGTCCTCAGGGTAGGAGCCAGCCGGTGGCCGTGCTCAGCTCTGGCCTCCCGCCCACGGCAGCGCTGTGATGCACAGGGGAGTACCACCGTGGATCCAGCATGAGGCTTCTCAGTGGGCCCAGAGAGTGGGGGGCACCTTCAGGAGACCACGGAGGATTTTAGGGGACAGCCCCCTCCCCAGCCTCACACGAACGAGCGAGAGCCCAGGCGCGTGCGGCCACCAGGGGCCCTGGGGCCAGGGTGGGCGGTGGCGTGCATGTGGGGCCCTTACCAGCAGGAAGCAGGGGCTGACGAACTTCCAGCACAGCCTCCAGTAGAGGCTGGGCCGCTGCCCGGTCATCTGCTTGATGTCCTCGCTGAATTGCCTCACGCCTGTGGTGGAAGGAGCCGAGCGGGCCGGTCAGGACGGCACGCTCCCCGCCCTGGGTCCCACCCCACCTCCTGCAGCCCCCCCCAGGCCTCCCGCGAGTGGGGGGTCAGGACGGCACGCTCCCCCCCACTCAGACTTCCCACTGGTGGGGGGGTCAGGACGACATTCTCCCCGCCCTGGGTCCCACCCCACCTCCTGCAGCCCCCCCAGGCCTCCCAGTGCTCCTGCCGGCCAGGGTCCCCATGCGTGTTCACTGTGGTGACACCGGGAGACGGGCACTCCTCAACCGTCTTGCGCACCGAGGGACATGTGTGGGGCGTCGGCAGCTCGCCTGCCCTCTCTCCGTCCTCTTCCTCCCTCAGCGCTTCCTCCCTCGCCCTAGGCTGTCCTGCCTCCCCTAGGCCAGAACTACTTCTTTTTCTCTTTAGAAAAATTGCGGTACTGAGGAGGGCACGTCCTGCACGGAGCTCTGGGTGTTATACGCAAACAGTGGATCGTGGATCAGCACATCAAAAACTGATGATGTACTGTATGGTGACTCACATAACAATGAAAAAATTGTGCTCATACACATAACAAATTTTACCATTTTAATCATTTTTAAGTGTGGCGTTTGGAGATGCTAATTCACATTGCTGTACAACTATCACCAGCATCGGATGGTTCTAGCTGGAACTTTCCATCTTCCCAAACTGAAGCCCCATCCCACGAAGCACTAACTCCTCTCCCCCTCCCCCACCCTGGCGCCCACCATCACCTTCTGTCTCACATGAGTGCAATCCTACGGGATTTGTCCTATTATGACTGGCTTATATCACTCGGCAGGATGTCCTCAAGGTTCCTCCGTGTTGTGGCAGGTGTCAGAATGTCCTTCCTTTCAAGGCTGGACAATATTCCAGGATATATTTATAATCATTGTTTCTTAAGGAAAGCTATTTCTAAAGCTTAGTGAACTGGCACTTTCTCTAAGAGATCTCAACAGTGATTTCTCCCACCCCGAGTCTGGCCTGGCCTCTGCTCGGACGACCACAGTTTGTCCACTGAGCCTGGGGTGAGTCTCGTGGGCCTCATGTTGGGGACATGTTGGGAAGACCCCTCCATTCAGAATTCCCTCTGCACAAACCAACCCCATCATCGGAACCCTGGACATGGAGATGGACCAGGGGCAGAGTGGAATGGAGAAGGGTGAACCCAAGGCCAGCCCCTCGGCCCCTCTGGACTCAGCCCCACGAGTGGTCAGGTCAGCCCACGGCCCCTCCTGGCGCTGGGCTGTTGGCTCGAAGACCGACAGGGACCGTTGGTGCACAGACCCGGCACACTCTGATACAGCTCCCAAGAAACACAGACTGTGTGTGCGGATTAGAGATGTGAATGGCTGTTTGGAGAAACAACGTGGACTCCGTCTTCCGAGGCTCTGGGGAGCACGCAGTCGCCAGCGTCTCTCCCGCCTCACCAGCACTGAGCTCATGACCGAGGGACGCGTTTGGGGCACTTGCTCTCTTTCACTGTGGGGTTTCATTTGGGGGTGGGGGAGAGAGCCCAATTTTAAATGATCAAGTATTGATTCCAGGTGCTAATGAAAGCAGAGTTCGATATTTCCCTTTTCTGTACAAAAGAAAATATAATTGAAAAAGCTCTGGGAATGTGAACTATTTGTCAGGTGCAGCCTCTCAAAGCCGACCTGCTTCTTTGGGCCACGCTGTCCATGGCCCCGAGGCCATGCCCACTGCGTGACCCTAGGGCTCCCACGGGAGGGGAGCTGGTGCAGCCTGCAGACCGTTAGCTCTGGGCTGGAGCTCACAGCCAGGGAGAGTGCACCCGACGCCCAGAGCTGTCACTGCTAAGTGCCCCAGAGAAGCCTGGCCAGGAGCTCTCTCCTTCCGGGAGAGCAGGCAAGGTGGGCAGCTGGCCCAGGTCAGCATCCTGGGAAAGGATGCCTCCTCCAGCTCGGCTGCCCGTGGCTGTCACAACGCCCGCGACGCGGCCCGCGGGCCAGCAGGGACAGGCCAGCCGTGGCTGCAGGGGGCCCAGTCTCGTCTGGGCGCTGCCTGCCCACCAGTGGCCCCCAACCTCGGGGGGCGCGGGGCTCTAACTCAGGAGCCAGCGGCTGACTGGTCAGCAGCGAGGGCGTGAGGAGCTGACGGTGAGCGTGGCGCGGTGAGACACCGATCGGCCCCCACCTCACGAACTGCGTGCTGGTCATGTTCCCCAGGGAGGAACAGGCCTGTTTCTTAGCCGATTGAGGAGACCTCACCTCCGCCGGGCCCGTAGGCCATTCTCTCTTAATGACCAACGAGGACATCGGCACAGTACGATCAGGTGGCCACACCAAACAGTTCTGACCACAGTAAGCGTTTTGGGGTGCGCCCTCCGGCTGACTGTGCTCATCGATCTGGCTGGTCCCAGTGACGGCACCGCAGCTGGGTCTGCCACCTGCTGACGCACACCGGCCCCAGAGGAGGGCCCGTCCTTACCGTAGAACCAGGCCACCCCGATGGCCTCGACAAGCACTCCGAAGAGGATGGACGTGCCGGCCGCAAAGTGGTCCAGCAGCGTGAAGACGTAAATGCCGCCCTGGAAGAGGGGGTGCCCACTGAAATTGGGGTGCCCGGCACGGCACGCCTCACCCGAGGAAGCCCACAAAAACACTCTCCCCAAACAGACACCGGGCCTGCGGATTCAGTTTACAGACATAGTCTATCTGTGAAGTCCGATTGGAGTCACTGAAATTCAGTCCACGCACAGCTATTCAGGGACGTGCCTTTTGTGCGGGAATGGCAAGGCCCTCTCTTCTCCTCTCCTCTCCCCTCCCCTCCACTCCTCTCCTCCCTCCCCTCCCCCCCCAGGGGCGCTCCAGGTGCAATCAGAGGTGAAAGCAGCCGAATGCCAAACTTGGGAGGGGAGCTGACCCAGGCCCCGCTCCCCGTGGTCAGGCCTCCCCTGGCCCCCAGCCCCGCAGATGCAACAGGCAGGCGCTTAGCCCAGGCCGCTTCCAAGGGGGCCGTCCAGGAGCTGCAGGAACTCGAGACCGCGTCCCATGGACCACCGCTACCGCTGTGACCACGGCTGCCCCGTGTGTGACCACAGCTGCTCCTGGTGACCACGGCTACCCTGTGCGACCACGTAATCCCCCGTGTGACCACAGCGACCCGCGTGTCATTAGCATATCAGTGCAAGTCACGGTTTGGGGCTCTCAGACAGTACCAGCCACGCTGCCAACACCAAATGCTAGTGAGGCCGCGCCAGGCAAAGCGAGCACGGCTACGTACGTTGGTGACACAGAAGAGTGAGAGGAGGAAGGTGGCCAGGACGATGAAGAGGGTGAAGAGCTCCCGGTGCCGGTGCAGCAGCTGGAACTCGTCAACGAGCCCGGTGATCACCGACTCCATCCCGCCCATCTGCAGCCAACAGAGCGGGGGCGCTGCGGGGTGGGGCGCGATTTACGTCACGTCCAACGGACCTACACCTGGGGCGTGGACACGAGTGGGGGCCGCACAGCATCCGGGCTGCAGAGTGCCCTGCACGCAAGACGGCCCGCAGCCCCTGGAAAGAGGACCCGGGGGTGCACCTGTCCCGCGAGGGGACGTGCTCAGCCAGTCTCCAGCCCCATGTGGCTAATGTGGCACCATCCGCTGAAATCGCCACAAAGCCTCAGCCCTGCCCGACTGCCCCAAACACACGTCTCCCCACAGCACAGCCCTACTTTGTTCTTGGGGAAGACCCGGCGTGGCCACGGGCACAACCTTCCTGACTCTGAGTGTCGTCCTGATGGGGTGTGCTCCAAGTATCCTGGCCTACTTGGTGACCCTCTTTGCCCTGCTGTTCATGGGATTCATCCCCACCAGATGTGCGGTCCAGGGCTGTGGTCACCCAGCAGGCGTTGACCAGGCTGGCTGGGAGATGACAGCCGGAGGCTAGGGCGTGTGACCCACATTCACAGGGGGCAGGATTTGTGGTTCTCTGCACTTTCCAGGAAGCTCTGGGGGACAGGGCACCCGTGGCCACTCATGAGGTCTCAGCTGTTGGTCCTGAGCAGGCAATGGGGACACAGGAGCCTGAGGAAGTGCAGCAGGCCCATATTCGTCCTCCCTAGTGCACACGCATGCACGCACTCACACCCATGCACACGCGAGCACGTGCACACATACACAGGGCTGCACATGAGATATTCAGCAGGCCAGGCCTGGGCTGCAGCTGGAGACTTTGCTCCCCTGCTCTGCAGGTGCATCCAACCCTCCTGGGGGGCTCTGGGGTCAAGGAAGGCAATGAGTCAGGAGGGACCGGCCCTGGCCCTGGGGGGTCCTCACCCCGTTCCCTGCACTGCGTCCTGCTGCCGGCTTGTATGTGTGTGTTCGGGTCTTAGTGACTTGGGCAGAGGGCACAGCTGGAGGCCCCGAGTGAAAGAGGGGGTGAGTTGGTCCAACACCCCACCCAGGAAGGGTCTCAGCACTTGTGGGACCCTCCTCCCGCCATGCGGGGCTCTGTAGCACAGGAGCTCTGGGAGACCCTTCAGGGGCGTCGGGGTTTGCCTGCCCTGCGAGGGCTGTGAGGAAGCCCGGCTGTCACAGGCAGGCCCCCCTGGTGTGCGAGGTGCTGAGGTCACTCACGGCGCTGTCGATCCCCAGGGTGAGCAGCATGATGAAGAAAATCACGGCCCAGGCCGAGGACAGTGGGAGCGTGGCCAGCGCCTCGGGGTAGATGATGAAGATCAGCCCGGGCCCTGAAAACAGACCCTCCTGTTGCCGCTGACTTGCGGCTCCCCTCTTCCCCCACCCAGGGAGGCCGACATAGCAGTAAGGTGACAAAATCCCTCCCAGCGCCTTCTTCCCCGTCTCCCTCAAGAGTCCTCTCTCCTGGGAACTCAGTGGACACCTGGCCCAGGACTCCAGAAAATGGAAACCTGACGTCAGCCGGAGGCCCGCACCTTGTTCCTCTGGGTCCTTCTGGTCTGCGTGGGGCTGTGGGGGCTGGAGAGGAAGTGGGAGTGGTACCAACGCAGGTGAGGGCGGGAGGGGCTGCAGCAGCCTGGCCGCCGTCCCTGACAACCTCCGCCAGGCCTCCTGGCCTGCGTTCCTGTGCACATCACAGACACACGCACGCACCCCCCACATGCATGCTCTCTCACGCACACACACACGCTTACACGTGCACATGCATACATGCTCACACACACGCATGCTCTCTCATGCACACATGCACGCTCACACACACGCACACACGCATGCTCACACACGCATGCTCACACATGCACACACATCCATGCTCATACATGCACACATGCTCTCACACAGCACGCATGCATGTTCACACACATGTATGCTCACATGCATGCACACATGCATGCTCTCACACACGCGCCCATGCTCATGCACACACAATGCTCTGACACATGCATGCTCACACACACACACGTATGCTCACGCACACGCATGCTGACACACATGCTCACACATCCATGCTCATACATGCACACATGCTCTCACACGCACACATGCTCACACGCACACATATGCATGTTCACACACATGCATGCTGTCACACACACACGTGCATGCTCACACACACATGCTCTCTCACACATGCTCACACTCACTGAGGTACATTTAGCAATATATGAATATTTTTCCATGCCAATGAATAACTGTGTCTGATCTTTAAAAACCATGTAATGAATATGGAAATACTACAGCTCAGCAAATGCTTGAAAGGGGCACGTTTCTGCTCACATAGCAGCTCCCCTGGGATCATTCCCTTTCAGGACATCCCAGGAGCGGGGCTGCTGTGTGGAGCATATGCATGCTGGGAGGCATGCCTGTTCCCTCACCCCGCCGTGGAATCTGGGTGCGCGTGGGGGCCGTGGGCTCAGACAGAGGCAGGGAGGCGGGGATGGAAACGGTGCAGGGCTCAACCAGACTCGCAGCAGTTTGGCCTTGATGATCCCCAAAGTAAAAACATTCCCACAGGAAACTAATCATTTCCATGGTCACTTTTAAAAGATGGGCCTACTCAACTCACTCACATGGCCTTCCGAGCCTTTATGCACAAAGACGTGGCTTCCCTAATCTCTCAGCCCTCAGCAGGGCCGTGGCGGGCACCAGCCGACGGGGGCTGGGCGCTGACGGATCTTTGTAGAGGATGGAACAGAGCTCCACAGCCACGCTGTCCTCATGGGGCCCGTGCTCAGGCCGGGGCTCTCTGCAATTCCTGCCCCCATGCAAGGGGCCCAGTCCCCAGTGCAGGGCTGAGGGGCGGCTCATTTGAGACGCTCTAGAGCCTAAATGCCATAAGCCACAGACCCAGGGGAGGTCGGTCAGCTTGGTGGAACGTGATGTCAATATCGTAGCCTTTCAGTTCTGTACCTGGGTTAACATTTCACCCTGTTTTCTTGAGAATTAGAGCTATAAATGACATTTACTTTGCTTGTCACGGAAATGCATAGAAGATATTCACTCTACTTCCAGGGGTTAATAGAGGTTTTTGTAAGCTATTGCTATTTATCATAAAAAAGGGCAAAAGCACGGGAAATGCATAAATGCAGCAGTGAGTAAATTTCACTGCTCTGTATTTATTTGCTTTATGTTCCCATTCTCCTGCCTTTATTGGATTTTTTTCCTGGAGGCAAGGATGTGGACTTAGGAAGCACATACGCCCGGACGCCCAGCCCCTGCTTTCCCTGCCAGTCCCGGAGGGCCGGACCTCTGCTTCCTACTTTCAAACTGGGGTCCGAAGGCTCAACACTGCAAGAATCGGATGGGATGGAGGCTAAGGGCTGCGGGCACAGGTGGGGGGCCCTCTGCTCCCCTGTCCCTACTCCCACTCAAGAATAAAAAGATTCAGGAAGAGATGAGGCAGGGACACCCTCACGGGCTTTCCTGAGCCTGAGGAGCAGCCCCAGGAGAAGATGGGCCTTTTCATAGAAAGTGGACGGGTGAGGACAGACTCCAGGGGAAGAGTCCTCCTCGCTCACCCCCAGAATAATCTGACGGCAGGCGAGGGGTTGCAGTAATCTCCGGAGACCCTGCTGTCCCGGCCCGGCCCAGTGCCATGGCTTTCTACCCACACACTAGGACTGAGCAGCCCCTTCCGTACCCCACCCCTGCACCTGGCCTCCTGCTGGGGCCCAGCCTGCTCCCTGGGTCACCTGTGCCCACTCCCACCTGCCCACTTCCTGGCACGCAGACACCTGGTGTTCGCGGCTGGCTGGTGAGCAGGTTGGGAACAAGGGTCTCTGTTGTCCCTGTGTGCCCAAGACTTCGTGATTCCTCTGGTTATTACCCAAATCCCACCTACATATGTCATGATCACCGGGTGTTTGGAGGGAAAAGCTTTGGCGCCGATGAACGGCTCATGTCCCAAATCCACCAGGCTTCTCTCTGGCCTTGCTCTCCGGCCCTGAGGGCTGTGTGGCCCCCACCCCTGAGCTGCGTGGGCCTCCTTCCAAAGTGTAAACAAAGACAAGGCCTACCCTGAGACGGGGAACCAGACCCTGTCCTGCAGCCCCAGGGCCTCTGCCGGGGGCTGGCGACCAGTGGGGCAGCAGTGGGGTGTGGTGGGCGTGTCGCCGCCCCGGGGACCCGTCCACGGGTTCTCTGCTCTGGAACACATGCAGCTCGTGTGAGCCGGACGCAGGGCCCGAGCGTCTCCCTCCCACTGCACGGGGTAAACACTCAGAGGCCTGGGTGGCCAGGGCTGTGGGGCGGGCGGAGCTGTGGGGACGCTGGGCCTGCCCTAGGGAGACTCACCGTCCTTGGCCACGTCCCCGATGGGCACGCTGTGCTTCTGGGCCATGTACCCCAGGAAGGAGAAGACCACAAAGCCGGAGGAGAAGCTCGTCAGGGAATTGACGGAGGTGGTGATGACCGCATCTCTGGGGAACAAGACACACGTCCCAGCCATGCCTTGAGGCAGGGGCAGCTTCCTGCCTTTGTCCTTAATGCGCTGCGTCTGAGGGCAGGCGGGCTTTGGAGGGGTGCTTTCGCAGAAGGGCACCCCCAGCCCCTCCCGTGGGCTGCACCGCAGAGAGGCTGGTGCCCGGGCTGACAGGACCCCCAGCGGAGCGGCTCTAAGGCTCTGGCTGTGTCCCGGCTTTGGCCCAGGCAGGCCCCGTGGTGACCAGCCGTGTGTGTCCGCCCAGGAACCGAGGGGCTTCTGGTGCTCACGACTCAGTGTGAAGGTGAGACAGCCCCCACCTGCAATGTGGGGGCTCCGGGCGGGCAAACGGAAACCAGCAGGGTCCCCACCCATGCTCTGCAGGGGGCTGTCTGGCAGGATGTCTAGAAGCCTGGGGGGGGGGGCTGGTTGAAATGCAGTTCTGAGGGGGTGGGTCTGGGGTCCCCCGAGCATGGGGGACCCCATTCAGAAGGCTGAGAACTCAGAGGGCCAGAGGGAAGGAGAGGTGGGGGAGCAGGGGTGCGGTCAGCCCCTCCGGGCACCGGAGTGGAAGGACATTTGCTGAGTGCCCTGACCCCGGCGAGGCCTGGGTGGGCTCGGGCAGGGGCTGTCCACCCGCACGTGTGGCCACTTTGCTATGCACGCTGTCTTTGTATTTTTACTGCATTTTCTGTCCTCATGATGTGAAGAAAATAAACACAAGCCCATAAGGGTCAAAGAAAGCAGGTCCCAGATGAACTTGCTTTTGTTTTTAGATGGATTTTGGGTCCAGCCTATGGCTGCAGGTCACTCAGCTCTGGCACTTCGCTGCCTGCCCTGGAGCCGGGTGCCCTGAGCACCTTGGGGAGGCCTGGCCCTGGGGGCCGGGAGGCAGGGGCAGCTGGGGCCTGGCAGGCGATGGACGAGGGGGCAGAGGCTGGGGCCCTCAGTGGGTACTCCGGGAGGTGGCGAACACCTTCATCTGTTCCGGTACTTTCTTTAGAGCAAGAACCAAATTGCCTGTAGCTTCCGCCTTTTAATTTCCACTAAAGAGCCATTCTGGCTCAGAGGCCCTGTGAGCACAGCGTGTCCCCCCTCCCTGTATCTGGGGACACGTTATTTCCAGAAGTCAGTGATTTGGCAGAACCCGTGATGGGGACAGGGGCTCGGGACTTACCTGTAGCAGTTGTTGGTGAATTTATTGTAGCTGGAGAAGGCAATTAGCACCCCAAACCCAACGCCCAGCGAGAAGCATACCTGGGTGGCAGCATCTATCCACACCTGCATAGAGCCAGACAAGAGAGGTAATTGCAGGGAGTGCGTGGAACCCGGGAGACCGGCTATCCCAGGGCCAGCGAGGGCTCCACGGAACGGGGTCGGATTGAAAGACAACACTGTCATCAACGAGCCAGTGGCGTTGACAACATGATCAGTGGGTCACACCCGCCGTGTCCCTGGCCCCAGAGCGCAGCTCACGGAAGGGCTGTATCTTGGTGCTTTATTTGCAATTTCCCTCGGAACGTCAGCACCGCTGTGCGCACGGCCAGACTTGTAGTTAATTTATTAAGATGCGATGGACGTTGATGCCTCGGTCAGACGTGCCCACTCATGTCCGCTGTCTTTCCCACGGGTTTAAAGCCACGGGCTCACGGTATGCACACAGCGGCAGCCGTGGAAAGGCTGTGAAGCCCAGGCACTGGGGTGTGCTCGCTCGGTGCACACGGGCCAAGTGAAAGCCCGTGGCTGATAACTGCACCAACGTGGTATTTTTAAAAGTCAAACACAACTGTTCGCATCAGGGTGACGCGGAGACCCCCTGGGGATGTGGGCGCTGCCTCGCCCCTACACAGCCTTGGTGGGGGTGGAAAGCAGCTGAACCCCACCCTGGGGGCATCTCCCGGGAGGACCACATCAGCCATCTGAGGGGTCTGGGGGCTTGTTGGCCCTGGGGGCTGTCCCTGAGTGACCAGGCAGCCCATGGTGCAGGCCTGAGGGCAAGAACCCTGCGGCAGTCACACCAGAGATCGGCTGGGCACACGGGGCGACCTCCAAGGGCCCCAGGGTGGCTGGCCTGAGTATGACCTCACAGGGGAGCTGGACAGGATGCAGCAGAGGAGGCCGGAGCCTACGGCTGCTGGGAGCTGGCCACCCGCCCACGCTCCAGGACCAGCAGGACGTCTGTCCTTTGGGCAGCATGCCCAGAGTCTCTGGATCACCCTGGTGTCAGGGACAGTGTGTTCCAGGCAGCGGGCTAGGCCTCAGCATGCGGCCTTGAGTAGCTGAGTGGTGAGTGGGCCAAGGGGCCTCTGCCCTGCTGTCCCCCTTGTGCTTGTCATCAGTTAGCTAGCTTGGCCGGGCCGCTGCGGGCAGGAGCCGTGGTCACAGGGAGAGCCCCTGCCTCCTGCTTAGTGCCAGCCCTCACCAGGTCAGTGCCCACCCCTGAGCCTTCGCACGTGTGACCCCCCCTCCAGGATGTGCCTCCTGGACGACTGTCCAGGCCTTTGCTCACTGCCGCCCCGAGGACCCAGCTCTGGACCCAGTGCAGGACCCATCCTGGAACCCCCCCCGGCAGCCTCTCTGGGCCGACGTGGAACTGCCTTCCTTCCTTTAGCACCTGACCTCTCCTCTCCTGTGGGAATGGGAGCTCTTCCAAGATGGGGTTCTGTCTGCCCCAGCCTCGACCTGTCCCAACCTGTCAACCACCCCAAGAGCTGCAGATGAATGAATAAGGGTCTGGATGCCATCCGAGGATGCTGACCCCTACAGAGAAGTCCCTTGTCCAGATGGGGGATCCAGAAATGGATCCCCAGGATGCAGGGCAGTCTCTGTGTCAGAGCAGTGCAGGGTCCATAGTGCCAGGGACATGGCAAGGGATGGAGCAGATGGTCCCTTCTGTCCTGTCTGCTTGCGGGGCAGGCCCCATGTAGAACCTCTGCTCCTGACCTACTCTAGACCAGTGAGGATGCTGGCCAGGCCTCCTGCCTGCTGCAGACTCCATCAGATCCCTCTGGACTGAACCCCGGGGATGGGTCAGGGTCAAGCCTGGGATAGTGCTGGGGAGCCCGTGACTTCATCAGGGCCAGCTCCTGCAACTATATCCCTGGGGGCATCTGTGGGAACTGCCCCAACTGCTAAGCCCCAGAGAAGGATGCCCAGGGCCACTTGATCTCTGAGTGTGGCCATCAAGAGTCTGGGGGGTAGGAGTATGGGTAGCACCTGGGCCAGGAGGAGCCCTGGGAGGACATCCCAGGATGACCACCAAGCCAGTGAGCCCCTGTCCCTGCCCTATCCAGAGGAGGCCTAGAGGAGCTGATGCAAAGATCAGCCAGGACCCCACAGCAGGACCAGGAATGGTTCCACCCTCTGGACGGGGACAACATGGACCTGTCCATGGGACCTCAGGCTCGCCTGAGCCCAGGGGTTGTAGTCCTGCTCTGTCCTGGTCTATGTCCCTTCCGAGCCCTGAGCTGACAGGGTGCTTGGAGAGGATGGAATATGCTGGTTTGTCCAAGATATTAATCATCTATCTGTCACCCATCAACTATGTGTCCATCAATCACCTACCTATCCATCCATCTATCCATCTATCTATCATCTATCTATCCATCTGTATATCATCTATCTATCCATCCATCTGTCCATCCATCATCTATCTATCCATCCATCCATCATCTATCCATCCATCCATCATCTATCCATCCATCTATTCTATCTGTCCATCCATCTGTCCAACCATCATCTATCCATCCATCATCTATCTATCCATCCATCCATCATCTATCTATCCATATATTCATCCATCCATCATCTATCCATCCATCATCTATCCATCCATCCATCATCTATCTATCCATCCGTCTGTCCATCTATCCATCATCTATCTATCCATCCATCATCTATCCATCCATCTATCCATCATCTATCTATCCATCCATCTATCATCTATCCATTTGTCTATCATCTATCCATCCATCATCTGCCTGCTGCGGACTCCATCAGATCCCTCTGGACCGAACCCCAGGGATGGGTCAGGGTCAAGCCTGGGATAGTGCTGGGGAGCCCGTGACTTCATCAGGGCCAGCTCCTGCAACTATATCCCTGGGGGCATCTGTGGGAACTGCCCCAAGTTCTGTCTATCCATCCATCATCTATCTATCTATCCATCTATTATCTATCTCAATGTACCTATCATCTTCCACCTTCTACCTATCATCTCTATCTCATTTCTGACAACCTCTCATCTGTCATTTACTCTTCTCTGCATCACACATGAGCATCATTCTGCACGCACTGGCACATGTCTGGCTTTCTCCTATGCACTGCCTGGTTTTCCTGCCCAAAGCACTAGCTCCCTTATGTTGTCCTCGTTATTTTCTTCGATTTCTTCATCATGGCCCCCTGGCCTGTGACACCCACAGCCACCTCCTCCTGCAAGCATACCTGTGGCTGCCCATTGGCTTTCTGCAGTGTGGACACTCTCTCTCTCCCCTTGCTCACGCAGAGCCTGCATCTGCTGCTCTCATGGTCTTACTGCCTGTCCTTGTGTGGACTTCCCAGCGACCCCGCCCAGTGCCACTTTCCCTGCCCTCACCTGTGGGTGCCTCCCACTGCTGCTGCAGCTTCACAGCCTCCCTCTGCTGCTCCCTCACTCCTGGGGGCTCCCCGGGGGCTAGGAGCCACACCTGCCTTCCCTCCTACCTGTTCCTTCCCATTTCCACCTCAGGGCTGTGCCTTCTTGCGTCCCTGGTGGGTGCCACACCTGACTCACCAACACCTAGTGGCACTGGGCAACAATCCTCCAAACAGCCCCTTGTCCCCAGCATCGTGCCCCCCACATCCCAGCTACCCCTCCCCATTATGTCTCATGGCCCTGCTACAGTGAGTCCCCTGGGTGGCCATTGGGGTCCCCACCATCTGCCAAAATCTAGTGCATCTGAATTTTCAGTGCTCTCCTGAGAATGCTACCTTTCCCATCATCCCCGCCACCTCTGGCCAACGGCCACTCCCATTTCTGGGCCTTGTTTCCCTAAAATGCCGCTGGCCCTTCTCTCTCCCTCTCTTGGGAGACCTCTGTCTGTCCCATGGCCTGGCCAAGCCCCCTCTTTTCGGGAGGCTGTCTCCAAGTATTTTAACACAGAACGATTGCTCTCTTTGTTGAAGAAATATGTAGCCCAGCTGCAGACTTCGTTTTTGATGTGATGTGATTTAGATTTCTCCCTGTGCCACGGGCACTGAGAGTGTGCACCAACCAATGGGCACCAACGAAGTTTGGCTTCCGAGGAGGGAGACTTTATCCATGCAACCACGATGACCACAGAGCCAGAGATCAGGGCTGCACTCCAGGTGAGTGGCCACACTTTCTGGCACAGACTGGGTAGCCCATCGGTGCTTATTGGAGGAACCTGAGAGCGTTCCCTTAGGAAGTAGGGATGGGCCAAGGGGAAGACGCCAGTTGGAAGCAGCCTTCCATTCTGTTCCTGCAGAGACTGAGCAGGTGGTCTGCTCCCCTTTCTTATTTGGTCCACTGAGCTCCCTGCTGTGCCCACATGTCTCCCGTTTCAACCCGATGGTGAACTCTGCTGGGTGGGGTCCCGTGTGCAGCTGGTCTTGCAGAGCCCGGCGCAGAGCAGGGCAACCTACACCTGCCACATTTACAGGGTGAATAAGAAATTCTGGCCCAGCTGCTGCTACCTTTGGGATCTCCTGCCCCAAACACAGGAGTCCCGTGGTATGGAGCCTGCCAGTGCATGTGGACTGGGGGCCGCAAGTGGAGGGCATACTCACAGAAGACTCGCAGAGCCGATGGAAGTCTACACTCAGGTATGCTCTGATGCCATCGATGGCCCCAGGGAGTGTGATTCCTCGCAGAAGCAGGGCAAAGAGGACCACATATGGCATGGTGGCTGTGATCCACACAACCTGGGAGAGTACAGCGTCACCGGGCAGCACCAGCCACCCACTGGCAAGGTGGCCACAGGGTCACCCTCGTTGGTGGCTTCTGGTTGGGAAGCCCATCATCCCAAACACTCACAGGATGCCAGCTCAGCAAAGGCTCCCTGCAGTGGACTATTAATGCCCTCTATCCTGTAACTTCCCAGGGATTAAAATGGAACAGACAGTTTGGCAAAGAAGGGACATTCCTCTTCTGCATTTGATCTGTAGTATGGCTGGAGTGGTTGAGTTTCTGATGAGTGAGATGCAGTGAATTTGCACTGGTTGTGCAAATACACATCTATGTGGTGTGTAAAAGGTGAACTCTGGGCTTGGAGGTGGGGGGAGGACAGGAACCTGTCCTTACTGAGAGACTCTGGGGTGTTGGCCCTCCACTACAGGTTTACAGCAAGTGATGGGCACGTTTTGGTCAAAATTGCTTTGGGTCCCCAAATAATAACCAAAATATTTTCGTCAGCAAAAAACAATTTATGTTGTGCTTGTTCATGCTGGAAACATCCTGTTGTGAGTGCCTTCCCTTTGACATCATTCTTTAACCATGGCCACCTGTCCACTCCCCAACCTACCACAACCCACCTGTCCACTCCCCAGCCTACCACCACAGCCCACCTGTCCACTCCCCAGCCTACCAGAGCCCACCTGTCCACTCCCCAACCTACCAGAGCCCACCTGTCCACTCCCCAACCTACCACAGCCCACCTGTCCACTCCCCAGCCTACCACAGCCCACCTGTCCACTCCCCAGCCTACCAGAGCCCACCTGTCCACTCCCCAACCTACCACAGCCCACCTGTCCACTCCCCAACCCAACCATGGCCCCCGTGTTCACTCCCCAGCTGGCAAGGCCGGCAGCCTCACCTTCCCAGAAGTCTTCACTCCCTTCCACAAGCTAAAGTAGAGCAGGATGATGACCAGCACCAGGCAGGATGTGAGCTGCCACCGGGGGGGACCCAAGTCATCGATGCCATGGCTCTCGTGGAGGTGTAGCACGCCACGCCTGGAGAGGGTGGGAGAGGGGGGTCTTTCAGGAGTGCTGCCTCCCCACCCAGAACTGGAACCAGAAAGCTGAGCTTGCCCAGAGACCTTCCCTCCCCCACCTCGGCCTGGCCGAAAGCACCCAGCCTGATGGCACCAGAGACCCCCACTCAGAAGGGTCAGGCCCACCAGCCCTAGCTGAGATGCAGGGTCTGTGCCCTCGAGGGCGGCAGCATGCTGGGAGCCCACAGAAGCCCAGTCCTGACCTCTCACCCTTAGCACCCCTGATTTTTGGAGCTGGGAGAGAAATGGGTGCTTTGGATCTGAAGGAAAGGAGCTTCAGAAACCAGATGGAAGGTATTCAGCGATGTGGGGCACCATGGGATGGGCCAGGGTCCCCTTTGCAGGGGTGAGGCTGAGCAGAGCCAGAGCGATAAAGCAGGACAGGTAGATGCCTGCGGTTCTCTGAGGGGAACAGCTGACACCATTTGCTCACATGGCTCCAGCTACCTCCAGGAGGATCCGCGGGTAACAGACTCAGGATGATTCCGCTCCAGGCTTGCTCAAGAACCCGACTTGTGGAGGGAATCCATCATAAAGGCAGAACATGAGACCATGAAGAGAGAACAGGACTCATGGCCTGTGGAGCACTCCCTGTGCACCAATATCCCCTTAGAGCCCCGTGACCGCCTGCAGGGTCCTGGGCGCCTCCCTGCACGGTGTCCCCTTTGATCCGCATGACCACCTGCAGGAAAGGGTGCGGCACCATCATGTTCCTGTGCACCTGCTGCCTCACCTTCACAGTTGGGATTTTGAACTGAAGCTGATGCCAGGTGGTGTTGCTGCTCTAGGAGGAGGAGGCCCCTGCTGGACGATGCTCAGGTGGCTGTGCCCTGCCTGCCCTCCCAGGGTCTGTCCTCCCTGAGCCTGCTCCCCATCACCTGTCCACCCCTGGGTCTGTCCTCCCCATGGTCTGTCCTCCCCAGGGTCTGTCCTCCCCATGGCCTGTCCTCCCCAGGGTCTGTCCTCCCCATGGCCTGTCCTCCCCATGGCCTGTCCACCCCTGAGTCTGCCCTCTCTGGGTCTGTTCTCCCGGGGTCTGTCCGGGGTCTGTCCTCCCTGGGGTCTGTCCTCCCCATGGCCTGTCCATCCCTGGGTCTGCCCTCCCTGGCCCCTCCTCTGGCAGTAGAGTTCCCAACGCCTCCCAGCTCTGGCTCTGTGTTGGCTGCCCTCCACCCCCTGTGTCCTAGCTCCCCAGCCAGACCTTATCACCCAGAACTTCTATCCACTAACAGGAGAAGTCTCTTCGGGATGACAGCGCTGAGTGAGACCACACGGCCAAAGGCCCCGTCACGCCTTGGCCTCACCCATGCACAGGTCACACGCTTCGGCCTGGTGGTGGATGGCCATTTATTTACTCATTTGTCCGGGAGAGGAGCCTGGCGGCCCACGGGTGTCTAGCCTCCTAGATGGAGGGGTGCACACCACACATGCTGGTTTCACTTGTAAACGTTTCAAATCGCTTCTGGAATTAGCACGACTGTACTGGTTCAATTCCCTCCCCAAGATTAAAAACTCATCTTGCTCTGACGTTATTTGAAATTCCTCAGACAGCTTAGGGGACAGGACACTGCAGAGTGCCATCACCCTGGGGACGGAGCCGGCATACACCAACCCTGCGTGGGGACCGCCCCCCACTGACCGCAGACAGCTACCGGGCACAGCGCAGGAATGCACTTCCCAGGGACGGGGGGCATGGCCCGGTGGGTCGATGAAAGGTGTCTGGGTAAGGCGGTTTGGGGCTGACATGCAGAAACGTCTGGAACCGTAAGTGGTCGGGAGGACCAGACCGTGATGGCCTGGGAGGTCACCAGCCGTGGGAAAGGGACAACACTTCTACTTTCTGTTGGAGTCCTTTTTTAGGTGAGTTTGTTGTTGTGGTTCCTGGATCTGGACACCAAGAGAGCATCTGAGGCGTGCCAGGCATGCATCAGGCTCCATGAACCCTGCCTGGCTGAATGCCCACAGCAGCCCCCGACCCCATTTCCAGGCACCCAGAGCATAAGGACCACCCCAACCTGGAGGCAGAGAGCCGCAGAGTGGGGGGTGGGACCCAGACAGCCTAACTCAACCCATGCTCTGTCCAGAGAGCGGTGGCGTCCGGAGAAAGGAGCTGAGGGGCTCCACTCTGGCCCTGAAGGAATGACATCACGGACAACTAGAAGCTGGACAAAGGACACCAAACGGGGGTTTTTAGACAGGGGACTGGAAGTGATGCAGGCCTGAAGCCCGAGGGAAAAGGAAGGGATGAGGTGAGCCCAGCAATGCCCCAGCTTCCTGCCTGGCTGCGCTCCCCCCAGGGCAGGGCAGGGGTGTCCCGAGGGCAGCAAGTGAAGGTGCTGGAGCTCAGGCTGTCTGAGGTGCTGGGAAGGACCTGTCCCAGTGCCCACAGACCTGGGGAGCAGCACCTGGGGGCTGGCGGCTGACTGACTGGTTCCCGGAGCTGACACAGGCCTGGGGTCGCTGAGCTCCCGCCGGCCAGAGCAGGGGACTCGCAGGTCCCACCGGGAACCCCGGGGGGGCTCTGGAAGGGCCACACTGTGGCAGAGGGATGAGCTATTCCTGAAGCAAAGTCCAGCCAGATCCACCTCAACACAGCTTAAAAACAAGCTTTAAGAGGAAGAAACTGCCCCGCGAGCAAATGAGCCTCCTACCAGAACAAACATAACATGTCTTGAAGGAAGACAACAAAACCTAACACACACGAATGTAAAACTCATCAAGCCTGGTGTGCAATAAGGAAATCACTAGACACAACAAGAAGGAAGAAAATGTGGCCTACAGCTCCCTCACACGAAATACAAAAATTAAGTCAGAATGGGCAAAGAACTTAAACATAAGAGCCAAAAATACAGGTTCTTGGAAGAAACAGCAGGGTAAATCTTTGTGACCTTGGGTTTGGCAATGGATTTTCTTTTCTTTTTTTTAAAAAAGATTTTATTTATTTATTTGACAGAGAGAGAGCGAGCATAAGCAGGGGGAGCGGCAGAGGGAGAGGGAGAAGCAGGCGCCCCGCTGAGCAAAGAGCCCAGGGCCTTGAGATTGTGACCTGAGCTGAAGGCAGATGCTCAACCGACTGAGCCACCCAGGCGCCCCTGGCAATGGATTTTCTGATATGACAATCAACAACAACAATAAAATAGGTATTTTGACTTCATCAAAATAAAAAACCTTTTGTGCATCAAAGGACACTATCAACAGAGTAAAAAGGTAACTCACAGAATGAGAGAAAATATTTGCAAGTCATCTATCAGATAAGAGATTAATATCCAGAATATATAAAGATTTAAAACTCCACAACAGAAAAACCCCAAACATTTTAAAGACGGGCAGAGTGGGGTTACATCAAACTAGGAAGTTTCTGCACAGTGAAGGAAACCACCAACAAAATGAGAAGTCAACCTGCTGACGGAAGGAAATATTTGCAAATCATATACTTCGTAGGAGGTTAGTACCCCAAATATATGAAAAACACATACAACTCAATAGCAGAAAACAAACAATCTGATTAAAAAAAAAAAAAGGGTAGATCTGAACAGACATTTCTCCAAAGAAGACATCCACATGGCCAACAGACACATGAAAAGAGGTTCAACATCACTCATCATCAGGGAAATACAAATCTAAACCACCATGAATTATCACCTCACATCTGTCAGAATGGTTGTTATAAAAAAGTCAAGAAATAACTAGTGCTGGCAACAATGTTGGAGACAAGAGCCCTCTGTGCACGGTTGCTGGGAATGCACACTGGTGTAGCCACCCTGGAAAACAGTATGGAGGTTCCTTAAAAAATTAAAAACAAAAATACCATACAATCCAGCAATCCCATTTCTAGGTATTTATCTGAAGAAAATGAAAACATTAACTCGAAAACACATCTGCACCCCTACGTTCACTGCAGCATTATTTACAATAGCCAAGACATAGAAACAACCCAAGTGTCCATTGACAGATGAACAAAATATGGTCCATCCACACAGTGGAATATTGTTCAGCCTTAAAAGGAAGGAAACGGACACTTGCTACAGCGTGGATGGACCTGGAGGACATCATGCTGGGTGACATAAGCCAGACACAGAGGACAAACGCTGGATGATGCCTCTTATATGAAGTCCCCAGAGTTGTCAAATTCATAGAGACAGAAAGTAGGACAGTGGGCACCAGGGGCTGGGGCTGGGAGGGCCGGAGAGGGACAGAGTTTCCATCTGGGAGGATGAGAAAGTCCAGGAGATGGGGGGTGGTGTTGACGGCACAGCACTGTGAATGTGCTTCAGGCCACTGAGCACACACTTAAAAATGGTCAAAATGATATATTTTATGTTATGTATAGTTTATCACCATTTAAAGAAATTCCCCCAAATGAAGGCAAAATATGTTTCAGGAAAACTAAAGCAGAGAAAATTCATTGCCAGCAAGCCTACACTGTAAGGCATGTTAAAGGAAATTCTTCAGATGGAAGGAAATGAAGCCAAAATGGAAATCTGGATCCACATAAGGATCGGAGAGCCCCAGAAATAGCAACTATGCAGGTAAACACAAAAGTCATTTTTCCATTTCACATTTATCTAAAATGTAACTGACTATTTAAAGCAAGAATAGTATCAACGTATCGTGGAGTTTATAACATCCTGTAGAAAGAAAACCCATGACAACAAAGGACAGGCCGGGAAAATGGGAGTATGCTGTAAGGCTCCTAAATTACATGTGACATGGTAGGATGTCATCTGACAGTAGAGGATGAGAAATTAAAGATGTACATTGTAAACCCTATAAATATCCACAAAAGTTAAAACAAAGCTTATTAACTAATAGCATAGCTAAAATGGAAGCCTAAAAATTAATTAATTCAAAAGAAGAGATAAGGGAACAAGAAACAAAAAGATGGGACAAATAGAAAAAAAAATCAAGATGAAAGACTTAAATCCAACCATAGGGATACTTATTGAATGGGAACTCCCATGACAAGACAGAGGTTGTTATGCTGAGTGAAAAAGCAAGAACCAGCTCTACACTGTCTACAAGAAATGCACTCGCGGTAGGACCCACATGGGTTAAAAATACAAGGATGGAAAATGTACCGATGCAAACACTTCACATCGGAAGGCAAGGGTGATCATTCTGCTGCCAGACGAAGCTGCTTTAGGATGAGGAATGTGACCAGGAGGGACATTTGGTACTGCAAAGGGGTCCATTCAAAGACTTGGTATTCATAAATGAACACACACTTCATAACACAGCCCCCAAAATGCATGAATGAAGTCAACACTGATAGAATCGTGAAGACAAAGAGGCAGATGCATAATCACGGTTGAGAGTCCAACACCCCTTCTCAGCAGCTGGGAAGACGTGGACCGTAAGGAGCTCCCATGACCCGTGGACACGGCACAACTCCCTCCCAGTGACAGCAGAACACCTGTTCTTTGTAAGCACCCCTGCAATACCCACCAGGATAAACCATATACTGGGCATCAAAGGTCTCAGGATATTTTGGGATAATGAAGCTTTATAAGTAGAATATGTCGCTAAATCAGAATTAAGTCAGAAATCAAAAATAGAAGCATATCTAGAAAACCTCCCAAGATTTCAAAATTAAATGGCAAGTTCCCCAAATCTCCCATGAGTCAAAGAGGAAATCACAAGGCAGACCAGGGAGTACTTGGAACTGAAGCAAAGTGGAAACACAGCACGTGGAGCTTTGTGGGAGGCAGCTAAAGCCTTCTCTTAGAGGCAAACGTGTAGCTTTCTAGTTTACAGTAGAAAGAAGGTGAAGGTGGTGGTAAGTGTCTACGGAACTGCGGACATTTGAACTTGTTGGAGTTACACGACCTGTTTTGGGGTTTCCAAGCCCACAGGCGCTGTCCTGGCTCAGACTTCACGCCTGTCCAGCGAGTTCCCTGCACCATTTCTCAGCCCTGGAGCTATAACCACAGGCCTCTGGTTTCGGCTCTGAGCCTGCCATGTTTCCTCATGCACGCCCGCCAGGGATTGAGGCTGGGGATGTGGGCAAGTGCCGGGGCTAATGAGGACAGCGCTTCTGGCGCAAACACCAACAAGGCTCTGCTTTCTCGGGTAAGACGTAACGAAAGTAACAGCAACATCATGCTTCCCTCTGCAGCCTTGGTGGGACCCTTTCCACCATGAATCCTTCTGCACCTCCAAACAAAAGACAGGTGGTCCCCAATGGTGTCACTTGGTGCCTTTCAACCTCTCTGCAAGTTTCTTTCAAAATTGTAAGAGACATCCTAGCTTGAAACCTGAGTCCTCATTTTGTTGGTGTAATTATGGACTAAACCCAAGCCAGCACTGAGCACCTCTGAGTGCCCCCCAGTGCAGGCCCCCAGGTGCTCATCCACCACCGCGTCTGCCCCTGCAGAGCCCTTCCCTCTGATCACGGCCAAGCTGAGCGCTGGGCCACAGGGGTGAGGGCACACGCAGCCCGGGCACGACCCGTCAGTGAGACACTATTAAATTTGGGAAATGCAGCGGTGAACAGCTCAGCGGCAAGCCGTGTGGCGTTTTTCACCCCTAAGAGCAGCAAACTCGACTTCTCTTTATCTGGACGATTCTCGCTTGCTCATCACGTTAAGAGTCCCATCCACACACTGTAAACCTCCCTGCCTCTCTGTTTCTCACAGCTGCGGGCTCCCCCCGCCGGGCCGGCCTCTGAAACCAGCCCGCCCCTCCTGAGAGCTCCCAGCGAGGCTCCCAGCCCCTCTGCAAGCGGGCCCTCTCTTCCCCTTCCCTGTCCTCCTCACACAGGTCCACTCTCCTCCAGGTGCAAACCAACGACATCTTCCTAAAAACACAAGCACGTCCTGGGGCACACGACCTCACCCGGCCTGACCACACTCTTCCTGACCACGGCTCAAGGAAACCACCCGTCCTCCCAGCTGCACCTCCAGACCCTCCAAACCTGCGTCCCACGTTCCTGCCCCTCCATGCCGCTTCCCACCACGGAGAGACAGTGCCCACGTGGGGCACAGAACCACGGAACAAAGCGTTCAGATTCTTAGGTTCTGAAACACAGTCATTCCAGATGCTGTGTGGAGGCCGGTCCTGTGAACACCCACCACCCAACGCCCACTCCCGCCGGCAGCATCTCTCCGCAGCCGGGGCTCCCATCCTGCGGCCGCGTGCCTGTCCACGCGCCCGAGTCCTGGCTCCTCCCAGGAGGACACGGTTTTCTAACTCCAAACAAGGTTGGCAAACGTGCCTATTTGCTGTTAGACCAGAACTGTTCTAGTTTTGTTGGTGCAAGTTCCTTTTGCTAAGTTGTTAAGTGGACTCATTTGCATATAAACATGAACGGAATGTGGCCAAGTGAGAGGCGCCCTCACAAGAAACCTCCCCGTGGACGGGAAATTTTAGTGTCAGTGTGACGCCCGCGGTCGCCTGCACTCATCCCGCGGGAAGCTGAGTCAGGAGAGCGAGCGCCCGAGCCGCCTGAGCCGCCGGGGACCTGTGGGGGTCTTCCGGAGCCCCCGGGCCCCATGCACGTTTATGAACGCGTCCGCGTGAGGACTGCATGTTACTCGACGGCCAGGGTCAGGGTCGTTTCGGGAGGGCTCCTCAGCAAGCGTCCGGATTCTGAGGAGAAACGATGCACCCACAGGGGCACTGATGGCCCTTCCAGCCTCAGTCGCCCGAGTGGGGACGAGGACGAGGGAGTAGGAGCCGGCCCGAGAGGACCAGAGAAGAACAGACTCGGGGAGAGCCGCACCTGCAGGCCGTGGGCGCATGTGGTGTGGGATGCAGGGGAGGGCAGGGCCCCGGGAAGGCCACTGGATGTGGGGCCCGAGGAGGGACTCGCGCAAGAATGGATGCTGGGTTTGTAAAAGGAAAGGAACTTCTCAGGAAAAGCAACAGTGGGGGTTGGTAGGCCCGGTCTGTTTAGGAGGCCGGAGGGTGTTTTCTGCCTGCAGAGGTGGGGCGGGAGAACGGAGCGGGCAGAGCCCGGCCCACGCTGGAGGCGGCCCGCCTTCCTTCCAGGCAGCTCTGGCCAGCCTCCCGCCGCCCACAGAGCCGAGCACAGTGGGCGAAGCTGCCCGGGGCCTTTCTGCCGTCCACTGTCCACTGTCCACCGTCCACCGTCCACCGCTGCCGGGGACCCCCCTCCAAGATCGGGATTCAGGACCGCGTCTCCAAGAACCCAGAGGCATGAAGCGCGGCCAAGGGACAGGGGTCCTCAGCACACGCTCGCAGGGCGTGTCCCGCCCTTCCCGCGGCCACGAGCCCAGCGCGTGCCGTGGCACCGGACCCCCACTTACTCGAAGTACTCGGTGGCGGGCGTGGTGCGGAAGGTGTGGTCAGGGCCGGAGCTGGAGTTGCTGGTGCGCGCCTCTGAGCAGTTGGGGCTGTTCCACGTGTTGTTGCAGTGGACCCACGGCAGCTCCACGGTGAAGGATGAGAAGAAGTAGTGCAGCGCCCAGGCAATGATGACGTTGTAGAAGAAACCCACGTAGAGCGAGATGAGGATGACCGTGAAGCCCACGCCTGGGGCGGGAGAGCAGAGCGCTGTCAGCAAGGCGCCCGCCCGCCTTCCCGGACCTGTGTTGGCTGCGCTCAGACACTGGAAACCAGACCACGTCTCTGCACACCCAGAGACAACCAGTGAGAGCTCAGGTGCCAGACTTCATGCCACGATCCCAGATGAGGGGCTGCACCCAACCCCCCAAACCACGCATGGCCATCTATGCGCACTCAGAGACATGCAGGGTCACCTAGGGCCACCCTGGTAGAACCAGGTCACCCACGAACATACAGCGTGACTGAGGGCCATCTGTCGCCATCCACTACCACTCACAGCACTCAGCATCAACCAGGGTCATCCAGGGCCCCCAAGCCATGCAAAACCATCAGAATCATCTACTGCCTCCCAGGACCATCAGGGACACCCAGAATACACAGCACCATGAAGAGTCAAAAAGACCACCCCAAACCACTCAGAGTCACTCAGGAACATCCACAGCCACCCAGGAAGACCCAATATCTCCCAGAGCCACCCAGGGTCACCAATGGTCCTTGGAAACTCCGGTCCTCAATGGCCACCCACAGCTACCCAGAGCCATTCAGACACTGATGGCCACTCACAGCTGCTCATACCCCCTCAAGACTATCCAGGGCAACCAGAGTCATCTGGGTTCATTCACAGCTACCTAGAGCCACCCAAAGTCACACAGGGCCATCCCTGACCGTCCAGGGTCAGCTGGGGCCATCCCTGACCATCCAGAGTCTCCTAAAGCAAACCAGGACCTCTCAGGGTGACCTTTCCAGGATCACAAAACCTGGAATTTGGGATCAGTCATCGAGGGGCTCCTGCCTCCCAGTGACCTCGGGCAGAGTGGCGAGCAGTCTTTGGGGCTGTGCCATCCTGACTGGGGGCAGGTGGGTCTGGCCTCCTCCCACTGGCCGAGGAGCCCTCCTGCTCAACGCTAGACAAGCTCCTTCATCAGGCTCCACACACAGCTCTTTTCATTTCAGCTTCCTTCTTGGTGTTGTGGATAGGATTTTATCGGACTGGAGCTTTGGTTTGCTTTATTAAAGCCTGGTTAGGTGCTCTGCCCATCTTGCCCACTTGTGGCTGGGGCCGTGGCGGCGGGTGGAGCATGCCTTCAAGGTGATGTTTATAGGAAGCGGCTTGGGGTGTCTTTTATGGACATAACCCTGAGGAGAAGCAATCTTCATGCTCAGGGATCATTAGAGTTCTCTTCCTACCCTGAAAGCAAAAAGAGAAGCACTAAAATTTCTTTGTGCATATGTATTAAACAGGTCCCCTATCAGGAGTGCCCTAGAAATAAAACAGGCCTGGTACATACACCAGGAAAGCGTGTGCCGCAGCCGTGATGATGAAAACACAACAGTTTCCTTTGGAAGGCCCTCTCCAGTGTGTGAGTGTCAGCATTCAAGAAAGTGACATCGCAGTTCTGCTCACTGAGTTCCTCAGGATGGAGGCTCGGTTGTGATTCACAGTAAACACGCCCAGGCAGCCGTGTTCCCGGGGGGCCGTGTCGTCGGGGGGCCGTGTTCCTGGGGAGCCGTGTTCCCGGGGGGCCGTGTCGTCGGGGGGCCGTGTCATCGGGGGCCGTGTCATCAGGGGACTGTGTTCCCAGGGAGCCGTGTCGTCAGCGGGCCGTGTCGTCGGGGGGCTGTGTCGTCGGGGGCCGTGTCGTCGGCGGGCCGTGTCATCAGGGGACTGTGTTCCCAGGGAGCCGTGTCGTCGGCGGGCCGTGTCGTCGGGGGCCGTGTCGTCAGGAAGAGCATCCCAGAAGGTTTTCCCTGGCAATGGCTGACTGTGGATGCCTGACTTGAGACCATTTTAAGGTTAGAACTTGTGTGAGACCTCAGCTTGAACACAGGAAACTCACGGGAGCCTCTGAACCAACAGCAGAGCAGGTCCGAGTCCACCGTGTGACAGAAGAGCTAACTGTGCGTCAGGCCCTTCCTGAACCCCCGCTGGGAGCACGGCCCTCCCTCCGGGCCGGCCAGTTTCTCGACCTTCACGCCGCGGTGACAAGGTCACCACCAAGGGCACGCAGGCTCGCCCCGCTGGCAGCCGGGCACCGGGCACCAGAGGCCCCCTGCACCCTGGCCGCCGCCTCCCCGGCGCTGCCCCCAGGGGCCCACGTGCTGGGGGGGGAAGGGCGCGGCGCCCAGGAAGGGGGGCGTGAGTGGGTCGCTCTGGGTTCTCTCCCAGGGCCACAGAGCCTCACGAGCTCCCCCAACGTGTCTTCCACCACGGGCCGGCACGGGACAGTGTCCCCCTGCCGGGGTGGCGGCCTCGGCCCTCTCCTGCGTTCCCACGAAAACAGGGGCCACGGGGCCTGCTCCTGTCAGACGCCCGGGGAGCCCGGGGCCACGCGCGAGCTCCAGTCACGTCGCAACGTCGGTTTCCGTAAGTTTCTGTTTTCGTTAGTATTTCCTTACATTAACTTTACGACCTGTAACCTTTACGTCAGTCTGTGTACGCTCTGTCTTATTTAAGCCACTTTAAATTCTTTTTAGGAAGAGGAGGAGTTTGGTATTTCACAGTAAAATACTGTTGACTATGAAATATCATAATTATTTTACATTCACAAGGCAGGGCGGCAGGGTTTCCACGGCACGCGTGGAACAGCGTCTGCCGTGGCCGTGAACGGGGGCGTCCTGGGGAAGCAGGCGCTCGGGCCCCCGCGGGCACGGCCCCCGTCCCCCCAGGCCGCCGGGGCCGGTTCCCTCCAGCGGCACCAGCACTGGCTTCAGGGGAGCGTCAGGGACACCAGCCGCGGAAGACCTTCCGACAAGGGCCACTGCGGGTCGTCGCGAGGAACACTCAGATTCCTCCCGTCAGTCTGGGCGTCCTTAGCCTCTGCTGGGTCTGCACACGTGCGCTCGAACGGGGAGGAGACAGAGAGAGACGGGGAGAGACAGGGAGAGACATACAGGGAGAGATAGGGAGAGACAGAGAGAGACAGAGGGAGAGACAGACAGGGAGAGAGATAGGGAGAGACAGACGGAGAGACAGACAGGGAGAGACAGACAGGGAGAGACAGAGAGTGATAGGGAGAGACAGAGAGAGACAGAGGGAGAGACAGACAGGAAGAGAGATAGGGAGAGACAGACAGAGATAGGGAGAGACAGGGAGAGACAGAGAGAGACAGAGAGAGAGATAGGGAGAGACAGACAGGGAGAGAGATAGGGAGAGACAGACAGGGAGAGAGATAGGGAGAGACAGACAGAGAGAGATAGGGAGAGACAGATAGGGAGAGACAGAGAGTGATAGAGACAGACAGAGACAGAGAGAGAGATAGGGAGAGACAGAGAGACAGGGAGAAAGACAGGGAGAGACAGAGAGATAGGGAAAGACAGAGGGAGAGATAGGCAGAGACAAAGGGAGAAACACAGAGACAGGGAGAGACACAGAGATAGGGAGAGACAGAGAGAGAGACAGGGAGAGAGACAGACAGGGACAGACAGATGGACAGGGAGAGAGAGAGAGACAGGGAGACAGAGAGAGGCCACCCACAGGCGCCACGCAGCCCAGGACACGGCCCCTCAGGGTCACCCGAGGATGGCGCACTTCATCTCGATCCGGACAGTAATACCTCTGGGGGGAAGGCAGTGACCCCCGCGGGCTCCGGGCAGGGGAGCGGCAGGCGTGAGGCCCGGGGGCCAGCAGGGCGCGCTGCACGCTGGGGCCTGCGCTGTCCCGGGCCCTGCCTCTGCCCTGCCCAAGCACCTTCTCTCAGGTGCCCGCGGCCTGCTATTCCCTGCCGCACCCCTCCATCAGGGGTTCACGGAGGAAGAGGCGAGCGTCAGGTACCTCATTTAACCTTCGGCTTCCGCGAGTGACCCCGCAAAAGGGACGCCCAGCCCCTGGCACCCGGACACTCATCCGGCCTTGCTCTGAACCTCTCTATGGTTCCATTTTGGGGGGCCCATGAATCATTTACCGAGGGAAAAGCTGCTGACATCTTAGGATTCTGCAAGCAGGCCATTAAGAAGGAAAAGCACAGGGCGCCGGGAGGGGCCTCACGCCTGGCCAGTCTCAGCGTTTCCGCTGCTGGGGGGGCCGCCCCCCTGCGGAGCCCCGGCCACAGCAGCTGGGAGCTGATCAGCTGCCATCTCTGACCACGAACCGCTGACCCATCCTCGCGTGTCCTTGGAGACTACAAGGGCTTCTGATCTCTTCCAAACACACCGACTTTTCAAGGACTTGTGAGGAAATCCCAGGGCTGATCTGGTAGGAACCATTTTCCTAGTGAAGCCAGGTGTGTGGACCAGGCCGCGCCCCTAGCCCCCCATGAACCCTCCCTGAGTCATGGGCTCTTGAGACACGGCGTGGGCTGGTGGGCAGGTGCGCCCTGGAGGCCGAACGTGGGGCGTGAGATGGGTCTGGAGCCAGTGCTCCCTGCCCCCGACAAAGGGGCGCTAATTCCCGGTGCCCGGATCTCCAGAATGGGGACAAGGCGGTGTGTGTCCTTCCCGGGGCTCTCACGAGGGCGGAGGGAGGTGACCACGGAAGGGCTGGCCATGGGGCAGGCCTCTCGGCTCAACACGGGGTGTTGCCGTGGCAGCGGCAGACGGGAGGGCTCCGTGAGGAACTAGACAGCGGGCCAGCTGGTGGGTAGCCAGCGAGAGAACAGAGGAGTAGTCTGTGTGAGGGACAGACGGCTGCGGGTAGACACAGACAGACAGGTGGTGGATGGATGGACGGACGACAGGCAGATGATAGATGGTTGATGCACGATACAGAGACGTGCTGTGACTGATGACAGGTGGTAACAGGCGGTAGATGACCGCTGGTTGACAGGTAGCTGGATGGATCCGGAGATGATAGATAGATGACAGAAAGCATTATGGGTGGCTTTATGTCCCTCCAAAACTCATTTGCTGAAGTCCTAAGCCCAGTACTTCTGAGTGCGACCTCATTTGGAGACAGGTCTTCACAGAGGTGGGCAAGTTAAGGTGTGGCTGTCAGGACGTGCCCTAGTCCAGGGTGACAGATGTCCTTAGAGGACAAGGACATCCGGTTACAGAGACATGCAGAGGAAAGTTCTGGAACAGCTCCTCCATCACAGCCCTCAGAAAGAATCAATTTTACCAACACACCTTGATTTTGCATCTCTAGGCTCTAGAAATGTAAGACAACAAATGTCCACGGATTAGACCACCCAGCTGTGGCAGGTCCTGTGGCAGCCATACAGATCGTGATAGACGCACAGGGGGGAGCAGAGGGCAGACCGACAGACAGACGGAGGCTTATCCGATCTACCGTTCTAACACCAACACCGCTCGTGACTCGCAGGCTGGCCTCACCTGTCAGCAGGGCCACGCGCTCCTGAGTCCTCCGTCAGCTCGGCCTTTTACAGTTGGACCCACATTAAAGTGGGTCTATGCACGTGCGCTTGTATGGGGAGGACAGGGACAGACGGGGAGACAGAGAGACTGGGAGAGACAGAGAGACAGGGGAAGGGACACAGAGACAGAGACAGACACAGAGACAGGGAGAGACAGAGAGAGATGGAGAGAGAGACAGAGACAGAGAAAGACAGAGACAGAGACAGAGAGAGAGACAGAGAGAGACAGAGACAGAGAGACAGAGACAGACAGAGAGAGACAGAGAGACAGAGAGAGAGAGACAGAGAGAGACAGAGACAGAGAGACAGACAGAGAGACAGAGAGAGACAGGACATGGACATCGAGGGGCATAGAGACCTATCAGAGCGGGACCGAACGCACACAGCTTGGGTGGGCTTGCTCTGAAAGCCCCGAGCCACCACCACGGTCTGTGCCGCACGCGGCGTGAGGAGGGTCCGGGCCATTACCTTTCAGGATGGGGCAGATCTTCCAGACGCCGGCAGCCCCTTCCCTGTTGAACTGCCCCAGGGCCAGCTCCATGTAGAAAAGTGGCATTCCAGCAATGAGCATGAAGAGCAGGTAGGGGACCAGGAAGGCGCCTGTGGGGCAGGACAGCTGGCTCAGCCTGGCCACCTGCTGTCGCTGGAGCGGCCATCCCACCGCTATGTCTCGGGCGCGGCCACCGATGTCTCCTGAAGCTCCCTGCACGGCCGCCCTCCAAAGGGAAGTCCCAGGCTGGGCGGGGGAGCCTCTGACCTCCAGGCCTGGCCCCCTGTCATCAGCGCCCCAACACGTCCCTGCTGAACCCCAACCACCCCTTGTGCCAAGTCACGAAATCAACCGCAGAGCAGAGGGGGCAGGCCCCTGGCCACACAGCAGCTTTGCTCCTGGAGCTGCCCTCCCCGCCTGCCCTCCCCGCCATGGCCTCTGCCCCTTCACTTGTCTGTGCAGTGTCTGCCCCTCTCGACCTGTAAATCCTCTGGGATCTGATCCATGTCTGACCCTACGGGGGTTCTGCCACCCACTCCCCGCTCCCCGTCTCCAGAGCCCGCGTCGGTCAGGGGCTGCGGTGGACAGGCGCCGGCGTCCCTCCAGCGTCCTGCCCGGTCCTCCTGGGGCCGCACCTTGCCCCAGGCACCAAATGCAGGGCCCCATGGCTCTGCCTCCGATGAGGGGGCCTTTGCCACGGCTCCTTTCCTGGGACGGGGAGGGGGAGGCAGGGAGACCCCGCAGTCCTGTCTTTGTACAACTCACTGCCCCTACTCAGGCCTCGCGTTCTCCCCTCAGAACGGGTGTGCTGGAAGGTCCTCCCCAAGAGGCTCTTCCAAACCCTTCACGTGTGCAGCCTTGAGGGACTAACGGGTCACAGAGGCCGCAGGCAGCGAGCATCAGGAGGACTCAGGGAAATGAGCACCAACTTAGCTGGCTCCTCATCTTCAATTTGTGGGTGACCCTGTCTCTTACTTTCGTTTTCTGCCTCGAGTCCACAGCTGTGCGTGGTTCTAGGGCCGGCCGCGTTCAGGGAGCAGGGCGAGCGCAAGGCCACACTACTCCAAATTCGAGGGCCTCCGTGCACTCTTGTAATACCGTCTGAAGTCCGCCCAAGACACCATTCTGTGGGTGTTTGAGGATTTGCTTTCCAAAGCGAAAGTTATCTTCGGAAACAGAAGGCAGAGCCCTGGTGCCTCCGACCACCAGGGACCACCCAGCTGCAGAGGGCAGATTCACCAGGAGGCCGCCCGACCCTCTGCTTCTTTGGTCTGTGGACACCCCTGCCCCCCGGAATGCGCGCCCTGCTAAGGCGGAGTCAGGAGCTGCAGGGCCCGTGAGGAGCAGTGCGGCGGCCCCACCAGCCCCCCCACCCGCGCAGGGGGATCGTGCAGGCCGGGCAGGACTCACCCCCGCCATTTTTGTAGCACAGGTAAGGAAATCGCCAGACGTTGGCCAGGTCCACCGCAAAGCCGATCACGGACAGGAGGAAGTCGATTTTCTTGCCCCAGGTCTCTCGCTCTTGTGTCTCCATGGGGGTTTGCGTGGGGTTGATGAGGGTAGAGTTTGTGAGCTGCACCCCATTTTGCTCCTTGACCAGGACGAGTTCCACTGCCTTTGGGCCCATGGCGTTGGGCTCCTTAGCTGGGGCCACCACAGAAGACATCAGTACCACTGGGCATTTGCTTTTACTCATGGGCAGACTGGAGCCTCGGAATCCTGTGCTTCTTTGCCCTGGGTCTTCAGCCAGCATGAAAAATAAACACACACAGGAATGCAACGATTTAGTAGCCTGAACCATGGAGGCAAGAACAGAGATCAGGGGCATCTACCGTCATGTCTTTGGGGCAGAATACATTCCAAGCCCCTAGGCTGACACAGCAAAGGTTGAGGACAGCAGGAGACAGGCTAGATCTTGTGGGGCCGGGGGTGGATGGGCCCTGAAAACCTCAGGATAAATACCTGCCTTGCTCCCTCTTTCCCTGGCACCCCTCCCCGTGCCAGTCAAAGTGCAATGCTGTATAATCTCCAATTTTGCTTTGAATAATAACGCAAAATGTCACCTCCACCGTCACCACATTGCCAGGGACTAATTTCACAATCTCCAAACAGTATCCAAAATAAGTCTTTTGGGGCGCCTGGGTGACTCAGTTGGCGAAGCGTCTGCCTTCCGCTCAGATCATGATCTCAGGGTTCTGGGATCGAGTCCCAAGTTGAGTCCGAGTCTGGTTCCCTGCTCAGCAGGGAGTCTGCTTCTGCCTCTCGCTCTGCCCCTACCCCTCACCCACCCCCCGCTGTGTTCTCTCCCTTTTTTTCTCTCTCTCAAATAAATAAATAAAATTTTAAAAATAAGTAAGTCTTTACAACAGTGCACATGTATTCTTTACACACAGCAGTAAAAGCAGAGAGCAAATTTTTATAACCAAAATCAGCCACAATAATGCAAGTTTAAAGATAAGGATTCCGACAGCTTCTTCCAGGGACCCCCATGCCCGCCTGAAAGAGTCGGGCAGACCAGAGCACCGGCAGGATTTACCTGGGAGCAGACGAGTTTCCGTACTTAGTAACTTTACCAAGGAATTGTTTCCAAGATACTTCCATAAAACCCCGTGTAACCCAATCAAGGAGAACAGAGTTACACATGGACACGGTCAAAAACAGCTTCAAATAGGACTTCTGATATTCAGATCCATCGGCATTGTTTCAACTGTACACACACGCATGTGCGCGCACACACACACACACACACCCTGGTTGAAGCAAAAGCATAACCGGATCATTTTCCTCTGTGTCCACATTTGCACAACTCACCACATAAGTGATTTTACCCACTGCTTCTCTGTGGCCCCTTCACCTGCAGTGACAAACCCAGCATTCCTGAGAGGTAGGAGAATGGCCGGCTTTGCAGGGCCTGCGGGTGCAATGGTCCTGCAGTGGGGTCCAGCAGAGAGGGCTGGAGCTGTTCGGATGGGAGCCTTTCGCTCTGACAAGGGCCCTTGCAGGTACATCCCGATGCCCTGACAGGGAAGTGCACACTCAGCATTTAGGCTGAGCCCACGCAAGTCCTGAAGCCACAGCCTCAGGGCCCAGGTTTGAGCACAGAAAGCAAAACGTGGCCTCTCAGAAAGCTTTGCTCTCTGCCCAGAACGAGAAACAGAGGTGGCTGATAAACTTGTTCGCCCTGGTCCTTCCCTGCAAACAGCCTGGGCACACAGACCCAGCATCTCCAGGACCCCACCCCATCTTCGCAATCAGACAAACCCCTGAGAGATGAAGCCTGGGCTGGGAAGACCCCCCCACGTCTCCCCCTCACCCTGTGCTACATCTGGCTCAGCAGGGTGGAATCAGCCACAAGGACCCGCTCCAACCGCGGAACTGGCGCGCTGGGGACTCCCGCGACGACCGCACCTTCCCGCGCAGCCCAGAGAGCGGGGCGGCCGGGGGACCAGGTGCTTCGCCCGCAGGGCCTGGCCAGGGGTCACTGGGGCGCGGTCAGTCCCGCACCCCTTCTCGTGCACACACCTCTCGGCCACCGACCTCCTCGAGACCGTGAATGGCATTGTCGGGGCGCGCTGCCCCTGCCAGCGACTTTTGGAGACGCGGTGCCCCCGACGGTGCCCGCCCCAGCTCAGCGCCTCTGGGCCGCAGACTTCGGGGTCCCCGGAGGGAGTGACGCGCCCCGAGGATGCGCGGGAGAGGCTCACCGTGCTCTGGCTTACCTGCCCGCCCCGGCCTCGTCTCTGCGCTGGGGTCCCGCCGCCTGGTGCCGGCGAAATCTCAGGTTGCCTCCCCTCCCGCTGCGCTGGGCGGTCGCGGCCTCCGGGCTCTTATGGTGTTGCCGGCCCGCCCCGCCCCTCCCGCCGTCGGGGGCGCCCGCCCGCCCCGGCCCCGCCCCCGCCCCGCCCCGGGTGGGCGGAGGACCAGCCCCGGCCGCGCCCGCGCCCCCGCCCGGGGACCCGACAGCCTGTCGGAGGCGGTGGCCCGCGGCCGGCGGCCGGCGCAACTCTTCATCCGCCTGGGGTCTCGAGCATCCCAGGGCCTCGCACGCGAGGGAGCGGGGACATCCCCGGGGCCCAGGAGTTGTGGCCGGCCCGAGACGGTGGTTTCCCAGCGGAACCAGCCTAGGCGGCCCTGCTATCTTCGCCCGCACCCCCAGGGCGGCCCGCTCCTCTGCGGCGTCTGCCTTGGGGCGCCCGGGAGCCCTGGGCGCGGGGCCACAGAGAAGCCCCGCAGGGGCAGCTGGCTGGGGAGGGAGCGGGGTGGCGGGCGCGCGGGGTACGGCGCTGGGGCGCGCGGGCTGAGCGGGGCGCGCCGATCCCCGCCCTCCCCAGTCCCACTGCTGCGCGGACCCCTCTCCCCAGCCGTCCAGCTGCACCGGCCCCTCCCCCTAGGGCCGCCCTTCCCTTGTCGGCCGCCCTGGGGGCTTCTCCCAGCCGAGTCTAACGCGGAGCAGGGGCGGCCGGTGACGAACCTCAACTCAGACCCGTCCCCGCTGGGGCGACCCCTGTCCCTGCTCTACCTGGCGGGCTCCGGACCCTTCCCGGGGCTCCTCGGGCCCTGTGCCCGGGCCCCTGAGCCCCCAGGCACCTGATGGTCGCCCAGGTCCTTCCGTGGCCCCGTGCGCCGCCCCCTCGCTGGGCGCGGTGTCCCGGCGACATCGCCGGGCTTTGCCTGCAGCGCGCGAGCTATGATTGGAACCACAGAGCTGGCATGATGGGCAGAGGAAAAGGGTTTCTCAGACCAGCCTGGAAAGCCACCGCGGTTGGTACCCACTCCGGGGCCGAACAGACTCAGAATCCTTGCCGAAATGCCGCCCACAAGATTTTACATTCCCGGAGTCCACAGGCCACCAACCAAGGCCCAGGATCCAGAGGTGTGCAGAATGGTGTCAAGGTGAGTGACCGCGCACTGGCTTTGCCCTCCGGGTGCCCCGGTCTCCGGGTGCCCCGGTCTCTGGCTGTTAACCTTCCTCCTGTGTATGCTTTGATTTCCGCCCTGTGCATTTGCGGTGGTGGGGCGTGCACAGCAGCCCCCCGCTCTCCAGCCTGTCTGGACCACTCACTCTAGCTCCGCAGTATCCCCAAAGCTGTGTCCCTTTGTCAGGGGACCTCAGAGTGCCCTTGCTCCTCAGTGCCATTTCCCCACTCTCTCCAGCCTCACTACCTTTCACACAGCCTCCTGGCAACCAGGCTGTTGCCCAAGACAGGACCCCTGCCCAGGGAGAGCCCAGGAACTGCTCTTCCAGGCTGAATTAGAATCAAGCAGAAAGAACCCTTGACTCAGTGTCTCAGTCCGCTTTCACTGCAGTAATAAAAATAAGAAAGAATGGGAGGCTTATGAACAAAATAAATTTGTCACTGTTCTGGAGGCTGGAAATTCAGGATCAAGGTGCTCAGTGGATTGACAGTCTGGTGAGGCCTCCTTCCAGGTTCACAGAGATCTTGTCTGTGTCCTCACCTGGTGCAAGTGGGAGGGAGTTGTCTGGGGTCTCCGATCCCATTCCTGAGGGCTCCACCCTCCTGACCTAACCACTCCCAAAGGCCCCACCTCCAGTACCATTGCATTGAGGGGTAGGATTTCAACCTATGAATTTTAGGGGAGACACAACTCAGTCCCTAGAGCTCAGGAAAGTGACAGGGATTTCAGAAGATGGTGACATACACCTTGAATCTGTAACTCAGGGGCTGTGTCTCCCCACACTAGCTCCATAACTCAGGTTTTAAGAAAAAGGGGCAATCCAGTGATAAAGCTTTGATCAACAAAGCCAAGGAAATAAATGGCCACCAAAGGAAGATTTTCTTTTAAATAAGGGAACCCAAGGTACAACTGATGAGTTCAGATCTATATATTAAACACACACACATTTATTTCTCTCAGTTCTGGAGGCTGGAAGTCTGAGATCTGGGTGCTGTTGTGGTTTGGGTCTGGTGAGCCTCTCCTGGCTTGTCTTTGCGTGGTGGGGGAGGGGGGCTGGGTGGAGGGGGGATAATTGGGGGTGGGGACGTAGAGAAAGCACGCTTGCCGGTCTCTGTTCTTAAGGGCACTAATCCTATCATGGGGGCCCCACCCACATGACTTCTTCTAAACCGAATCACCTTCCCAAACCTCACCTTCTAATACATGCCACTTCGGGTTAAGGCTTCCACCAGGAATTTTGGAGGAATGCATTCAATGTATGTAATAGCTCCAGACTGAAGTGTTTGTGTTATTCAAACTGAGCTGTAGTGTTCTAGGATTTCATTTCCTTTCTTGGAATTTTTTTGTTGTCCCTTGAGTTAATTGTTGTCTATTTTTTCGTTGGTTAATTTTCCTTGTTCTTATCATTAATTCAACTCCAAACTGTCCAACAAATGTATAAATCTCCTTTAGATTTGTTAAAACATGGGAGGCAGTGGTGATTTAGAGTCTCCTGCCTCTACTCCCATAAGGACAGCTGGCTCTCCAGTCTCGCTGCCCAGCCTTTGTGCTGGCATTTCCTATGACCATGACTCTGGGAACTCTTGCAAACGCTCTCCTGCACTGCACCCTGGTTTCTAGGATCCCATGTGTGCTGCATTATACTTTATCCTCTCGGCCTCACCACCCCCTGCTTCTCAGATCTCCTCTGCACCACAAAGGAGAAACTAGGAAGTCTATCTCCTAGAATCCCTGCCCCATACAGTACTAGGTTAGAATCTGCCAATAAGAGACAATCATACCTGATTAGGTAGTTGGGAGAGAAGAGGAAGCCATTATTTCACTATTCCCAGAGGCATGTTGTCAGCTCTGATGGGAGACGTGAAATTCTTAGCAGCCTCCCAGAGAGCTTTTCAGAACCACCTGCTTTGCCTGAGGCAGTTGCTGGTCAAGGCTCAGCTCCAACTTCAGCTGCTGATCTCTTAACTGGAGTAACTCAACTCAAATCCTGGTCTATGCAGCTATTGGTGCAGTGAATGCCTCCCCACCCCAATGATTATTGGGAAAGACCATAAGACCAGTTTCCCTTCACATGGCGGGGACAGCAGCACGCCTCCCCCATCTTATCTCAGCACTATGTCAACTCTCCAGCTCACTGTCATGTCTAGTCCAGAGACATTTATTGTCTGCCAGTCCACAGCATATGACATTGGTCTCCTACACCACTGATGTCATGCTGAATCAACCTGGTGAGCAAGAAATAAACAATACCAAGATGCCTTGGTAAGACACATGCTTGCTAGAGATTGGGAAAAATATAAATATACATATAAATGTAAGTATATATACATATATATGTATATATATATATTCCAAAGCTTGCCATCTTGGTGAAGTTTCTATGGGTCCATAGAGATTTGAGACTGGGTCAAGATACACATCCAAAGTGAAAGATAGCTTGCTGCATCTGGCTATCCTACTCTTGAGGAAGAATCACCATACCTGGTGAGTGTCTTTGGGTTTTGGAGCTTCTAATTGGGAATGCTTCTAAGACCCATTTACTGAGTTATCCATAATGTGTTCAGTTTTTGCCCAGAGCAAGACAGGTTCTACAACAGTCTGGATTATTCTCAAACTTTAGCATGCATCTAAATCACCTAAGTAAACTCTATTGTGCATTAAACACAGATCTCACAGATCTGAATCTCAGAGATTCAGATACAGTAGGTCTAAGGTGGAACCTGAGAACTGTCATTTCTAAGGAGTTCCCAGGTGGTGCTAATGCTGCTGGTTCAGGGACCCCATCCTGAGAAATACGGATCTAGCAGAATCAATGGGGTGTGAAAGATCTCTGGAAGATAGGGATGCTGTGTGTAGCCTCTGGCATGCCTCTGCAGGTGACCCATAGTGCAGAGACTTAGAGTTTTAGAGAATAGCAAAATATTCTTCTGAAAATACTTATTCTCCTTTTGAATAAGTATGCTCCTGAGCCATAGTAGAAACTCATGGAACTCCAAGTTAACCACATAACCTGAGCAGCCCATCATAAACTAACCCACAAACCCATAAAGTTTGGTATTGACAGCAACTTGCCATCATGAAATGGAAGCAGTCTATACAAAATCAGGCCCGAGGAGGTGCTGAAGACACACTAGGCTGCATGAACAAGTGTCCACTCTTGTTGCACAATTACCACCTCTTAACCCCTACCTCTAGCTTCATGGCTGCCTGAGGAAGCATATGGATCCCATATGTTGTGCACTATATACTGACCCCACCAGGAGGTAGCAGGCTGCAGCATTACAGGGGCACTCAGAAGGCATGAGTAGGAGAAATGTTCTCAGTGGGTAGATAATCAAGCAGTGCATCAGGCTGTTATTCTGCCAAGAGGGAGAGAGAGAGGTCTTAACTGACAGGCATTGGCTAATGGTTTGGCTATATAGTAAGAGACTTCAAAGAAAATTAAGAAATTGGTGACAAAATCTTAATTGGCAGACTGCATAATTATGCAGAAAATCTTAAGGAATCCTCAAAACAACTACTAGAATTAATAAGTGACTTTAGCAAGGTCATAGGATATAACAAAGTCAATTATATTTCTGTATACCAGCAGCAATCAATTGTAAAATACATTTAAAATAATTTCATTTACACTACCACCTAAAACAAAATGCTTATGCATAAAATATGTGCAAGACAGTTGTGTTGAAAACTAGAATACATTGCTGAGAAACTACAAAGGCCTAAATTAGTGGAGAGGTATACCATGTTCATGGTTGAAAGGCTCACTATTAAGATGTTATTTCTTCTCAAATTGATAGCAGATTCAACTCAATCCTCACCAGAATTCTAACTTGCTTTTTTCAAATTTATTTTTTATTTTTTGAGAGAGAGCATGCAGGAGCGTGCATGCACCAGTGGGAGGGGCAGAAGGAGAGGGAGAGAGAATCTTAAGCAGGCTCCATCTCCAGCATGGAACCTGATGTGGGGCTCCATCTCACAACCTTGACCTGAGCTGAAATCAAGAGTTGGATGCTTAACTGATTGAGCCACCCAGGTGCCCCAATGTGTCCTCTTTTTAAAAACAAATTTGTTGAGCTATAAATGACATACAACAAACATATTTCAAGTGTAGAGTTTGATAAGTTATTTGTGTGGCTGTGGAAACATGAACACAATCAGGATGATGAATGTGTTCATCCTTCTCAAACTGCCCCCTGCCCCCCACCCCATCCCCAGGCAACTACTGATGTGCTAGCTATAGATTAGTTTATTTTTCCTAGAATCTTATATACATGTAACTATATAGTAAGTACTATTTTTTTTAATCTGTTCTCTTCCACTCTGCATATTTGAGATGACTCTGTGTCATGGTGTGAATCAATAGTTAATTCCTTTTATGGCTGAGCAGTATGCCACTGTATACTTAGAACATTGTCCATTTATCCTTCACCTGTTGATGGACATTTGGCTATTCCAAATACAACTACTACGAACACGTTTGTGCAAGTCTTTGTATTGACATATGCTTTCATTTCTCTTGGGTAAGTACTTAGTTGTGGAATGGCTGAGTCATCTGGTAGATTGTGTTTAACTGTTTTTAAAAACTGTCAGACTGTTTTGCAAAGTGGTTATACCATTTTACATTTCCGTGCATAAGAGTTTCAGTTGCTGCACATCCTTGCAACACTTAGTATGGTCAGTCTTCTTAATTTTAGCCATTCTGACAGGTGTGTAATAGTATTTCATGCCATTTCTCTAGTGACGGAGATGTTTCAGCAATCTCCCTGGGTGTGGTTGCCATCAAGGTTCTTGTCCGTGTCTGTTCAAATATTTTGCACATTAGATTGTTACATTATTCTTGAGTTTTGAGAGTTCTTGACATGCTTCAGATATGAATCCTTTATCAGATAGGTACTTTGCACATACTTTCCCCATCTTGGATTGTGTTTTCATTCTCTTTGTAGTCTTCCAAAGAACAAGTCATTAGATTTGATGAACCCTAAGTCATCATTTTTTTCTTTTCAGATCTTGCTCTTTAGTGCTGTATTTGAGAAATCTTTACCTAACCCAAGATCACAGTTTTCTACCAAGTTTTCCTTTAAAATGTTTAAAATTTCAGATTGTACATTTATGTATATGACCCATTTTAAATTAACATGGTCTGAGATATGGACCAAAGGTCATCATTTTACAGGTGAACATCCAGCTGTAAGACATCTTTTCTCCATTAACTTGCTTTTGCACCTTTGTTGAAAAATCAGTTGGCCTATGTATGTGTGGGTTTATTTCTGGGCTGTTTCTTTGATCTATTCCTCTGTTTTGATAGAGGTTCCACTCTTGCTATGGATGAATTTTATCCCCCCACAAAATGCCCTAACCCAAGGGCATTGGAGATGGGGTCTTTGGGAGGCAAAGCTAAAAGAGGTCATCAGGGTGGGGCTCTAATCCAAAGGGACTGTGGCGTCATAAGAAGGGAATGATCTCTCTCCCTGACTGCCATGTGAAGACATGGCCAGATAGCAGCCCTCTGCAAGCCAGGAGGAAAGCTCTCACCAGGGAATGAATTGCACAGCACCTTGGTCTTGGACGTTCCAGCCTCCAGAGCTGTGAGAAAATAAATTGCTGTGGTTTGACCCATGCAGTCTATGGTATTTTTGTTATGCTGGCTGAGCTGACTAGGACAGCACTATCTTGATTACTATTGTTTTGTAATGCATTCTTAAGTCAGGTAATGTAAGTCATATAACTTTGTTGTTTTTCCAAAGTTGTTTTGAGTATTCTAGGTTCTTTGCATTTTTATATGAATTTTAGAACCAACTTTCCAATTTCTATAAAAAGCCTGCTGGGATTGTTTTAGGTGGAGGCTGTCATTGATTTGTGACCTTTATTCTTTTCAAATTTAGGCATTCAGTGCTATAAATTCCCTTCTAAGTTCCACTTTAGTTGAATTTCCTGAAGTTTGATAAGTTTTTATTTACATTCAGTTCAAAATATTTCCTAATTTCCCTTTTGATTTCCTTTTTGAACCATTATTTATACATAATATCAATTAGTTTCCAAATATTTGAGGATTTTCTGTATGTATTTTATTCTTTTCTGGGTATATTTCTCGTATTGGTACCTAATTTACTTGCTTTCTTCATTGGAGAACACACTGGAATCCTTTTAAGTTTATTGGGGCTCATTTTATACTCCAGAATATGGTTGATCTTGGTGGCTGTTTCACATGCATTTGAAAAGAACGTGTATTTTGCTATCACTGGGTGATACGTCAACATCAAATAGGTCAAGTTAGTTGTACTGTTTTCAGGCCGTCTGTATCCTTACACACTTTGGTGCTCTTGTCCAATCATGATTGGGAGACAGGTGCTGAGCTCCCCAGGTGTGATTGTGTGGACCGGCCCATTTCTCCTGTGGCTCCACGTGTCTTTGCCACATTGATTGTGAAGCTCTGTGTTAGGTGCACTCACCCGTAGGACCATCCCATTCTCTCGGGGAACTGAATCCTAATAACCTCTGCTCTGAAATTGACTTTGATGTTAGAACCACCACTCCACTTCACCTTTTGAGTAGAGTCGGCATCCATCCTTTCCCCTTTAACCTATTATTTCAAGGATGTTTCTTGTAGGCATAATATGTTAGGTCTCACTTTTATACCCAGTCTGGCGGTTTCTGCTGTTACTGGGGTGGAGGGGGTGTTTAGATCATTTACATTTAATGTGAATGTTGATATGGTTGGGTTTAAATCTACCACTTGCTATTTGTTTTCTATTTTCCCAATGTGTTCTCTGTTCCCTATTTCCTCTTTTTCTGCCACCTTTTGGATTGAGTAGTTTTGTAAAATTCAATTTCCCCTCTTTGGTTGGATCATTAGCTACATCTTTGTTGTGTTACTTTAGTGGTTGCTTTGGTGCTTGTCGTATGCATCTTGCGCCTGACCCCGTCTGCCCTCAAGTGACTTGATGCCACCGGCCACATCCTGTGAGGACTTGTTTACCCCTCCTCCCATGGCGATGTTGTTGTCCATGTTTTGCCTCTCCATGCTGTGAACCCAAGAATATGGAATCAATTTTGCTTTAGACAATCAATCATCTTTTAAAAAGATTTAAATAATAGAAACATAAGTGTAATTCCCATTTCTGGTCCTCATTCTCTGTGTAGATCAGGTTTCAAAATGGTACCATTTTCCTTCTGCTTTAAGTATTTATTTTAATATTTCTCGTAGTTAGGGTCTGCCAGTGATGAATTCTTTCAGCTTTTGCAAATCTAAAAACATCTTTATTTCTGTTTTGAAGGATATTTTTGCTGAGTAAAGAATTCTGGGTTGGCAGTCTTCTGTTTCTTTCCTATTTTAAACATGTCGCTCCACTGTCTTTTAACAAAGTGTGTTGTTTCTAACGAGATATCTGCTCTTCTGCATGTCTTTGCTCCTTTGTATGAAATGTGTCTCTTTTTTTCCTTTGGCTGCTGACTTTCTCTTATCATTCATTTTTAGCATTTGATTATGATGTGTCTGGTATAGTTTCCATCATGGTTCCTGTGCTTAGAGCTCATTGAGCACATTGGATCCGTGGGTTTATGGCTTGTATCAAATTTAGGAAGTTATTTCTTTGAATATTTTTTCTTTGCCCTTTTCCTTTGGGGACCCCATCAGGCAATTTGAGGTCCCACTGCTAACTGATGCAAAGTTCAATTTTTTCTTTTTTCTCTATTTCATTTTGAATAGTTTGCACGGTTTTATCTTCAAGATCACTTGCCATGTCTTCTGCCATATCAAATCCACCCTTAATCCTAACCCATGCATTTGCATCTCAAACACTACAGTTTTCATCTCTAGAATTCAGATTCGTGTCTTTAAAAGATATTTTTCATTTCTCTACTGAACACGTTGCACGTTGGCTCCACAGTTTCTAAGCAGGTGATACAGTTGAGTCGTGAAACAAGCTGTCAACCCTGGTCTACAGATGACCTCACTCTAGTCACTGCCCAGGCTGGCTCTGCTGAACAGAGATCTTTCTGCTTTCTTGCATCTTGGTGATTTCTGATTGGATGCCAGGCATTGTGAATTTTACCCTGTTGAGTGCTGGATAACTTTGCATTCCTGAGAATATTCTGGAACTTTGTTTGGGGCTACAGGTAAGTAACTTGTAAACCATCTGGTCATTCTTCCAGGTCTTGCTTTCAAGCTTTGTTTGGTTGGGTCAGAGCAGTGTTTTGTCCAGGGCTAATATTCCTCATTGCTGAGGCAAAACCCATCGGTGTTTTCTACCTGATGGCTTGTTCCAGGAGGGAGGGTCAACCCAGTCTTGGTTTCTCCCTCCTGACTAGAAGCAAAATTGTGGACTCATTAACTTCCATTAAGTTTAAAAGAATTAATCTGAACCTAACCAGCTCTTGTTGTTAGGGAGGCCCTGCTTGTCAGGGAGGAGCTCCCGCTCTGCTCCTTGGTGGACGCTTGGTCCCTGGTGCAGTCCGGTGGGCTACAGAGCTCAGTTCTGCTCCTACAATGCGGGTAGAATTCATGTTGTGCGGCTTCATTTTGAGGAGGGCACATACTGCGTATGATTTAAATATTTGGAAGTTTATGGAGATGTACTCTCTAGCCGAGGGGGTAGTCTGTTTTGTCAGCTGCTTTGTGGGCCCTTGAAAGAGCAATTAAGTCAATTTGGTAAATGGGGTCGTTCAAATTTTCTACATAATTATGTTTCTTCTCCTGCTGGTTCTATTGATTACTGAGAAAACTGTGTTAACATCTCCACCTATATTTGTTGATTTATTTCTCCTTTTACTTCTGTCAGTGCTTGCTAAATATATTTTAAGCAGTGTCAGTAGGTACATATACACATACCTTTAGGACTCTCGTGTCTTCCCGCTGAACGGAGCCCTTTGTGGTCGTGCAGGGGAATCTCCTCGTCTCCACATTCACTTGGTGGTTGATGGACATCAGTCTCACCACGTTGACCTCTTTATGGTTATTTTTGCATGGTATGGATATATCCCATTTAAAAATTTTTTCAGTATGCCTTTAAATAGCATATAGTTTTCTGAAAAGAATTGGTCTACCAACTGATTTAGGCGTTTCTTAGTCTCTATTTGATGTAATTACTAGTATGGTTGGATTGAAATTTACCACGTGTTATTTGTTTTCTATCTGTATTGTCTGTCCTTTGTTCCTTTTTCTCAGTTTCCTGCCTAGTTTGGATAAATTATTATTTAAAAATATCCTATTTCCTTTCTCCCATTGGCTTCTTAGTTGTATGTTTTTGTTTTCTTTGGGGGGCTTACAATATACACTTACCATCGTCTATTTTCACATGCTCACGACCCTCACGCACAGCCAATTTCCACGTGCGCGCCATTCTCGTCTTTGTTCCGGGATAATGTTTCCTTTTTCTCTGGCTGCTTGTAAGATTGTCTCTTTATAAGTGGCTCTCAGAGTTTTGTTTTTTTTAATAATGTGCCTTGCTGTATTTTTCTTATCATTGTTTTGCTTGTGGCTTATTGAGTTTCTTGGATGTCTGGGTATAGATTTGGAAACATTCTGGCCATTATTTTGTCAAGTCATTTTTTTTTGCCCTGACTTACGTTTTCTGGGACTCAGTCACATGTGATAGAACACGGAGTATCTCTTTCGCTCAGTTCTCCTGGCTTGTGCCCTGCTGAGAACACACACCTCTGTTTCCTCATGCGTGTCTGGTCTCTGGACCCTGGTCCAGGGCATGACACATGGGCTGGGTGTCAGCCGCCTCTTCTCCCAGCCAGCTCAGCGGGGGCTTAACGTCACTGCACAGAGTGGGGCTGAAAGGGAGGTTGAGATGAAGCACGGGTCAGCATCGCAAGAGCACCGCAGGCTGAGGTGCTCACACTGGATTCCCCCTTGACAGAGCAGGTCCAGGATGTAGCCCCCGGGGTGGTGCCTTTCCCTGGGTGTCAGCATGGTGAGGCTGAATCCTCCCTCACTGAAGGGGGATGTGTCCTCGTTTTAATAAGCTTATTCCGGAAATGGGTTTGTCTTCTCTGCCCTCAGCAATTCTGCCAGCACTATCTGCAGACTTAATGAGGGGCTTCCTTCCCCACTGTCCATCGTGTCTGGCACTGCGAAGGGGTGTGCTTTACCAAGGACGCCTGCACTTGAGTCCGCTGCTCTGACCAAGCTCCCCCCACCCAGAAGCACCTGGCCTTGCAGGACGGAGGAAGGACCCGGTGATGCTGCGGCCCGGGGACGGCACCTGTAACGTGGGGCGTGTTCCTAAGGGGTGGTGCCCATGACGGGCAGGCTGTGCTTTGGGCTGTGGACCAATACGTGGGAGGTTTCATGCACAGCACACGTCTGTGACATGGGCAGGGATGGCTCTTCTGACACCCAGTAGTTACTGGGGGCGGCTGGTGCTTTGTCTTGAAAACGTTCCTCGGCTTTCTGTTCCTCCCTCCTCCGCAGGACAGATCTCTGTTGAGTTCAGCTGCCGTGTGGTTCAGTCTCCCAGTGAACCGGGAGGGAGCAGGGCTGATGGTTTTATTTCCGTGGAGATCCAGCACCTCGCACGCGGTGGTCACTGCCCCCTCCCTGTGCCGCTCGCCCAGCAGAGTCCCAGGAGAAGACTGTGCTCTCGGAGCGGCGAGTGGCCCGCCCTCGAAGAGGTGAGGAGCAGGTCTGCCTGCTGCCCCCGCACCTGAGCAGCTCGCCCCCCTCACCAGAGCCGGTCTTGGCAGCTTGGGGCTCTTTCACTTTAAGATCATGGTTCCTACGTGGGGACGCGACTGACCCCTTGCTCTGAAGCTCAGATGGTCAGCAGCACCGGGGGCCGCTCCTGCTGCTGACCGGCCAGGACGTGGAGAGCGTTAGGAAGCTGACGAATGCAGGAAACGGTGCTGGTCTCTCTTTGGAGCCCGGTGGTCCTCTGGGCACCTTCACCACTAAGGTCGTGGCTAATAAAGGCTCCACATTTGTTGGAATGAGAATCCTCCACTAGGTACAGAACCTTCACTTTCCAAGGGATTGGCTGCAGCCAAGGACACATGCAGCGGGGGTGGGGAAGGAAGTTGTAAGTGTGGGTCCCAACCCCATAAGCAGGTACAGGGCCAGGCCGGTGACAGCCACGGGGACGGCTTCCTGGCCTGCCGTGCGTGCATGCGCTGTGCACACACGAGAGAGCACACATCAGGCTGTCGACTGTTCACCCACCTTCCCCACCTCTTGCCTCCCCTGTATTTTGTGTAGGAATTTTAGCGGTGTGAATGGTTACCCTGTAACTCACTTCCCATGTTGGGAAACATTCAGAGGGGTGTGACTAGCAGCATTAACGCTGCCCAGGGATGGACGTGAAGATCGCGGGGTGGTACATTTTTGGGGAGAAGGTAAAAGCACCTGTTTGGAGCAGGGAGCGTTCCATCGCGTTAGGAGGAAGCACCCGCTGGATGTGAGTCCCGCGTGGTCAGGGGGGCGGGAACCCCCGAGAGGATGGCCGGTGCCGAGGGCTGGGGTCTGACTTGCTCCTACTGGTGGCTCCCGGGGCCCCGGTTGGACTAGCACAGGCGGGGAGGGCAGCAGGGCCCTGGTGGGGACGGCGGGGATGCCTGTTCTGCTTCGGTCTCTGATGGAATCTCCAGGAGCTTCCTCGTCCCGCGTGCACACGTCCCCTTCAAGCCTGTTCCCACCTGGGACGTGGGCGAGCCCAGCACGCACAAAAGTCGCCGGGGTCAGGCCACTCGCCCTCAGGACAGCCCGCTTCTCCACGTGCTACTGAGCAGGACCAGAAATAGTATTCGGTCCTTGGAGCGAGCGGCTACCTAACCGTTATTTCCTTTAGTTTTGGGGATTATAATACTTTGACCCAATTTTTCCTAATTCTAGGCCTTTTACTGCCTTGATGAGAGAAATGAATGCAAGATCCTGTCTTGTTTTGGCTTTACGAAGTGTGTTTAAGGTGTATGTGTTCAATAGAGAAATTCTAGAATCAACCCAGCATGCAGGCAAACAGCCATACAATCTGAGTGCCTTAAAACGTTGGCCACCGCCCCACGGTGCCGAACTGCTCCAGACCTTCCCTCTGAGATCAAGAAAGGTTTTTCTACAGAATTTCAATTACTGTGTTTTCCACACATGCTGGGCGAGTTGCTGAGAAACCCCATCTTGATTGGTTCTCTGTCACGGCCTAAGAGATGTCTGCTGTTGTCTTTCTTTTCTTTCTGATTTTATTTATTTTCTCTCTTTAAGCAGGCTCCACCCCCAGCATGGAGCCCAGCGTGGGGCTTGAGCTCACGACCCTGAGATTGAGACCTGAGCTGAGATCAAGTCAAGGCGCTTACCGGACTGAGCCCCCCAGCGCCCCTGCTGTTATCTTTCTAATAAAAAGCCACACATAACAAAATACATCCTCAGGTGGGTAAGACTATGTTTTATTCATTCCACTGAAAATCCAAAGCTGTTTCACGGCGCCCACCCCGGGCCCCGAGTCCTCGTGGGGCCCCTTCCGTCCCCACCTCACACAAAAGGGATTTCCCTCCCAAACTATATACATTCACAGTTGGGAACACCACCGACCCTAGGTCGCTGTGCAGAAGAGGATCAGGAGGAGTAAACATCCATTCCAAGTCTGTTTATCAGGGGTTTTCCTGAAAATGCCCAGCGGCACTTCATTCAAAAGCCCTTCATCCACAGACGCCGAGGCCGGGAGCCGCGAGCCGGACCCTCCCCACAGAATATCTTAGTTTATTTACCTCCTTCATTGGTCACTTGTATGTTTTCTCTCCTAATGAATTTCGATGCATTCTGCAGCTAGAAGCTGATCACCGTGCGCTCCCAAAGCCGCATCTGGGCTCCGTGCGTGCGGGCCGTGCTCGCGGGGGGCGGACACAGCTGTAGGAACGGAGGCCGGGGCCTTGCCCTCGCTCCGGGAGGCTGCTGGAAGCGCACACCGGGCACGCCTCGGGAAGTCTGTAAACATTTTTTCTGGCGGCCCTGGCGGTCGCTTTCTATGGAGATGCCCAAATACAAAATCCAATTCATTTAGAAATTCAGAAGAATTTTCTTCCCCAAGCAAACGAGAGGCTTTGCTTCAGACCCAACTAGAGGCTGTGCTCCTTGTGCTTGAAGAGCAGACCTCTAATTGTGTCGGAAGGATGCGGTGCCTCGGGCCGAGCTCCGGGCCTGGGGGGGCAACACCAGGGCGTCCCCTCCTGTGTGTGGGGGCTCTGCCCCTCACCTGACTCGGGCGGCGGCCCCAACGCCTTCCCTGAGGCCCGGCGGGTGCCGGCCTCGAGCTCGGCGGCGCGGGGAGGCGGCGGGCAGGCCCCGGTGGGCAGCGGCAGAGCGCAGGGCGCCAGCCTCCCGCCAGGACCTGCCCGTCACCGGGCGCCGGCCTCCGGGAGGCTCAGCACACCAGCCAGGGCCACCCGCCGCGACCCCCTGCCAACTCACCCACCTCCCCGCCGCGCAACGCTTCGGCTGGATTTGCGTGGCTCTGAAGTCCATTACCTTACGTTAAACAGAAATACCAAGCTGGTAACGTTTATAAAAAAGACGGGGATTTGAAAAGGATTAAAGAAGCAGAAAAGGCGTCTGGGCCGGGTGCGTGTGGTGGACCCAGGCGGAGGAATGTACCTGGTAGAGAGGCCAGAAAGAGATTGAAGTCAAAGCCCCATACAGCCTCGGATTCTATCAAAAAAGGGCCTATAAATAGATTTCCTCTGACCCTCAAAGGAAAAATGAAGTAGAAAACAATTTTTCTTTTTTTTTTAAAAAATGTTGAATGCTTCCTGAAGTATCTAAATGAAGTTTATAAAATACTCATGAGTTCCCACAAATATAGAAATGTTTAAAAGACAGGGCTCTGCCATGCTGTGACCCCCACACAGGCTGGCAGAGAATTTGTGCTGGAATCGAAACGCACGTGACACGTCTTGGTCTCCCGCGTGTCGCGTGTGCATGTGGAGGCCCGTCCACGTGCGCAAGCCACCGAGCACGGACTCCAACGGGGACGCGAGGAAAGACTGCGGGAAGTGAGCCGGGACAGTCCCCCCCGGGGGCCCACACAGCCCCGCGGCCGGCGAAGCCCCACCCTCACGCGGGCTCTCCACAAAGGAACAGGGTCAGAAGGACCCGGGTGTCGCAGAACCCGGCCCGAGGCCGGTACATGCACAGAACACGCGGGAGAGCGAGGCCGAGCCGCGTCACCGCGAACAGGCTCACGGCCAGGTGGAGGCGGGTGGTGACAGGGCCGCAGAGAGGCCTCATCTCTCCAGAACCTTCTGTCCTAGTCCAGTTTCTTACGGAAAGGTTTCCTTCCAATGTCCGAGTTTTCAGGGCTGAAGTCCGCACAGAAGCCGTTGGGGGTTGGGGCGAGGGGTGTCTGTGCACTGCTGTCCGAATGGGTCTGTTTGGGGTACAGGTACTCCTCTGCGAAGTTGGGGAACATTTCTGCGAACCTGCAGAAGTCAGCTGGAAAGACAGAGGCACCTGGGTTGGCAGGGGGCAGACGTCTGGAATCCGGGGGCTCCCGTCCCTGGGCCTGCAGGGGCCACCTTGACCTCATAGCCTTCAGGTAGGGCTGGAATCCATGCCCTCAGAGGAGAGGGGGAGCGGGAGGGAGGGGGAGGGGAGTGGGGAGGGAGAGAGGGGAGGGGGGAGGAAGGGGCAGAGGGTTGGAGGAGATGGGGAGGAGGGCAGGGGGAAGGGGAGGCAGAAGGGAGGGGAATGGGGAGGAGGGGAGGAGGAGAGGAAGGAGGGCAGGGGAGCAGAGGGGAAGGGAAGAGGGGCGGGGGAAGGGGGAGGGGGACAGGAGGGACCCTCTCCTTTTCTCTGCTGCACATGACACAGCAGGCTGTTCTGTCCTTTCAGCTATTCCTGTTTGGGGGAAATCTACAGAAAACATGATTTTGAATTCAGTGGTGTATTCTGGGTATTCTGCGAGGGAGATGCTGTTCATCAGGGGATCTGGTTTGGGGACAGGACGAAGCGTCCACGTGAGGACCTTATCTCTGCAAGGCAGGTCTTGTCGAGGGACACGCCACGATCTGGGGAGACCAGGCATGCGTGCACGGGAGGCCGGCCACCGTCCGAGCTGGTCGCGGGGCCCGAGCGGCTCAGCCTGTGCCTCTCCCGACAGCCCTGGGGCCCGGTCCTGGGGTGCAGAGTGCCCTCCAGGAGCTTGGTGACACTCACAGGCCTGGGTGTGGGAGACGACAGACCTCAGGGAAACCGCCCGTGCTCCCCTGGGGGACACAGAACGACTCACTGGGGCATGTCTGCAGCTGGTCAGTGCTCACTGTGAGCGAGCCCAGCACCACCACTACCCAAACGCACCAGGGCGCACGGTCTTTGTGCAGGTGGACACACACACACACACACACACACACACACACACACACACTAAATCAACATACACACTCGTGTCTGACATTTGGATGCAATTTTAAAAACACGTCCAAACAAGACATGAACAATGACCTTTTCTGAGCAAATGTCTACTCTTTTTTAGCGAGAATACATTCATTACCAAATGTGCACACTGGCGGGCCCGCCGAGGGGGGCTGCCTTCCAGGGATCCTACTGCCCCAGACCCCTTCACCTCAGCCTGCAAGTGGGTTTTTCAGGTCTGAGTCCCTGAGGATCGTAGCTGTCCCAATTTGTGTGGCTAAAACTGATGAGCCACCCCCCCAGCCCACGAGGACATGCCCACCGCGGTCAGTCCCGATGGGGCAGGCTCCCTACTTCCACAGGGGACCCGGATCATGGACCCCCGTGGGCTGCCTCAGCACACAGAGTCTGCAGCCCCCAGGGACGGCGTGCATCTGGGGCTCCAAGCTTGGGCGTCGGATCTGGCTCTATTCGTCCCCTGCACAGATCGGACTCAAAATCCCCTAACCCGTTCCTGCCGGGCTTGAGGAAGAATCTTCCTTCTGGGAATTTTGTGTTGCACAAGACAACACGGTGCCCTGGTGAGCACGCATGGGCTTCGCTTGCACTGTGTCCCTGAGCCCCGCCTCCTGAGCACACCCCCCGTACAATGGGGCCCTCCTCCCCCTGCTCCCAGGCCACTCACCAAATGTGATCCGCCCTGTCCCCTCCTGGTCGATGGCCCGGAAAAGGTTGGTCACGCTGAGCTCTGCCACCCCTAAGGCAGTCTTGAGGATGCTGGACAGGGCGTCCTCATCGATGTCTCCGTCCTGTGACCCGTACATCTGCAGGCAGAGGCCGGCGTCACCCCATGACCCCCCAGCTGTGCAGGCCGTTTCTCCTGCTCACGGGGTTCCCAGCTCTCGAGCAGGCCCTGACCCCACTGCTTCGGAACAGCCGGAACTCCGCTCACAAACGGACCCCCACGTGGTCCTGAGCTCTGAGCACACGGCCCGCCCGCCCACTAGAGGGGCCTCCAGGCAGCAGCGTGTGTCCCTGGGTCAGGGATGGAGCCGGCACCCTGGGCTTGCTGGCATAGGTGGGGGCTCACGGGCCTCTGCTCAGTAACACGCACGAGCCACCGCCGGGCCTGACCTTCAGGAGGTGGCCGACCCACGGACCCTCCTCCCAACAGCTTCTGCTCTGGTTCTGGCAAGTGACCGACAGAAAGGCACCGAAGGGCTGGGGCGTGCCGTGAGCCACGGTGTGCGTCCCCTGCAGGGCGAGGATGTCCGCCCCGCCAGGCAGGCCCAGCAAGGCGGCCTCGGGGGGTGCGCCTGCCCCGGATCCACCTCCTTCCGCAGCCGGCAAGCCTGCCCCGCAGGCAGGAGCCTCGGCAGGGCTGCCTGGAAAACGGTCTGCTCCGTGTTCCGAGACACAAGCCAAGCACGGCCACTGTTCCCAGAGCAGACTACAAGCGGACAGCAGAGAAGGTGCCGGGTTGGGGTCCATCACAATGGGGTGTGCTGAAGGCAGGAGCGCAGAGGGGCCACGAGCCAGGTGCAGGCCTCGGGCCCTCAGAGCTAGCCTGCTCAGGCTGGAGGAGGCAGGTCAGGCCTTCCTAGACAGGGCCCACCAAATATCAGTCAGCCGGTTAATTCTCCTGGTGTGATCCACGTAAGGCACCGTGCACCGAGGGGGTTTCCCAGTGATGCTCTGGGGAGGGGCTGCTGGGGTCATAAACAAGGAAGGGGCATTCTCTAAGCAGTGAGAGACAAGCATCCAGCTGGCTCATACCTCAGGTTCTCATGAATCTGGTTAACGTGAGTTGCACCTGCAAGAAGTACCCATTCTGAGACCCTGACAAAATGTGTTTCTAGGTGAGTAAAGCCAGCCCAGCTCTGTCCTAGCTGACGGTGTCCTGGTGAAGCCAGCCAGGTGAATCCGCAGGTGAGCGGGGACCCCATTATGGGTGTCTCCCAGACTGAGAATCCCTGCAGCAGGGGTGAATGGCTCGGCTCTGGACAGGGAGCTCCTTCGCACCCTAAGTCAATGGGCTGATGAAGAGGTCGAGCTGGGAGAGCTGAGAGGTGTGGGGCTGCACAGGATGGATGTGTCACACCACTTGGCGTGGGGCACTCACCAGCCCTGTCCAGGCACGCTGGAACTCACGAAGACCCTCCTCCACGCCCTTCACGTGAGTGTGGATTACGAACTGCAGGCGGAAATTGATTCGAGGAGGTTTGGGGGCATTTGTACAACAATGGCTGATAGAAGCTCCCGTGAAAATAGCAGTCAGGCAGAGAGTACGTCTGCCCGTGTGATAAGGAGCTGTGAAAATGGAGGCGCGGCCTGCCGTGACCCCGTGTCTCACTGTCCCTACAAATTAAACTCCCATAAACGCCACACTTGCCTTGAACGCGAGCTGGATGGTGTCCAGAGTCCGGGCCGGCCGGCAGACGACAGACAGGGCGACCACGTACTCCCGAGGGTCCATCCTGCCCTCTCCACTCTGGGAACGAGACACGCCCTCAGGGGACAGCTCAGACCCTCCCGCGGGTGGGGGGAGCTGGGTTTGAACACTCATTCCTGGACCTTCTCTGCCGCCACCAAAGGAGGATTTTGGAAGAACATTCATAACCACCTGGCTTTTGCAAGGTGGCCACACCACACACCCTTTTTAGGCCATTATGGTCGATTTTCAGAGTCCAGGAGACTGGCGCACGAAGCGTAAGGAAGTTCATGCCACCCGCTAAGGCTTTCCTTCGAGGAAAACCCCAGCGTGCGGCAAGGGGCGCACTCGTGTTCTGAGAACCCAGTCGCATTTGGCAGAGAGGTGAGCGTGTAGAATGAAGGCGGGTCCCGGGCGACGATGTGGTCAATGCCCAGGCCTGGCCCGCTGGACACTCACCGAGCTCCATGCAGCAGGTCCTCAGTGACCCTGGGGGTCACCACAGGACAGGCGCTGCTTCCAACAAACGGGCCACCGCAGTGAGTGGGACGAGCCAAGGGGTGGACCCAGGGCAGAGGCGGCTGCCGGAGCACTGTCTCCCACCCCCACGCCCGGGAGGGCCACCCATGTCCAGGGCTGCGCTGGCAGATGTGGACTCCTCGTCCAGACACGATGGGTTTCTTGGTTACGGGCGTGGCCGGCGGACGTGCGTGCGGCACCGCACGGGGACAGTCCTCACGCACTTGGCAGGAGGCCGATGGTGACCCCGTACACCCATCATCGGGAAAGAGGCCCACTACCTAGAAATTCTGGATTTCTGGAGGAGGGAACACTCTGATATTTTTAGGCTTTTTAGCCTAAAAAATTTAAAACCCCAAACTACAGGTTTATCGCAAATGTCAACTTAAATGTCAAACTTCTATGTGCATTTAAAAGCATGGGAGAAAATACCCAAGGGACGGGGGGCTGGTCGGGGCAAGGGGGGCCCGTTTTCCCTCTCTACTTCCCAAATCCCCAAACAATGCTTATTAGGAAACAATACACATCTGAAAGCTGGAGGTCTGGCCACGAAACCCCTCCCAGGGTGACGGCCCCACCTCATCAAACAGGGAGAACATGTCCTCCAGTGTGTCCGAGACAGGGACGCCCAGGTACTCCGCAAACTCAGGGAGACCCAACTTTCCTCCCCTCTGCATCTTGGCGCTTTTGGAGTATTTATCCAGATCTTTCTCAAGTGTTTCTGGTTTTAACCTACACACAAAAAGAGGAAAAGATATTTTTCATTAAAATTACAGAATGCCAAAAACAGGAGATTTACTGTAACGAGACTCAACAAAATATTGAAATTGCTTCTACAGTGAGCAGCAAGTTCATTTTCAACAAAATGTGTTCTAATAACTTGAAGGCACACCATGTATTCTGCCTCAGCGTCTACACGGGGGTGACGCCCTGTCCGCTCTGCGGACCCCCTCGGGCAGGTGGGTGTGACCGTCGGCTGGGACCGCTGTGCTGAGCACGGAGAGTTATGAGACTTCTACGCGGACTGACGTGGACACGTGGAAAGCTCCCACAAACCCTGAGCACAAGCACCTCTCTCGGCTTGAAGGCCCAGCTGGCCCTCAGCACCCACCGCGATCTCCGGCTTGGTCACCAACAACGGCAGGGGTGGGGGCCCCTGGGAGGGCCTGACACAAGTTTCTGGAAGCTTCCCGTCTTAGAAAAAGCATCTCGGCAGTGCTGTTCAGAACTCTCCCATTCCTGAGCGAACCCCACTAGCGTGGCCAGATAAACCACAGCGCGTGAGGGAGGGGTTTGAAAAGAAAAAGCGCCACACTCACCCCAGGCCCCTCACCAGCCTGGCAAATTCTAGAAGGCAGGTGTCCGCGGGGAGACGGAGCTGTCCTTCCGCCAGGGCCAGCTGGCAGTCCTCAAACGTGTAGTCGGTTACGGAGATGCCCAGGGCCCTGCAAAGAGGAGGGCATCTCGCTCAAGCGCCCCCAGAGCAGCAGAGCGAGGAGGACGGCTCAAGGTGACCACGGGAGAGGGAGCTGCATCAAAGTAACGCAGGCCCCACTTCCCAGGCCCCTGCCCAGTGGCTCCTGACCCCGTCCACGCCACAGTGGCACCCGTCCCACGTCCCACCGAGACCCCGTGCGTCTGAGGCAGGCCGTGGCTTGTGCGTGAGGACATGCACTTGGGGTCGGCGATCCCTCCCTCTGGGGCTCATGAAGCTTATCTGCAAGTCATGCTTTTGCAGGGGTATCCGCGTGCTAATTTTGTGGCTCCCATAAACCTTGTTTTAGTTAAACAGGAAGAAATTGCTACGAATACAGGTGGTGTCCAGGGCGGCCGTGCAGGCCACGGAAAGAACAACTTCCCGAGAACGTGGGAGGCCCACGCAGAGCCGCAGCTGGAGGTCGGCGGCTTCGCTCCGGAAAGCCCCGGGGAGTTGGCGGCACTGGGGTGAGGAAAGAACTCCAGGAAGCAGGAGGAAGTGTCCAGAACGAAGCCAACGTTTAAGACTGGACTAAAGCACAGGCATCTGTGAAGATGTCTGCCAGGCCGGTGAACCGTTCTCGAGCCCGTAGGGGCTCGTTAGGCGGTCGTGAGTAGTGCTCTGTCCCTTCGGCTGCTGGGGACGCAGCAAGGCCGTCTCCCGCCATTCCAGCAGAGAAAGCCCCAGCAGATGGCAGAAGCCCTCGCCGCAGCCTGTGCTCCGTGAGATAAAGCCGGGAAGGCCTCGTGGGAGGGACGCCCTGAAAACTTCCCCTGGGTCTGGACACGTGGAGGAGGACAGGCTTCGTCCCCCCAAGCTGTCCACAGACAGGAAAAACCATCTCTCCCATCCGCTCCCACGTGTCCCTCCCCAAGAAGGGGCATCTGGGCAGCGCCCGTGCAGGACAGAACCCGGGGGAAAGAGGGGGGAGGCGATGGGGGTCCAAGCAGGGGCGCTATGGCCCCGGGCGCTCGCCCCAGGGCGCTGCGGGACCAGAGTTCTCACGCTCGCCCACAGAAGCACCCTGCCACACAGATGTCTGTACTGGGAGCCACTGGGTGGCGAGCACTCTGAACGCTGACACGCACAGAAAGACAATGCTTCAAGTCCACATCTGACACTAAACATGAATGCTTAGCAGTGGACCCCAAAGTCCAATCACACAGAACCTGGGGCTCCCCCAAGCTTTGCGGTTAGCTGAGTATCACTGTGGTTTCCCCCTGCTAGGAAGCAACGTGCAGCCGGTGTCGAGGACACCACCCCACCGAGTGTCTAACTTGGAAGCTCAACTCATCTTGGGGGTGACCGGGGGTCGCCTTCATCGGGGCGGGCGGTGCCCCGAAGTCAGAGCTCAGCCATTCTAAAGACCTGCATCAGATCTCATGAAAAATGCCCTTCTTCTATTAAAGGAAACAATGGTAGAAAATGTGCCAAGTATTTAAAACTAAGCCCCCTCCCCCAATAACCGAATGGGCTTTTAATCATCTCCACAGTAGTTCCTCCCTGCCATGACGGTACCGTGCAATCGTGGCTAGGACACAGGGGCTTCGAAGTCTTTCTTCCACAGCTAGTACGACCCCGCTCGGCAGCCGGGGTACCGTCATGTGGGGACAGAAGCCGGGATTACCAGGAGCATCTCGGGTTACCCCACAAGGAGGCAGGAGGAGGCGCACTCGGGCTGCCCGCGATGCTCACGGGGCCTGGGCCGTTCTCGGTGGGTGCAAGGACCCACTTCCACGTTTCTGGGTTCTCCCATGGCTGCTGGGGCCGGGGGATGCCCAGTGGCTAATCTGCCCTTTTCCATTTGATGTTAAGATGCTTCTCTTCCGTTAACATAGAGAATTTACGATATATATATATTTCTAATATAATTAGCTAATTTATTTGAATGTGATCTAAAAAAATTTACACCTAACCTGTCAAACCTTTGATTCCATGGAGATTATTTCTTTATCAAGAGGTTGAACACCCTGACTTCCCCCAAATTGAGAGTCAAGTGCATCCTGACAGCCGACTGCTCTCCATGCGTCCTGGTGTGGGATTCCGAGAGTGAGCAGATGAATTCTGGCGAGTGGATGCCCGAGGAGGCTGGGGGCGCCCCACTGGACTCTGTCCCTAGCACCTACCTTCCTGAGGGGCGTGCGGACAATGTCTGAATACCCCGCAAAGTTTTAATTTACATATGTTGAGGTTATGATTTTGCTTAGTACAGTCTCACAAAATACATGAATGTGGGCGGTCTGATGGGCACACAGTGAGGGGATGGGGCTGACTTCACACCTCGGTCACACCAGCTCGGCCACAGTGCAGGGAAAACCCCTCCAGAGCCACACGAACCTCCCACGAGGGGGGGGGGCATGCCTGTGGAGCTGCTGAGCCCCCCCCCCCCACCCCGCACCACGGTGGCCAAACGCAGAGGCGGCCTCTGCTGCCCGGGAGCAGAAGAGAGGAGGAGAGAGAAGACGGAACAGGGCAGGTGAGGGTAGGAAGGGAGGAAGAAACGCAGGGCGCAGGCTGATGTCACCCCATCCAAGATAGCCGGGAACGGTGTGGAATCAGGAAGCAAGAAACTTCGAACGGCACGCTCACTTGTCGTGGAATTAGCGCACATTATCTTAGGAGATCAGCGTACAGTTCCCACACTGAATCTGGTAAGATGGAATAAGAGCACCAGCAAAGACCACACGAGCAGATGAAGAACGTGAAGAGATCGTCCCGCGGGCTGCCAGGCAGGGCTGGCACCCCCATCGCGTGCACAGACCCGGCGCCCTGGTGACCGGTTCCTACCACACAGGTGAAATTTATGAAGTTAAGTGACGATGACGCAGCTCCAGAAGCAGGACCCGGCAGAGACCGGGGGTGCAGAGCGGCCGAGCACAGCGCCTGCCCACACGCAGTCAGCACTTACTCATTCGCTCCTCAAAGACCTGTTTTCCGAATGCCACTATGTTTTGTGCCATGCTAAGGAGGAACCAGCCATGAACGGGCACCCTAATACCCCGAGGGTTCCCAGGGGACGAGGGTGTTCGGAGGACGCCGCGGACTCTGGCTCTGACACGGCAGGACGCGGGGCACTCACTCGGCCATGACGCGCCGCACGTTGCTGGCGTACAACGCGGGGTCCTTCTTCTCTTCCTCCGAAGGGCTGTACACGGGGAGGAACTGAGCACAAAGAGAGCTGCGTTACTTCCATGCGCATCACAAGCCCACCACAGTGCAGTCATGAGTCTAACACAATGAAGATCTGTCAGAGCAGCTTCCATCAGAACCACCTTCAATGTGGCCACGGTGTGCGCGCACATGCACACGCACACAAACGCACATGTACATGCGTGTGAACACAACCCACGATTCCTCAGGACCGCTCGCTCCCCTGAGACAGAAGCTCGTGCTTGCCAGGGCACTCCGTATTTCTGATTTCACACGGAAGCCTTCTCTTGGGGTGCACAAGAATTACATGTGTGCTCCTCTTTCTAAAAGTCTCCGCTTGTGTTGGGGAGAACACAACACATTGTTAAATAAGCCCCACACTCGGCTGCCAACTCCACTGTGCAGAAAGGCAAACATCACTGAGCCCTTTTTCTTTAATACGGACACACAACAATACGGGGACACCCCGAAGCCTTGTCAGTTCCCACCACGTGGTTTCAGGCATTCCCCCCACTGTATACCACACACCACGGAAATCGTGGCAGGTGCTCCCGTCAGCACTGCTACCTGTCAGCACAGAACGAGTGAAGACACTTAGAGGGGCTTCAGAAAGTCAGAGTTTCCTTTAAACTCTGAAAACTGTGGGGATGCCTGGTGGCTCAGTCGGTCAAGCATCTGCGTTCGGCTCAGGTCATGATCCCAGAGTCCTGGGATCAAGCCCCACATCAGGCTCCCTGCTCCGCGGGGAGCCTGCTTCTCCCTCTGCCGCTCCCCCTGTTTGTGCTCGCTCGCTCTCTCTCTCTGACAAATAATTAAATCTTAAAAAATAAAAACCAACTCTGAAAACTGGAACTGAGGCCTGAAATAGAGAAGTGCACACTGGAGGCGTCCTCCCCTGAGCCCCGCTGCACGGCTGCTTCCCCGCCAGCTGCAGATGAGCCACATGTAACATTCTACGTGGATGGCTGCCACCCTTGGACTCGGGCCAGGGACCTTTTGGCTCAGTGTGTTGTAATTAAGTGGCTTATGTTGTACTGAAGTGAAAAATCTGGAACCTGGCTGAAATCCATGTAAATTCAGTGCAACTCTGCAACTTTTATCAGAAGGTAGCAAACTGCCTCATTAAACCCTTTCCGTTGTGTTTGGGCTCCCTTTTCAGGGGCAGAGTAGCTGACTGATTCCCTTTTAAGAAAAGAGACTCTATTCCTCATCCACTTGGATAAAACGTACAGGCTACAGAAACGTGGCTATTGAATTGAGCCGAGAGAATGGGTATCATGACTTTGGGACATACAACGGGCTGAAAGCTGGAGGCAGGTTATGTGATCTGTCCACGGACTAGACAGAGAATGACAGGACGACAGATCTGCCATATGAACCCGGCAGCATCGGTATCATGTAAAAATGCCAAGACGTAATTCACCGCACATGTGCCAATTTTAAATGCCTTTAAGCTACGCTAACCATAATAAAAGGAGGGTTTAACTTCCGTGTTGATTTTTAAAGACCTATTTGATTCTTGCAAAATCATGCAAGAGACACAATGTGACTGATGAAAAACCATACCGAAGTACCTGTGAGGAGCAGAGAGAAGTGGAAAGGTTTCAAAGCAAGACAGATGACACACAATGTTGTATTTGTACGGACAGCAACGTGACATGTAGCACGTCGTGTCTGTGGAGATACCAACACTATCTCTAGAGATGCCCGCATCGCACTGTATCTGCAGACACCAGTAAAACCTCACGGCCACACAGATAACATCATGTTGTCTTCGTACAGACGCCGACAGAACACGGCATCCGCAAGGTAACACCGTGTAATACCGTGTGCACACAGATGCACGGGGACAACGTAACGGGATCGCTCCGCAGGGTGCCGGCGCCCACAGACGTCCCGTAACAGCGGATCTGCACGGACTCCGCCGTCACACGTCCCACAGCTGCGCGGACCCCGCCGTCACCCGTCCCACAGCTGCGCGGACCCCGCCGTCACGCCGTCCCACAGCTGCGCGGACCCCGCCGTCACGCGTCCCACAGCTGCGCGGACCCCGCCGTCACGCGTCCCACACTGCATCGGGCAGCTCACACAGCACTCTGGCTCTGCGTCCTTACAGACCCGCGCGTAACGCTGTTTAACGCTGCATCTGTACAAACCTCGATTTCCACTCGATTGTGGAACTGACACAGCGTGAGCCACAGGATTTTCAACCTTAAAAATGAACAAACAGATTTACAGCATTGGTTAAAAGATTCTCAATGTCTTTTAATTAAATTACTTCCAATTCTGGAGCACACTCCCCAGACGCCTGTCCCCTGCAGAGGGCACTGCTGGGCAGTTAATTTCCCAGGGGACGCTGTGCCTCCCTCAGCCCAGAGCCGAGCCTTACAACACTGTGATGAGGACGGGGCTCCTCTTACTAGTCAGGGTCCCTCACTGTCCCAACAAATGCACCCACTCCTGCAGCTCTCCTCTGCCCTGCAGGCCCCCGTTGCCCAAGTGTGTCTTCTGGCTCAGGAAACCTCCTCTACGTGACACTGTCCCAGACCTGGCTGTCCCCAGGCAATGCAGACTCAACAGGCCCTGAGTCATGCCACCCCCAAGGCCGGCCCCAGAGCTCCTGACCCCAACCGGCATCACCACCCTTTATTTGCAGAAGCTGGAAATGGGGAGCCATCTGGAGTCTCTTGTCCTTGGGCCATGGCTCCTCTCCGCAGTGGACAACTGTCCTCTTAACTCTCTCTTGTACATACCCGACTCCTGCCCTATCACTGCCAGGCCCACGCCTGGCTACCAAGGCCCAAAGGAGCCCTTCCCACCTTTCTCCCAGCGTCCCCCTGGCTTCTCACCCTCCACCCTCCACCCTCTGGCCTCAGCAGGGCTAGCAGCAGCACCCACATATGCTGCCCCTCGGGGCACCTCCCCTCCCCAGCATCCGTTCCAAATGCCGTGCCCAGGGGAGGGCTCTGCCTGGCCCCACCACCCACCCTTCTGCTGCACCAGGTCAAAGGCTTGCACCACGGAGGCCTGCGGTCCTAGAACCCGAGCCTCCCCCGTGCAGCTGTTTAAGAGGAGGACCGTCCCTGCAGTTCCCCTTTCTTTTCCAGGAGCTGCGGGGTGCGGTGCGGATGGGATGGTGGCTACTGAGCCGACAGGCACACGTGGGGACGAAAGAGCACTCACAGTCACCTTCCCTCTGGAGTTGAAGACCATTAACTTGGGTCCTGGAACCCAGGAGTGTGCAAACAGGCCAGGCCTCCACACTTAGTTTTCACAGCGGGCAGACCCTGACTGCTGTCAGACAGCCGGGGGTTATGTGTTCTGAGGATCCACATTTGCAGAAGTGCCCAGAATGCAGGGCAGTCACTTGAGTGGCCCCTGTGCTTTCCCAGCAGGACAGGACACACAAGACACTACAGGGTCTGACTTACGCTCCGGGGCCTTGCCAGGTCCACGTGATGGTGTCCTGGGGGCAAGAAAGGAGCAAAATGAATCACAGCTGGAAATCAGGCACCCGGAGTTCCCTCATGAGCCCTTCCTTCCACGGTGTGCCCACCCTCTGTCCTGGCCCTCAACCCGGCCCACCTCTGACCCCAGAGGTGCTGGTGCCCTTCTTCCTCCCAAGCCCACTCTGGGACAAGGGAGCAGACGGGTGCTCATCACCTCCAGGCCACCCAGACACACTCCTCTCCTCCCACGGCTCCGAGGTCTGCAATTCTGACATCCGCCTGAGATGCTGCCCCAGTTCCATTTTCTGCCCTCCCGTGTTCAAGGCGTCCCTGCCAATATCAGTCCACAGCGCAGGACCCTGCTTTTTGCGAGCAGTCCCCGTGACACCTGCCCTGCCATCACCATCACCTGCCACATGAGGCTCACTCCAACCCACACCCACCCGTACCCCCAAGGCCCTGGCCTCCACTCTGGGCCAGAGACGCCTAGCAGATGAGCCGAGGCTTGGGAGGGAGAAGAAACCACTGCAGAGCCCCAAGCGTGCCCAGGACCCCGAGTGTCGTGGGCGCCCCCCATCTGCAGTTTTGGCTGCTGCACCAGCCACCTAGGTGGGGACGTGGGAGGACACACACCCTGTTTCTACCCTGACACTGGGCTTCTTTCTTCCGAAATCCTGATACCCACCTGCTGGCTTCCCACGGACGCCTGAAAAGCCACCCACCACAAGGGCTTCCCCGGCCCCCGACCTGCCCTCAGCACTCGTCCTCCACACGGGCGGGCCTGCGCGCAAAGCTGTTAGTGGTGGTTCTCCCTGAAGCTAGGCCGCTGCCGAATGCGACACAGACCGATGGGATGAGTGAGCAAAGCAGCCGTTCTGCTGCTCTGACAACTGACAACCCAGCAGAGGCAATCTGCTTCAAGTAAGTTGACGAAACAAGCTTAAAGAAATACAAAATCTAGAATTCCACACACTGACGATTCTCTTAGTCTCAGACGCTGGCTAATGAATGCGCCTCTTCAGAGCTTCCGGTGGGCACGTCAGTCATTTTATCTGTCAGTTTGTGCGGCTACGGGTTCTGACCGACATCTACCGACGGACCCCTTGGAGACCCTCTTTTGTGCCGTGTGCACCTGTAGGCACAGGGTCTGGTGTGCAAACCTGGGACCCTCCGGGTCTGGCCCAGAGGTGGGGGGCCGGCCCCTCATGCCCACAGATGTCACACGTAATTCTGCCTCCATCTAGACTAGCAACTCCAGACCGCACCATGTTGTGACTGCTGAGTTTCTTTTTTGTCGTCATGAAGACGCACCATGACAGGGAGAAAGCTCAGTGCAGTGAACAAATCCAACTCACGTGTCCCCCATCAAGAAACAGTCCAGTGCACCCGCGTCCACACAGGGCCCGGGGACACGAGTCTCGGCGGTGAGAGCCTGATGCCGATGCAGGGGCAAGGACATCCACCAGGACGGGGTCACGGCAGAAGTGAGATGCAGCCGGCGCCGAACTGCACCCACTGGAGCTCAGTGCCTGCCCTGGGGAGTGCGGCCCACTGAACCGGATGCGTGTGGCACATCCACAGGGCCCCCGGGGGAAGGGACAGCTGCGGATGCTCAGACAGATATGCGGTGGGGCTCTGACCACAACCCGCGGAGGCTTCTTCCGGCCTTCCTGCCTCCCCCGAGCTGGGGGGCCTGTCAAGATCACCCAGGCACTCGGAGCCCCAAACGCCCCCTCTTTTACTTTGCTCTGACATAACAAGCGAAGACCTCCGCACACAGAGGCAGATTCAATACAGAGTCGCTTACGCCTTTCCCGCCCGCTGCCCCCAGCCTTTCAGAACTTAGATTCTCTCAATGCTCCTGTTTCCCAGGTGAACAGGGAGCTAAGGCTGCTGAGGACGAGGGCGGATGGCTCACATCAACTCGGCAGGACCGATCAGCGGGGAGGAAGGGCCACCGCCCCATGACCCGTGACCACAGCCCTTCCTGCACGAACACTGGAGCGGTCCTGGAATCGCGGATTGGCTAGAAATGACCTGCTGAGCCGCCGGGGATTCTCATTCCCAGGCAGGTCACTGTGACCCCAGGAAACACACTGACCAGTTTATTCGGGTATCGGAGAGCCACAGGCTGCACGGGAACTCCAGGGATGAAGGCACCTGCGGGGAAAGGGGCGTCATCTCACTTCGAGGGCAGAGCTCCTCCGCCGGGGGCCCGTCTCACGCTGGTCCTGGAGGAAAGCAGCGTTTCTGCCCCCCTTCCTGGTGAATGGTCACAGGGTGCCTGGAAGGCTCCCTCGACATGGGTGTTGGCCGTGTCACGTCAGGAAGACCGCAGGCTCACAGCCCTGCCCTGCAGGGAACGGGCCCAGGAGTGTCTCCCCCACTTTGCTCAAGGAGGAAAACAGAATTTAAGGAAATTACATACCAGGCTTGAAGGTAATTAGGCAGGTCCTGTTGGTACATGTTCCTTCTGGAAAAATCATTATCTTGGAATGAAAAGAAAAAAAGGTCAGCCTTAAAGGAACAGAATCCAGAATACGGTCTATTTTCTCCACTGCTGAGATGCTTTAATCACACTCAATCAAAACGGCTTAGATGCATGATGGAAGCATGCGTGGATTTCCTAAGTGTAAGTTCTATTAAGATCTGGAAGCAATGCAAACATGCAGACAGCACACGCCCCCTCAGAGCTGCGTGGGGGTGATCACGGCCACTGTGAGGCCGAGCTACCGCTGCCGGGACGCCCTGGCAGCACGCAGTCCCCCCCGCCCTGGGGCAACGCGGGACGAAGGCACACAGAGGAGGGCTCAGCGAAGGGCGCTCGGCTGACGGAATCGGGACCAGGGCTAGAACCAAGGCACAGCCGGGCCAGCAACCAGAAACACCGCAAAACCAGCGGTTAAACACCTCCCCCACTGGAACCCCAAATTACTCTGACTCGTACTGACCTCCAGCCACACGATATAAACTAAACTCTCCCCCCTGCAACGGAAACTACAGCCCACATGGCTGCTTCCGGAGGTGGGGAGCCAGGCACCCTGGATGTCGCGGCCCGGAGGGGCTGCCCGTGGGCGAGGGTGCCCGGCAGTCAGGCCTTCCAATGTTCTCTGAGCACCCAGAACCTGGACAGTCCCGGGGAGCTCAGCTTCTCAGGCTCGGCTCAAGGAAATACAGCTGACACTGGCCGAGGCCGCCGCCCCGCCGCCCGCGACAGGCCTTCCTGACGCCCCCTCGGGCACCGGGCACACGTGGGCAAGCTCCGCCTCACGGACCGGCGACTCGTCAGACGTGAGACCATGCCAAGCGCGAGGGCAGGAGTTTACAAGCAGAGTCATTTCAGTAAAGATGCTTTGGGAACTTGAGATACGCACGAGAACGGTCTTCTCGTTTGTTTCAATTTTCAAATTTTAGGACCAAAAGTACCTGACACTTAGCACAAACTTGAATTCACATGCTCATCAAACAAAATGAAAGAAAACGAACCTGGCCCCCAGGGAAGGCCCCCATCTCTAGGCTCACATCTTCCGGAATAAATCTGCTCAAAACGCAAGCAGGACTGCATTACCTGTGGCCACTTTCCATTCGACTGTGCCCGCCTCCGGATCTCCTCCACGGTCTTCCTCCGGGAATCCTGGTCCGACCGGGACACGAACACTGGCCGGATGTACTTTATCAGAGCTGGAAGGGGAGGGGGGGCCTTCGTTGGGAACCATGGCATCTGCCGCAGCAGGACTGGAGGGACAAGGGCTGCCATGGCAAGGGGGCGCAGGCGAGCCCCCAGAGATGCCCCGAGGGCAGCACTGTCCCCGAGGGTGGGTGGGTTGTTGGGTCAATGTCTGACCATGAGGGGATCAGGAAAATCACAGAAGCTCCCTCCCACGATGGCACGAAACCCCACAACCTGTGAAATCCAAAGTAACGACAGCGGCGTCCACAGGCTGTAAAGCAGGAGAAAGCAACGAGAAGAGGCTGACAGAGGAGGGCGTTGGGGGGGCAAGGGCTCCAGAGTCAGACGGGCCCGAGGCGCATGGCTTAAACCCCACCACCCTGTTACGTGTAGACCTGTCTCCCTCAAAGACACAGGCTGACGTGCTGACCCCAGGTACCTAGGACCGTGACTGTATTTGGAAATTGGGCGCTTGCAGATGCAACTGAGCTAAGATAACGTGGTGCTGGAGTAGGGTGCGCCCTGACCCACGCCCAGCGTGCTCTCAAGGAGGGAGAGACATGGGTGTGCACGCAGGGAGAAGGCCACGGGACGGCAGAGGCCAAGACCGGAGTGATGTGACCAGAGCCACGGGACGCCGGGGATGGTGGGGAACCGCCAGAGGCTGCGGAGGCCTGGCACGGGCCCTCCCCAGAAGCTGCCCTGCTCACACCTTGACTCTGGACTCCCGGGCCCAGGACAGTGTGAGAATCAACATCCGCTGTCTTCAGCGGCCCAGTGTGCGGCCCTCTGTCGGGGGCGTCCCAGGACACTCCCACAGCTGCGGTCCTAACTAGCTCGGCACAGGGGGCCTGGCAGCCGGGCATCCCCATGGGTGAGACACGTCCCCGCTGGGCCCAACATCAGCTCGGACTTCCGAGTGTTCTAACTACTCGTAAGAATAACATGTGACTCTTCTTTCTGGGAGGTCTTCCAAAAGACAAAGAGAAAATTCATTTAAAAAAAAAAAAAAAGAACAAAATTCTATCTCGTCAGGTCCACGGGACTCAAAATCTAAGCTGCATGTGGGTCTCAGTGATGTTTTCGTCCGGCATCTGGAAACTTCTCTCCCCGATGCATCGTTCTTGCCAACTCCTCCTGACTCTGGAGTGACACGCGGGGAAAGGGCCGAGGGGATCCCCCGCAGGACGGGACAATGGGAAGGCGCCCAGCTTCCCATTGTCCACACCAGCTCCGCACAGTCTTCCCAGGGCGGGAGAGAAGGGCTGCAGGGTGGCTGGTCTCCCTGAACAGCGTTCCCCTTTCCTGGCGACACGGATGAGGACAGCTCTCCGCCACTCATGGACGAGCCTGGAGCTCCAGGCAGAGGTGGGGAGCGGCTTTCTGGGCTCCGAGGATGACGGGGCTTCATCCTGACTGAAATCTCAGACTGCACCTCTTTCTGGGAATCCCCAGGTGAATACCCACACTGGAGACCTCACAACTGAAGAGCTTGCTTCTGAGGACAGAGAGGAAATGTGGCTGCCCGCCGGGTAAGCCCCAGCGGTGCTGGCAACGAGGGGCCGGGCAACAAGACCGTGAGCCGGCTCTGTCATCTCTGACACTGAGCACCAAACCTCCTCAGGTCTGTAAACGCCCAGGTGCCCATATCAAGGACACTGAAAGTAAACCAACAATGTAACAATGAGAAAGATCACTGGGCTGATTACTCTAACTGGTATTTACAAATCTGAAAGTGAAAATATTTTGAATATTTTTAACATTCATCTCTTCACCAAAGTTGTGAGCTGTCAAAGGGTCCAAAAGCTTCGTGCTTTAAACAACAAGGATGAGAGGAACCAGAAGGAACGGCCAGCGAGACCCCCCGGCGACGCAGGAATCCAGACTTGCGTCACGGGGTGTGTTCTGGTCACACATGGTGGGAGAAGCCCTCAGCTGCATTCCTGGGAGAGAGTCCCTTTCAGGTGTATTTACCTTCAAAACCCAGAGAAAGGGAATACAATTTGGGATGTGCCATATATGAGTTCTAATTAAAATCTATAATAAATGGGTCCATCACCACTCCTTTACTCTTATTGCTATGCTATCCCTGAAATGAGTGGGAATGTAAGTCTACATGAAGAACCCCCGCACACAGAGGACATGTTGGTGGCCCTCCCTTCTGACACCCCAAGGTTAAGGTCAGTGGTGTGGGGCATGGAGCTCAGCTCTGACCTTGCAGCCCCCAGCACATTCAGCCAACGGAGTTGGCTTTCGAACCCTGACCTTGGGAAGTGGATGAGCAGGTCCAACTATGAGCCTCCATGATTCTAACTTGTGACTCGAGCCATAATTGAAAGCAAGGTTTCAAGAAGGCTTTGCGTAATTTGTACACGAATGAGGGGGAGACGACATGCCCCCCCAAATCCCAGCACTTCCCCAGAATGCTGACGTTCCACAGCCTGAAGCTTAAAACTTAAAATAAGAAATCGGAACAAAATTGCAAAATTGAAATAGCTTCCCGCGTCCTTTGCCAGGGACCACACTGCTTTATACTTAGGAGCCTGTGATGACCTTCTAGCATTATTAAAGTGAAACGCATATTTGCTAATTACCAGAGTCTCTCTGCCTGGCTTTCAGAAAATTCTCGGTTTAACCCGACTTTCCAGGCATATGACATATAAACCTTTATTTGGATAACCAGGCTCAAAATTACTGGCCCTATACGTCCATGGCCAGTGTCCCCTTGTATCTGCACACCTTCCCGCAGGAAGTTCCGCAAGGGGAGGGCTAGCCTGCCGGCTCTGTAGGACGGCTGCCTTCATTTTACTTTGGTTCTATAACCGCCAGCACTGAAACCACCTTGGCTGAGACCGTTAGGTCTAAATGGAGGACCTGTGTCACCATTCCCAGGGACAAGACCACGGAGGGTCCTAACTGCTCACCACCCCTCTCTGCTTTCCACTGTGTGAGCACACAGCGAGAAGGTGGCTGTCTGCAGCCCAGAAGAGGCTCTCGCCAGAACCCCACCCTGCTGGCCCCCCTGATCCCGGACTCCCAGCTTCCAGGAGCGTGGACGTGAACGGCTGCTGTTTAAAAGCCACCCAGCGTGTGGTGCTTTGTGACAGCTATCTGAGCAGACACCCTCTGATCCAGTCAAGTAAATGCTGGTTAGCATCTCTTTGGCCAAAAGCACACAACGTATTGGGCCCTCTCAGAATGTCCCACTTACTAGAAAGACAACATAAAATGTACACAATGTTCTCTCTTAACTGTCACCTGAACAGTAACATGAGTTAGGGAACTCAGAGAAGGTGGACAGAGTGAGGACCTTCTGCCCCTGCAGCTCTGGCCCCAGGACCACGCACCTCCCGCCCGGACCAGCCCTGCTCCAGACTCCACTGCGGACATGCTCAGCATGACATGCCCACGGTCTAAACGGTGAGGGGTGGGCAGAGGAGAGTGACGGCGGGGTGGGGCCCCCCCAGGAGCAGCCTGGAGGAACCAGGGCTGGGCGGCAACCCCTGGCGCAGAAACCAGGGGGATGAGAACCAGGAACAGGTGGGCCGGCCCTGCAGGGCACCTGGACAGCTCTGGCGTGGGCCCGGCCGGGAGGAGGAAGGTGCTTTCATTTGTGGGCTGACTGCCCCGCATTCCCTGTAGTTCCCAAGGTAATGGTGCAGTATGCCCCAAAATGATGTGTTCACATCCTAACCCCTAAGACCTGTGACTGAAACCTTATTTGGGAAAGCAATCTTTGCAAATGCAATTAGTTATGCCCCTGGAGATGAGATTACCCTAGACCATCCAAGGACAAGTGTCCTTGTAAGAGACACAGAGGGAGACACACGTGGGGGAGGCCTGTGAGGAGGGAGGCTGGGGCGGTAAAGATGCGGCCATGAGCCCAGGACTACCCAGGGCGCCAGGAGCTGCACCAGGAGATGGAAGAGGCAGGAAGGACCTTCCCCGAAAGCCTCCAGAAGAAGCGAGGCTTTGGACACTTTGGCCTTAGATTTTTGGCTCCAGAATTGTGAGAGTATATAAGTTTCTGCTTTCTTAAGCCACCAGCTGGGTAATTTGTCACGTGGCCGAGGGACACCTGCACACCTGGGCTTTTGGTCCCATAACCAGGACACTGGGACACAGACACTTCTAGGACCGTGTGACACAGGCCCTGCATGCCAGGGAAAAAACGTGAGCAGGCACTTCGACACATGACGTTTGAGGGCACTTGTGTGTGAACCAAAAATAAAACCCACAACAACTAATGTTACAAAGGAAACCACAACAAAGGAAACAAAAGAGACTCAAGGACAAATGCCTATTTCATGTGGGTGTGACCTGCATGGACCAGCAGGATGGAGGGCGCTCGCCCACTCCAGGGGGGGGACTTGCTCACTCCCAGCAGGATGGAGGGGTCTCACTCACTCCCAGCAGGATGGGGGGGGGTCTCCCTTCCTCTCATTGGGGGGGCGGGTGGGGAGGGAGCTCACTCACTTCCCCATATTGGGATGTCTCTGCTCTCTGCCTTCATCACGATGGAGGACATCGTCAGGGTGACAGCGATAGCATCGAAGTAGGAGGAGTGCGGAGCCAGGGTGAGGATGGTGGCCTCAGATGGAGAGGCCTGCTGCCCCTTCGTGACCACCCAGTGGAAGCCGCCGGAAAACCACATGGTGCGCATGATGGCCTTGAGCAGGAAGTCCACAACCCTGCAAAATAAGGTGCTGCGGTTACCCCAGGCCAGAGCAGGGGTGTCACGGGCGCCGTGCTCAGCTCGCTAGCGCAAGGCTGACCCGTGGACACGGACGCTAGAAACTCGGCACTGACCTCGGGGCGGGTCATCCAGGGCGCGCTCTAGACCCATCCAAACCCCACGACAGCGGTTACTGCATCGTCCAGATGCTGTGCTTCCCTCCCCTCTACTAAACGTGGGGTGGGATGCATTTTTATTAATTTAGCCAAGAAAACAGAAGTGCTGTCTCTGCCCCAAGACACAGTGTCACGAAGACCGACACCGACTCCTGAAGAGAGTAAGCAGAGCAAGGACACAGATGATGTTAAAGCCACTGGGACCTTAAGTGCTGGAAGGTGATTTATTAGCATAAATGAAAAAAAAACCCACTAAGATATCTAAAACGCCATTAAAATCAGGAGTGACGTTGGGGCTGAGACCGGGGCAGAGGTCTGTGGTGAGCCACTCCCGTCCCCTGCCCTCAGGCTTCTGAGGTCCCAGAATCAGACGCCATGTTACTAAAGCAAGACTCTTCTCGATGAAACTAGATGGATGAATGTGGAAAATAAAATAACAATGAGCCTGGATTAACTTGCTTCCTATTTGTTTTTTAAACATATGAGAATTTTATTTATTTATTTATTTTTTAAAAGATTTTATGTATTTGACAGAGAGACAGCGAGAGAGGGAACACAAGCAGAGGGAGTGGAAGAGGGAGAAGCAGGCTTCCCGCCGAGCAGGGAGCCCCATGTGGGACTCGATCCCAGGACCCTGGGATCATGACCTGAGCTGAAGGCAGACGCTTAACGACTGAGCCACCCAGGCACCCCAAACGAGAATTTGGGCATTTAAATCTGCACATCCCTCTCAGTGTCACCTGTGACCAACTGCAACTAGATGAAGACCCACGTCACTGAAACTGCACGGAGGCAAAAGGCCCGGCACGTGAGTGACCACGGGCCCAGGAGAAGGGGTCACCTCTGTGAGGAGCCGCGTCGCACTGGGCTGCTGGGTTACGCAGATGGTCAGACTGCACAACAGAAACCTAAGAGCCTGAAACCTCACTGGACTGGTCCCCAAGGGGCTTAAAAACCCTCTCAAGAGCATCCTGGAAGGTGAGGCCCCACAGCGCCGAGCAGTAGCCAATCCCCAGATGAGCACCAAGCCCCCGGTGGAGCCACGTCGAGAAGGCCCCCGTTGGGATGGAGGGCAGTCAGTGTGTGGTTGTATGCCGAGATGCTGGGGCCCGGCTTTGATGCCCCATCTCCAGCACTGGGTGCGAGCAAAGATACGCACTTCTCACTATTTGTCCAACCGCACAGTTTTGAACACGCTTGTGTGCACGCACGCTACTTCTCGTAAGAACACGTTCAGAAATAAAAGCCACTAGATACCCGCTGGTACACGAGGAAGAAATGAGGCTTTGTGCAGGGGGACCCAGAGCCAGGCCCAGGAAGTCGTACTCTGAGGAAGGCGGAGAGGGAGCTGCTCGGAAGTGGGGACCTCCGGATGTGTCTGTGAGAGACACACCCACCAGCCCTCAGGTCCGAAGGCCAAACGACACTAAACAGAAATGCGGGGGGAGGATGGATGCACCACACCTAACGATTCTCTCAAGATCTCGGAGGAATTCCAGCCCCAGTGAGACCGTGCACCGGGCAGAGCCAGCCTGTGGGTGCGGATGCAGGCCCAGAGCAAGCCCCGCGCGACGCCCCCCGCCCGCCGCAGAGGCAGCCAGCGACAAGCCCGAGGTGCCCACAGAGCGATTCCCGGGAGCAGTGAGTCGGGAGACAGAACTACAGGCACAAGGGCAGCGACCTCCAGCCTTTGCCGCATCCTCCGTTCATCGCCCCTGGGGGCGGGGGAGGGTGCCCTAGAATCTGAGACGCAAGCAGAACCAGCCACGGGGCAGAGAAGAGACTCTGACGCGAGGAGACGTGGTGGCCGGCGTCAGGAGAGAGGCTGGGAGTCCACACTCTCCTCGGGTCGTGATGGAATCCAGAACAGAGAACAAGAACGCACGCTCGGAAATCCAGTATGTCACTGCTCGAAGAGCCAGTTCCCTGGGGAAGCTGGAGGATGAGAAGGAAGTCTCCGGAACATGCCGGAGAAAAGGGACAGCACCCCGGACAGGAAGGGAACAGTTTCTTAGGGCTGAAGACAGACACAGATCTTCAGCACCACGTCAAGGAGCAGAATGAATTTAAGACAAAACGACAGACTCCTACAATTTCCTTGAGAACTTCTCAAATTCCTGAGGACAGAGAGAAGAGTCCAAAACTCACAGAGAGGAACATGTAGGCTCCCCGAGCGTCACCGCCGAAGGGGCCGGCAGCTTCGCGGCTCTGGGGCCGTAAGATCTGGAACCCATAGTTCTCTGCCCGGACCAGCTACCCATCAACATTGAGGGGACAATGAAGACACATTCAGACGCGAAACGCACCTGAGTTTCTCCTGCTTGTCCTCTTTCTGAGACAAAACCTACGCTCCAGGAAATCTTGAGAAAGAAAAATGACAAAAAAGAAAGAAAAACCCCAAACCAGGCCCAGGAGATAGATCATGGCCGAAAGATTTGCAGGAAGGCCTTGCATCTGGCAGAAGAGTGACCTGTGGGGGATCAGGGGCTCTGGGACTCTGGGAAGAGCGCGTGATTCCAGCAAGGCGGCGAGACCACGAGGGGGCAGAACTGTAAGGCTACGCTCGGTGCTCATTATTCTGTAGCAACAGGCAAAACGTGAGTCTGACTGAAACGGGAAATAAGGTTAACTGCGGTCGTAAGGGTGGGGCTCTGATGCCTGGGGGCTGGTATCCTGGTAGGAGGGAGAGCAGAGCTTTCCGCCAGCGGAGGACAGCGAGGGGGCACCGTCTGCGGGCCAGGAACCGGGTCTGCCAGCACGCGGGTTCCCGACTCCCAGCTTCTGGAACCTTCTGTCATCTAGGCCCCCAGCCCGTGGCACGTGGTTACAGTGGCTGGAGTTATGACATCCTCTAACCATGTGAGTTGGCCACAGGGCAGCACCCAGAGGACACTTGGTCTGCCGGTCAGGTTTTGCAAGAAGATGCTCCGGTTTTCACACTACTTTGTGGTTTGAAAGTAACCTTGAGTAAATGTCTTTGGGAAATTGTGTCATTCCTCCTTTCATTGAAAACCCAAGGCTTTTATTTTAAGAAGTTTGAATGACACAAACTTATATTCAGCAAAAATCCTCCCTGACGGAACATCAATCTATTCAAATCCACACAACTCTGCAGAGCATGGAACGATGCGCCTCCCCCGACTCCATGAGGATTCTTCGGTACAAGCCTGCGGACTCTGAAACCTGTTGCTCCGAAACCCACTTCCCCCAACTCCAGAGTCCCCAGATCAGGCACTCTGTCACCACGTTCTCCTTTAAGGAGTTCAGTGTTGAGCGTCCTGTTTCCCCTGGAGCACCAGACCCAGGGCCGGGCTGTGCACGGAGTTCCTGAAATCCTGCTCCGTGGAGACCCCGAGGGCTGTGGGCACCCACATTCATGCACACACCCCCACGTGCATGCATCATATATACGTGCAGATGCAGACACACACATGCCCCCCACGGGCACATGTATGCATACACGTGATTGTACACGCACAATGCCATGTGTATGCATGCACATGCTCATGCACACACGCATGCACGCATGCACACACATGCATCCACTCACACACACACCCACATGCACATACACACGTACGTGCACACATGCTCACACAAGGCATCACACACACACAAGCTCACACTCACACATGTACACACATGCACACACACACACACGGTCACACACATGCAGATACACTCGCGTGCGCATATACACATCCATGCACACACGGTGCTTGGAAACGCATATGCACACGTGAACACATGCTTGTACACCTGCACAGGCGTGTGCACGTGCTTGCACAGTATGCACACGTGAACACTGCTGAGCAGTCTCCACGCACGCAGAGACCCAGAGCTCTCATGAAACCTCACGTGTGTATCTTGCCGCGAGGGCCACCGCTCAGGCACACGCTAGGGCACACGCTAGGGCACACGCTAGGGCACACACTCGGGCACACACTAGGGCACACGCTAGGGCACACACTCGGGCACACGCTAGGGCACACGCTAGGGCACACACTCGGGCACACGCTAGGGCACACGAGGCGCCCCGAAGCAGTGCTGCTGGCGCTCGTCAGCTGAGGCTCGTATCACCCAACGAGCCCAGCGGGGCCGCGCGGAGCTGGTACGGGAAACGGAGAACAGCCCAGAGTCCCGCACTCGGAAGAGAATCCGCAGGGGGGTGAGCGAAGGGGGGGGGAGCGAAGGGGGGGAGCCCAGCCCCTACACTCCCTCCCTCCCCCCCCCCTTACACCCCCCCCCCCATTCCCCCCCCCCCCCCCCCCCCCCCCCTCCACTTCCTCCCCGCCCCCCCACTCGGGACCCACTTCCTAGCACCCCGGGGCCGGGCGCTGCACTGGGGCTGGAGTGGGAACGGATCCTGGCCTGCCTTCTGGTCTTTCAGGGAGGAAGACCATGGTTCACTCGACTCTGACATGGTCTAAGAACGTGAACACCGTGAGGAGCGCACAGCCACGTGAGGAGTCCCCCGGTCAGCTGGACCGTCCCCAAGCATGGCCAAGCCACACGCCTCGCTGGCCCAGGAAACCCGCGAATCGAAATTCGCTGTCTTTGCTACGCACGTCACTGTCATGCGTGCCCATGGCAGGTGCACGTCGGGAAAGCCGACCTTGAGGACACGCGGCAGGTCCCACCTGCCTCTCGCAGGCATTGTGTTCCTGTCGGTCAGACGCTTCCTAGGGAAGGAGGACTGAGCCGATCTGCTAAGCCCCAAAGGGCGAGGAGCAAATATTTGAGGCTCTGTGGGCCGCACAGCCTCTGCCTCCGTGAAGGCGGTCCTGGCGTGGCTCAGTTCCAGAAAAACTGTACATATAAAAACAGGCAGTGGCTGGATATGGCCCGGGTTTAGGGGACCCCTGCGCTAAGCTGATGATATTTCTGTTTCTGCATCAACTGTTTGAGGACCCCGAGGGGTTGACGAGAGGCGTTAAGGTGTGGACAATTGGCAGCATTCTGGGTTTTCAACAGAAACGACAACTTCTAAGATGCTGGAAATATTTATCAAAGTCCTTATATCTCGGCATCTTCATTACTAATGGTGTATACTTTAAGAACAGCTTTAGGGATAAACAAAAAAATATTCTGGTTTAATTTAATTTTTTGAGGTCCACGTTGAGTCTCTAGTTAAGATGTATTCAAAACATGGGGCGCCTGGGTGACTCAGTCAGTTGAGCGTCTGACTCAGGATTTTGGCTCAGGTCATGGTCTCAGGGTCCTGGGACTGAGTCCCGCAGCTCTGCATTCAGAGGGGAGTCTGCTTGGGATTCTTTCTCTCCCTCTGCCCCTCTCCCTGTTTGTGCACACATGTGTAGACGCTCACTCTCTCTCCCTCTAAAATAAATAAATAAACCTTTAAAAAAAAAAATGTATTCACAACACGTCCATCTATAGATGGCTGTGCTTTATTAACATTCAACGAGCAAGCACAAGGGAACTTCTGGGTCTATGAAGCAAGGGGGGAGCACCCGACCCTGCAGAGACCAGACCAGCACACCGGGCGGACGTTGGCCAACACGCAGCCTTCCAGGGCTGGGGATGTGGAAACGCGGCGGGGAGTCTCTGTGCTGAGGACACGCCAAGAGCAGCTGCGTGGCTGGCAGGACCCTGGAAAACACCTCGGAGCAGGACTGGGGCAGGGGTGTGCCAGGGAATGGAACCGGCCACCCCCAGAGAGGAAGGGGGCATGTGGCTGGCAGTGTCCTGGACGGGAGAAGCTGCGGAAAGGAGGAAGGGGCGCTGGGACTCCACATGTCAGAGCACCTGCGCACAAGTGACTTACTTCCTCCACGTGGCCGGGGGCTGTTCGGGTTCCCTGTCTGAGGACCCCAGCGTAGCGAAGAACGTGAAGGGCCAGGCGAGCAGCATCATGGTAACGATGAGTAGCAGCCGGATGGGGAAGAGTGTCAGCGTCATGAAGATGATCTGGAAAGACAGAGGTGAGGTCATTCCAGAACCATTCGCCGGAGAACTGGTCCTCTGGACTCCGCATGCGAAGCTGGGCCCGGATCCGTATGGAAACGCGGCGCCTGCCCCGGGCCCAGGGCGCTGCCCTCACATGATGGTGGGGCAGGTGGCCAGGATGTCTGCCAAGCGTCTCCGACCATGCTGCTGCGCCCCATCCCACTCCAGCCTCGAGTCCCCCGTGTGGCAACGGCAAATGGACCATAGAGCTCGCCCAGATCCTGGAGCCCTGCAGTCCCACACCCGAGCCCCTCTCTAGCCGGGCCCAGCACACGCGCCCTGCTCTTCTTAGCCTCCCGAGTCCCAACCCAACACAGGATGCCTTTGCAGTGCTGAGCTGCCATGCAGGGGGCCAGCAGGTACGGAGCTGGCCAGATGGACTGTGGCCACAAGGAAGACCAGGGACTCCACGTGACTCTCCAGCCCCAGGAAGTCACGGGCAGGAGCCCAGCAGAGAACAGGGCGCAGCCAGCCCGCCTTCAAACAAGCAGCACTGGGGGGCTTCACACGCCCCCACGGGTCTGGTTGGGAAGACGCCATGGGAGGGGCTCTGTGGGGATGGGCAGGCCCTACAGTGAGGGGGACAGCTGCAAACACAGGGTGGGGGCAAGGACGGACATGTTCGCCAGATTCATGCAGGGGGACTCGGCCAAGTCAGGGAGAGTCACGGTGGACGGCTGGCTGGGCCTAAAAGCAAGCACTCCTAGGCACAAAGCCACGTTCTGGCTCTCACCTGGGGTACACGCTCAGGAACGGTGCGTTTTGGGACAAACTTAATCTCAGGAGGTCAATTAGAAAACAGGGCGGGGGGAGGGATGACAAAACTTAAAACTTGCAAGGGATTTATGATCAATAGATGCAATTTATAATTATTTGCAATAATACACACTTCAGAAATGCAGGGTTTTGGTGCAGAGAGGATAGAAAAGACAGGCCAAGAGAAGGTGCACAGTGATGTCTCCAGCCGCTTGGCTGACCCAGGCCGAAGGGCCCCGCTCACCTGGCTGGGTCCCTGTTACCTGCACCTGAGCCATGCGGACTTGCCCCACAGACCCTCCGTAGATTCTCCTGGGTCCTCTATCAAGACCGCACTGCCCAATAGGCGTACAATGCAAGCCACGTATGTAATTTTAAACTGTCTAGTGACCACATATAGAACATAAAAGGGGATGAAATTAATGTAATAAATTCACATATCTGACATACTATCATTTCACCACGGACTCAATACAAAAATTATGAATGAGATATCTCACACTTTTTCATAACGTCTTGAAAATCCAGCGTTCATCTGATGCTCCAGCTCATCTTGAGTCCCAACCGTCCCACGTGGCCTGCAGCTGCCCGCGGCACCGTGCGGTCCTGCATCACCACATGACCGGCAGGTGACGGCAAGCTGGAGTGGCCTGGGCCTGTGCGGGCCTCCTCCCCGTCCGGGGCACCGCCTCCCGGCTGAGCAGGAGAGTCAGCAGATCTGCATCTTGTGGGTGACGTTGGTGACAATGCTTCCTTTCAAGTGGGTGCTTACTCTGAGTTGTAGCAAATGTTCTTCCCTGATGAGAACATACCTTCCCACCCCTGGTTTTTTGAGAGTTGCGTTTGCTTCAGGTCGTGAATGTGCTGAATTTCACCCGCTGTCCTTCCTGCATCTAGCGGGGAGATTACGGTGCTCGAGCTCACTCAGCCCACGTACTCGACAGCCGCACCCACAGCGTTTCCAACGCGAAAACCTCGGTCACAGTGCTGGCTGGCTACCCGCTGGGCCTTCTCTTCTCTCCAGAGCTGCTGAGTTTGCTTGCTAGCATGCATCCGGGGGCAAGTCGGGGGCAAGCTGACACACAACTTCCCCCTGGGCGGGCCTTGCAGTCACGTCCACACACCAGCGAGCTGGCTCTTCAGGGGAATTTCTACCAAGTTATATATATCTCACTGCTGGGTTTTTTCCTTTTTTTTTTTTTCTGTTTATCTAGATTTTCTACTTTTGCTTGAATTTATTTCAGGGGTTTTGTCAGGTAAATCCTCTCTGAAAGTCCCCAGACTTTTTTTCTCCCCCGATTACTTCCCCATCGTGTGTTTTCAAGATAATCGAATGAAGCTGCCCACTGCATTCTCCCGTGTGTTTACGACAACCCGGCCCCGACCCATTGTGTACTTACTGTTATTTGGGCCTCTAAAACTTCTCAGCCTACGTTGACAGAAATTCTTCTAGTTTATTAATCTGTTTCTTGAGCCAGTTTTGGATGTATTTACTGTCTCTACTGTGACCAGTCGGTCATATTAATTTTAGCTCCTACAGACTCTCTGACTCGATCGACTCTAATGTCCCTTTTAATTTCTTGAGGCAAATGTCCCAGTGTTGTTTTCAGAAGTACCCTCTTTCTCAACAGTCACGCTGAGAACACACAGCGATGAGTGGGCAGATGAGTGGGCAGGTGGACACGTGATGTGGTCTGAGAGTCACAGACCCACAGTGAACCGCCGTGGCTCGGCCTGAAGGACGGGGCAGAAAGTGGTCCTACTAGCAGATTATGCAGTGCTGTGTGAACTGCCTGGGGAAGGCAGGCCCCCTCAGGAGCCCACAGGGTGCAAGGGGACTCGGCCTTCACCTGGCCCAACCAGAGGGCCTGCGTGTTTCCACCAGGCTCAGCCCTGCCCCGGAGGAGGGGAAACTGTCCCCAGGAGGGGCAGGACTTGGAAGGCGTCATGCAGCCCCTTCTAGAACCTTCTGTGGGCTCTGACCACTTGTCCTGAGCTCTAGGCTGCCCCCTGGTTGGACCCTCCCGCTCTCCTGCACCTGCTGGCCCCCTTGTCTTCACAGGCTCTGTGGCCCGTGTCCACCCGGGCGTGGCCACTGGCCTCCCAGCATCCTCGCTGTCCACCACGCCCTGTGCAAACCGGCCCAGGGCCTCAGCTGCCCGAGCACACTCAGTGTTTCCAGCCACAGGACGACAGCCAGGACAGCCGTGTCAGCCACGTGGACGTTCTCAAGTGTGCTGGGGCTGCGGGAAGACCACAATCACCGAAAAGACATTGGTAGAAAGTCCTGCTGGACCAGGAAACAAAGGACACGGGGCAGATGAAGGGGAGCGGTCGTGCTGTCCCCAGACAGCTCTGCTGAGCGCTCACGAGGCGCTGTAATGAGCGGCAAGGCTGGACGCGGCGCTGCCCTCCCCAGGGCACCACGGGCACCTCTGTTCCTCGGCTGGCCTGGAGGCGAGCCCGCGCAGTTACAGAGCCCTAGGATCACAGTCGCCGGGGGCAATGTGCAGGGAGGCAGGAGGCGCCCTGGGGAGAGGGCAGGGCTCCGTTTCCTACAACCCAAGTAAGAGCCAGTTTTGTGCCGGACACGGACTCAGACCCCCGGCCGGGGACAGCCCCCAGGATCCACCCCCACAGGAGCCCCTCTCAAAGCCGGGAGGTGGGTCGGCACATGCCACCTGTGCAGGCAGGGATGGACGGACAGCGGCGCGGGAGGGGGCAGGCGTGGGCGGGAGGGCAGGGGCCTCGGGGACAGAGTGCTGGCCTCGCTCCCGGGTGACGGCCCCGGGTGGGGGCGGAGGAGGACGAAGCAGCAGCATCGGGGGAGAATGCCGCAGACCGAGCAGGCAACGCGGGACCTGCGTCCGCGGCCCCTCCACGAGGCTCCCACTGCCCCTCAGCAGCCCAGTCACCCTCAGAAGCACCAGGCCAAGTAAACCGTGTGCTCGCCCCTCCTGCGAGCTGAGGGTCTGCAGCCCAGTTCTAGGAGAACCTACATTCACACTCCCCAGCTGAGCGAGGTTATGCGCCTTGGAGGCTGGCTACGATACACTGTCCCTCGGGAAGCGGATTACCGTGAACAGACGCGGACACGCAAGCTCACGGTTCCCCCGTGTCATGGAGCAGCCATTCTAACCTGGCACGCTCCATCAGGAGTCCCCGGTGAGCAGACCCCAGTGGGGACCCACCGAGGTGCAGGGGGAACGTCACGGCTGCCTGCGGGCTCTGAACGCCATTCCCTGCCTGAAGGAGCCAGGACTCCTGGGCAAAGCCAGTTCCAGGCCGGGGCAGAAAACGTGGAAGATGAACCGGAACAGTGGGGTACAGCTGAAATCAGGAAGGCGGCCAAAGCCCCTGGACTCCAGATAAGGGGCAGAACGATAAGATCAACGCACTGACGGGAACTTCACGCGTGCTGGCACCCTGCGTCCATCACCCCGGGCGCACATGCACGTCTGCACACACCCCACCTCGCTGGTCGCCTTTGGAGGGACGCAGGAGTGTGACGCTGGCCCACACGGTCTGTCCCATGAGATCGTCCCTCAGGGCAGCCACAGGGGGGATCCGGGAGCGTTCCCCACAGGCTCCCCAGAACCTCACGGCTCACGCACGCCGGCTGAGGGACGGGCCTGCGCACACGGGGACGGGCACGTGCACACGGGCCGTATGTGGAGGGCCCACAGCACAACCCAACAGAAATGGCATCTCTTCAGTTCTGGACCAAGGACCACTTTCCAGAAAACATGGAAGATGAGGGGAGGCAATCGGCAGACCAGGAAACTCTCCAGGACAAATGCCCCAAATACACTGGAAGGGGCCATGCAGGTGAGCGCATGTGTGAGGCCGTGGGGCTGGCGGGGCTGATGCACGCGCTCGGCTCAGCGCCCGTGCGGGGACGCGGGCTGTGCTGCTCGCACTGGCACGTGTGGGGTCGGCAGTCCTCCTCCTTGGGTGCAGATACACCCCGGAGCATTCGTGGCTGAAATGGTGAAGTCTGGGCTTCGCTTCCCAGTCACCGTGGGCGGGAGGAGAGTGGGTGTCCATGCGACCAGAGCGGCCGTAAGCTGGAGACTGCCGAGGCGGGGACGGTGGGCACGGGGCTCATGACATCTTCTCTGCTTTGGTGTCAGGGGCTGAACTCTGTGCCCCCCTTCCCAGGACCTCAGAATGCGGCTGTATCTGAAGACAGGGCCTTTAACAGGTGATTCACTTAAAACTAGGTCACTAGAGTGGACCCTAATTCCATATGACAGGTGTCCTTCTAAGAAAAGATTAGGCTACAGACACACGCAAAGGGAGGCCTGTGTGAGGGCTCCTGGAGACACGGTGTCTACACGCCAAGGACAGAGGCCTGAGGAGGAACCTGGAGACCGGACTTCCAGCCTCCAGGAGCGGGAGGCAGAAACGCCTGTTGCTAAAGCTGCCCGCCTCTGGCATCATCGTGCCCGAGCGGATGCGTGTCTCCAATCTCCCGTGATAAGACGCAGGGAAGACCATTCCGGATCTAGGGTAAAACATTCACCAATTCACAGTGAATTCACTTAACGTACCGTCTGGAACTCTCTACCGAGGGCACCTCTGGTCACAATGCCCAGCCCAGACGCACCTGGCAGTCACTCCCTCCTCTCTGCCAAGGCCACTGACGTCGTCCTCACGCGAGCTGTCCAAGTGCCTGGTGCTTCACAACCAACACGCAACCGCCGACCAGCTATTTAAAAGACAAAGACCCCGGGAGCACACACGGGTCCCCAGTGTCTCCACCCACGCTGTTCCCGTGCCCGGTGGGTCACCGCGGTGACACGTGTCCTTGCCGGAAGTGGACGGGCCGGCCATGCACCCAGATGCCGCGCATCCCGGAGCGCACACGGGCGTGGCGCCATCCGAGGGCCCCCAGCCAGCTGTGGGAGATGCTGACACAGCATCCACAGGCCGGAGATGCACAAGGGGAGCGCGACGGCGTCGGTGTGACCGCTCTGATGGGAAAGGTCAGCAGCCTGAAGGCACAGGGGCTGAGTCACAGCACACGGCGAGCACCGGGCCGCGCGGTGGGAGCTGGCCTCACGGCACTTGGCTCGGTGGTGGGGGCGGTTCCAAAGCCGGTGTGCTTTCATCGTGGAAAAGAATAATTACTGCCGTTCCGAAGGAGAGGGAAACACTGACAACCACGCTGAAGAGAAATGCATTCCCCACGGGGTCAGAGAAAACGGGAGCGCGGGCACAGAGGGGCGCCGGCTGGCCGTGGCCGGCCGGACGGGCTGCGCAGCCCAAGCCCAGGCCAGCGTCCAAAAACTCCGCTCACACGCGGGCAGCGCTCCGGCCGCCCTCAGTCCCCGCGAACCACTCCCGGGGACTGCTGGAGGACACGGAGGATCGGGAGCCAAGGCGGAGCGCCGGAGGCGCCGGCCCCTACGTGCTCCGCAGTCAGAGCTCCACAGCGTCGCCACGGGGAGGCCGGGTGCTCCTGAGGCTCTGGGCCGGCCTCGGGGCCAGTCCTCCCCCACAAAGCCATGTGTCAGGGGCGCTGGACCGTCCGCACTGCAGGGGACACCTTGGGTGCGGCCTGCGTGTGTGGTTCTGGCCAGCCGGCAGGCCCGTCCAGCTCCCCGTGGAGCGGCTGGCGTGGGTGCTGCTGGTAGCCGCAGGGCTGGGTGTCACCCAGGGGCGCCACCAGGGGACAGTGAGCCCAAGGTCGCCTGTGACAGATGTTAGCAGCCAGGGGGAGGAGCCTCAAGGTCCTTGGGGCACGAGGATAGATCCCGAGGTGACCACCACTCAGAGACGGAAGAGACAAAACAGAACTCCTATCTTCACATCACGTCGATTACAGCATTTGAAAGGCAGGATTTTCCAGGCCGGCCGGTGGTCCCTGAGTGAGTGCCCGGAAGGTGGACAATCACTAGCGGGTGTGGGTCCTGGGGGGGCGGGGGAATGGAGCGATCAGTGGGGGTGCTACACACAGTGTGAACACAGGGGCCGTGGCAGGACCACAGGCACCCTGAGCTGGCCCTGAGGGTGTTCACACTCAAAGTGGGCAGGACAAACGGAATCCCGACCTGTGGGTCCGCCCACACCCACGAGGACGGGCTCCCAGGGCCGAGGAGGGGAAGCTGCAGACTCCTGGGCACTCGGCAGCACTCCCAGCCCCGACGCCCACAGCAGGAGGTGTGGACCCACTGTGCACAGCTGAAGGAACGCCTGAGAATCAAAGCCCCCGCAGGGCTGTGCTTCCAGGGGTAATACGACAGAGAATCCATCACCCCCGATCAGTTCAGCCACCCAGTGGGTGCGCCCCATGGCAGAGCAAGACGCAGGTGGGCAGCCCGGCAGCTCAGCTGGGGCCCAGGTCTGTGGGGCGGGATGGGCTCATCTTCCGAAACAAGCCGCACTGGGGCTCAAACGGCCCCCAGGAAGGTCAGTCTGGGTCCCCCAGGCTCTCCCCGTGAGGAGATGTGGGACGAGCCTCATGGGTTCTGCGGAAAGACGGCCACATGAGATACACAGAGGGAAACCGTACCTGCGGAATTCATCTTTCTCTCTGGCTGTTACATATTTAAAAAATCTAAAGCAAGTTGTTTTTCAAAATCCTGACTTAGAACAGACAGAATATTCTGAAACTGGGAAGCCACAGCCCGATGCCCCTCACTCAGCCTGGCTCGGGCGGGGAGCAGCTCCGCAGAGCCTCGGGGCGCGGGTTCCTGCCTCCTGGGGCCACGCTCTGCGACACAACGACAGAACAGACACACGACTTGTCTTCTCTCTAAAGAGCCTGGAAACAGCTCGGCAGCGGTCAGAGGAGTGCCATCGGTGGGCTGGCACAATCCAGCACTTTCCCGCACAAACTCCCGGTCGCGGAGCCTGGGAAGGAGCTCCAAGAGCATCAGCTCTGGACCCAACACTTCCCGGTGCAAACCCAGCAAACCAGCCTTTAAAACCTATCCCACTGCTCCCCCCACCCCAATCCGCAAAACACCTTTCCTAAACACAGGACACGCTGGGACGCGAACGGCACAGGTTTGTCTGGGATACGGAATAGCTTCCTATTTCGAAAGTAAAGAGAAAGAGCCGCTTTCTCAACGGTGGCTATAAGCTCTGCCGTCTCGTCACACACGGCTGCCCACGAAGAGATGAAACAGAGCGAGGCTAGGAATCCGAGGTGTGGACAGCGCGGGGGGGTGGGGGCGGCTGCCGCGAGCGAGGCCCCGTGTGCGGGACAGATCCGTCTTCACTGGGCATCCCGTTTCCGGAGCAGCCGCCCTTCTGCGTGATTGGTCATCCTACTTAATCCTGTGTCCACTTCACATCCGACTCCTCGTCTTTTTCTCGCTAACGTGTGAACGTTGGTCTTCCTGCCCCTGGTCTTCAGCTGCCCCACACTCTGACGTCGTGCGTCCACCTGTGTGACTGAGGACCCTCTCCTGCCAGGACCACAGTCACTGCTATGCACAAGCTATTTCTTCTCAGCTCTCCCACTCAAATCTAAAATTAAATAGAGCGTTGCTAAAACAGCTATTTTTTCTGTGAACCTGCAAGCAGCCCCGACTTCCCCAGCACGCGGTCTCTGTGTTCAGGAGCTTTCAAATCCCATCTGGGCACATGCGGCCAGCCTGGAGTCTGGTGCAGAAGGAGAGTGTCTCTCAGAAACTCACTGTGAACGTACAAATCTGCCGCGCGGCCCGAGCACAGCCGTGTCCCTCGACCAGCACCCCCACCACCCTGTGACACAGCTGAGGGCGTGGTCCACACAGGAAGCAACAGCTCTGCAGCTCCTTATGGGATCAGAACTGCCCCGGCATCAGGAGACCCTACACACGCACCCTTACCACCAAGAGAGACGCACCAGGAACCCCACCGACACCACACAGTCCTTCCTCGCCTACCCCTTGGCCAGAGTCCGAGGGCTCAGGGGTGGAGGTCGGCGCCTTCCACAGGCTCGGGCCCAAGGCCAGCTCTGTCCCCCAGCACCAAGGGTTTCCCGGGGTCTGCCTGCAGGCCCCCAGCACAGGAGCACCAGGGCCCACAGTCACAGGGTCACAACCACACGGTCAGTGGTCAGTGCGGAGGGCAGCTCAGGGCCCCCAGGCAAAAGGAGCAGAGACCTCGGGGCGGGGGGCCGGAGGGGGCTGGGCAGGGCACTCGGTCCACGCTTAAGGGCATCAGCAGACAAGCTAAGGAGCCTCCGCATAAGGGCCAGGGAGGTGCACCCTTGGGGACGTCAGGAGATACCTGCCACGTAGACAGCCTCAGGGTCTCCAGGGAGGACCACCAGCAAGACACTGACCGGCGAGGCTGGGCCCCAAGGCAGGGGAGGGACAGGGGTGCGAGGCAGCCGGTGGGTGCGGTGGGCCAGGTGCAGGACAGGTTCAGGAAAGCCCCCGGCCTGCTGAGCGCTGCGCCCCTGCGGCACAGGCGAGTAGGTGAGGGGCGGACAGGCTTGGGGGCTGAGAGGAGAACTCCCAAGTCCCCGCTGCACCCATCACTGTCACCATGGCCTCTGCCGCGGCTGCCCTGGCCCCCCCCGGTAGAAGCTCAGCCCTCGGAGTCCCGGCTGGCATGGGGGGAGCGCGATGAGCCCTCCGCTGAAGACCCCGCTCCACCAGAGCACCCAGAGCCCCGGTGCTCCTAATACTACAAACGCAGATTCCTGCCCCGCCCCCGCCAGTCTGGGCGTCCCCAAGGTCCTGTCCCCTTGCCACACGAGGGTTCGGGCTACCTGCACTGTGGTCAGCAGCTCGGGGCTCACACCCAGGGCCGTGTGCAAGCGGCGGCAGCGAACAAGCTCACTAGGTCAGCGAGCGCATGCCAAGTGCTGACCACAGGCCAGAGCCAGCGCTGCTCCCAATGACCAACTGGGGCCTGCAGCCGGCCTGGCCCAGAGCCCCGTGGGCAGGGCAACAGACGCAGCCGCCGGCCGGCCTGGGGGCAGAGCTGCGGGGGGAGCACCTTTCCCTCAGGGAATTGAGAAAGCTCTCTAACAGCTGCTGGGATTGAAGCGAAGATGAGGAAGTGCCCGGAGCAGGGCCCTGCGGGGCAGTGGGGGGGCTGCAGACGCCCTTCGCTGCCACCAGCCGGCCTCTGGGCTCCCCTCGTCCCCTCCTCCTACCCACTCGTTCCCGATACAATCACATTTCCTCAGGGTTTTCAGGACCCTTCAGCTGGAGACCCTGTGGTCTCTGTGATTCCAAGCGGCCGCTCCCGCAAGCTCCAGATGTGAAATCCCACAATAAACCAAACTGCAGGCCAGAGGCCCTTCCCTGGCTGCCCACTCACCCCCGAGAGCTTAGCACCCAGCAGGGCCCGCCTCTCTTGGCAGGTGCTGAGGAGAATGGATGGGACAGAAGCAGAAACACGGCCAAGAGCAAGAGTTCTGGGCCGCCTGCCCCACCCCAGGGACGAGGCTCAGATCCAACGCAGGAACGAGCTCCAAATCCCCACTTAGAGACTGCAGGCACCTGACCCGTTCCCACAGGCATCTCACCTGGGGGCCCCGGACACCCAGGAAGCACAGCTGCTCAGAAAGGGAGCTTTCCAGGCACAGACCTCCCACCTGCAGGGACCAGGCACCGCAGAGTCCCACAGATGGGCAGAGAAGCTCAGGCTCCGAGCAGGGCTGGCCGGGCAGCTCTGGGGGGGCAGGTGCAGGGCCCCACCACAGGCAAGCTGGTGAGGGGCTGGGACAGGAAGGCCATCCCAGGGGGCACTGGCTTTTTCTTGAGAACACCCCCACCCGAGGGGATGGGAAACATGGAGGGAGAGGGAGCAGGGAGGGAGAGGTGCACAGACCACGTACAGAGAAGGACCTGTCCTGGTCCACTGAGCAGATGATGCCCAGAAGCCACACACAGGCTCAGAACGGCCCGGTGGAGGGACCACCCGAATTCCCGCGCTCAGGTGAGCTCCAGGGGGCTGTGAGCTCATCTGTTTACTAACAGTCAGTGCATCTCCGGGCTGCTAGGAGCCCCTGGCTGTGGTCCAGGATAGAGCAGGTCCCTGCTGGGGCTCACGGTCTGAGAAAGTGAGGCGCTCCCTCCTCCTAACTGCACATTGTCCGTTTCAACCCTCTCAGCTTGGGGTGGTCCCCGCACACAGTAGGGTGCAGGGTTAGCGAGCAGCTGTTTACCTTCGCTGGTGCTTCAGTCAGCAGGGGCAGGGAATGTGGGGGGGTCAGAGGGGCCTGGTGGAGTCCCCAGGGTTGGCCCTTGGGGCAGGGACCGAGGAGACGGAGAGAACCCCACAAGAACTGCCCCCCTCCCCGGACAGACCCTGCCCCCCAGAGACCCACTCACGCTGACAGACACACCGGGCTGTGTGGCCCTAGGAAATCCCTTATCTCCAGGGCCTTTGGCATAGTCTGAATAAAAGAATCTTGAAATTCAAGCGCTGTGGCATTCCCAGCTGCTTCCATTTGTTCAGCAAATCCCGGGGCCGAGTGCCTGTGGGGCCCAGGATAACAGCATCTTGAGTCCCTCCCCAAGGGGGCCCCTCCGGGAGCAGTCCTGCGGTGTCCTGACCAGCTGCAGGCGCTCCCCCCTGGGCACCTCCTGCCCACTCTGCTCTCCGACAGAGCACCCCCAGGACATCCTGGCTCAACCTCACCCCCAACTGCTGGCTTCACCCAAATGCTGGCTCCAGGCCCCCATCTGCAGGAAGCTCTTAGGGAACATCCAGGCCCTGCCCCCCAACGGTAGGGAGCCCCCTAACCACATCCTGTCTCTAGTCCCCAGCTGTAAGTATCCCTCCAGCCGCGGGGAGCTCCCCAGGACACCCTGGCTCTGACCCCCAGCCGCGGGGAGCTCCCCAGGGCATCCTGGCTCTGACCCCCAGCCGGGGAGCTCCCCAGGGCACCCTGGCTCTGACCCCAGCCGCGGAAAACTCCCCAGGGCACCCTGGCTCTGACCCCAGCCGTGGAAAACTCCCCAGGGCACCCTGGCTCTGACCCCAGCCGCGGGGAGCTCCCCAGAGCATCCTGGCTCTGACCCCCAGCCGCGGGGAGCTCCCCAGGGCATCCTGGTTCTGACCCCAGCAGCGGGGAGCTCCCAGGGCATCCTGGTTCTGACCCCTAGCCGCGGGGAGCTCCCCAGGGCATCCTGGCTCTGACCCCGCAGGGAAGCTCTTGGCCCACCAGTAACATCTGTGGGGTGAGAACGGGCCTGACACCAAGCCTGTGGTAGGAGCCTGAGTAGTCAGCCCCTGGCCAGGGTGGTCACTCCTCCAAGTACGCCGGGGATGTGCGGAGCAGACTGGTCCAAGTGCTCCCCAGCACAACACATGAGTGCAACTGGGGTGGAATGGGAGGGTGTGGGGTGGCGGCTGCTGCCTGGTGCACCTAGGTGGGGGCAGGAGACGAAAGTGGTCCTGAGTGCTCGGGGTGAGGGAGGAGGAGGGCTCCGGGCTTGGGATGTGCTGAGCTGCAGTGGCCCGGGAGCCCCCTCTAGGATATGGAGCTAATGAGTCCCATGGCACAGAAGTGACTGACGATTCCTTCCTACCGGTGAAAAGACCCATGGCTACAGGGAGGGGGTTCTGCTCGGCTGTTGGCCCTGCACGCAGGACCATTCAGGGCCTGGTCCAAACCAGCCCCTCGGCCTTGGACCCCTGGCTGCGGGGGCCCCAGGCTCACTTCTGGGGGTGCCGGGCATGGAGCAGAGACCCCGCTGGGTGGGCACATGCTGGGCAGGCACACCGGTCCCCACCCCCCAGACCTCAGGGACCCTGTGCAAGCCAGCTCTGTGTTCCCATCCTAGGGGCTTGGAATATCAAAATCGTGAAAGATGTTTTAAGAAAAGATTTCACGTGGCAAGGAGCATTTTAGAGAAATCAGTCCTCTGGCCCTCAGATGGAAATGCAACTTCTGGGGGTAAAGAGGCCACAGTGTCCAGCATCCGCGGCAGGTCCCGCACACGAGCGGGGACGGAGCCGGGGCTCTGTGCAGGGCAGTCCGCGGCAGCTGCGTGGCACATCGGAGGGACACGCTGGGAGCTGCGGCCGGGTGCGTTTGGGGACGGCGTTTAACACGCTTTGCAACACCTCAGCTCGCGAGGCTGGAACGTGGAGCAAAACTGGGAATTTGCCAATTAGTTATGATACCACAAGAAGTGGCTCGCAGGGCTGCTTGGGGCCGGGCTTGAGAAGGTCGACATGCCATCACATACAGACACACACTTTCCGCTGGGCTCATTTTCACAACAACAGCCTCACTCAAGGCTTACGGAACACTAGAAATGTGAGAAACACCAGCTCGGGAAAGGTTAAGGTCACCCTGACACATCAGAGCGCACGTGTGAGGACTGGGCAAGGGGCGAGCTCAGCCCCGCCGCTCCGGGGACCGCGGCACTGCGTCCTGGCTGTGCCGGCTGAAGGCCCCAGGGGCAGGAAGGGGCAGGAAGGGGCAGAAGCAAAGCGGTCGGCAGGCACTCGTCTCTGTTCGGGCGGCGCAGGGGCGAGGCTTTGTGAAACATGATTCGTGGGAGCCGCACTCAGATTCACAGGAGCAGAAGGAGCCCGGGGCACCTCCTTGGACCTCCTCCAGCATCTGGGGCTCGGACGCCCGCGGGGACGGGAGCAGGGCAAGCTCCCTCCTCCTGCAACCGGCGCCTGAGTGGCCGCTCTCAGGGACAAAATCCTGATTTTCTAAAATGAGAGATAAGACTGATAGTGCTTTACTCAGTACTAATAAATTAAAAAAATGTAAAACACAAATGTGTGTGTCTCTACTTGTGTGCGTGCGTGCAAGACCTGTGTGCAGACATTAAAAACCTGTATTCCAGGACATAAGAGCATGGAGTAGGGAAAGTCAAGTCTTTCCAATCCTGAACCTCCACCCCCCCCAGTCCTCCACATTAGCCACAGTTAAGGTTTACATGTACACCCTTCTAGAACATTAGAACAGATGACAGGAAGCTCTTGGTGTGTTAGAAGAAAAAGCCAGTCCCCTAAGAGCTCACCTGCCCTGAGCCTGCCTGGGGGCATCTGGGCTCACCTGCCCCGAGCCTGCCTGG
>NW_022589720.1:986068-989008 GCF_004348235.1 Phoca vitulina
GCTCACCTGCCCCGAGCCTGCCTGGGGGCATCTGGGCTCACCTGCCCTGAGCCTGCCTGGGGGCTCTGGGCTCACCTGCCCTGAGCCTGCCTGTGGGTCTGGGGGCTGCAGTCCCTGGACCTAAGTCTCCCTACTTGGGACTCAGGGACATGACACACAGCCCTGCACCCACCTGCCTCCAGGGCTGCCACTGAGCGACCAGCGTGGCAAGGACACGGGAGAAATGCCCCTGCACCTCACTGGGCTACACACGCACCAAGAGAGGTGGTACTATCAGGCTCCCAGGTTGTCAAAAGGTGGCAGGTTCAAAAAAAAAAAAAAAAGGTGGCAGGGCACCTGAGGCCTGGGATCTGCCTTGCTGCAGCCAGCCCTCTCTGTCTTCCCATGGGACACATGCTCTCCTGGAAATCCTCCGCCCCCATGTTCCCCCTGGTTTGTCCTGCCACCAGCCCCTTCAGAACACCAGCTTGGAGTCAAGTCATCTCCCCGTATGGCCCTCCCTCCACACCCTTGGCAGAGTGCTGGGGTCGATAGAGAGCTGTCATCATGCATGGACACAGGAGCAGCAGGAGGGCTGGGGTGGGTGCCCGGGAGCCTGGCAGGTCAGAGAAGCAGGTGGAAACCAGTGGGCCTGGAAGTCTGCGGGGCATGGGACTCCCTGCCCGAGAGGGGCCACACCTGACTCAGGATGCAGGCTGAAACCAGGGCACCTGCTGCTGCTTTCTTTCTTTTAATCAAAACTCACACATTTGGACAGGAACTCAGAGAAAAAGATCATCCACTTCTGGGTAATTAAAGTGCACTCAAGGCCACCTTGCAGGGCTGCTGGGCTGGAGTCTGTCCCTGCATTCAACCTTCATGATAATCCTTTCTGTGGATTTAACTTGGAAAGGGGGGCACACAGCAGCGTCCTCCCACAGAGGACTCACTTCCAATGTGTACGGGAAGCTAGACCACTTTCCAGGAAGTAAATTCTCCCTGGCACTCGTCACTGGGAGTTCAGGGATGGGGCTACATCAGAGCCGGAGGTGGGATGCACTCACACCCGGGGGTTCCAACAAAAGTACCCAAAAAACCCCGGGGGTAGAAACCACTTTATGACCCCCAAAACAGCGAATCACCACATGACTACCCAATATGATACTATTCAGTTTTTCCTATCTTAATGAGTTATTTTCTGTCCAAAGAGATGCTTAAGCTCCTGGCTAAATCCACAGTTAAATGACAGATGGACTGGTCATTAATCTGCGGACAGCGGCAGCCCCTCGCTAGCAGCAGGTGAGCACAGGCACCCTCACTGGTTCATCCCAACTCAGAATTCAGGGGAGCTTCCGAGCAGCCCTTAGGTGTCTCAGTCACTGCAGGATTCATTTATTTATCGATTTGGGGAGGCAGACTTTCTTCGCTTGGGCAGGCTAGTTTCCTCTGTGGAAACCTTAGCATAGTGTATTACGTAAAGGTAAAAAGCTTGCAGAGCCCTGCTTGCGAAAAGCAAAATGTTTCTGTGGAGCGAAACTGGAACTTAGCAGTTACAAGCTCTATACCCTGGACCACACACTGCGGATAACTGAGCAGTAACCACAGCTCTGTTATGAACACATAAAATACGCCGCGATTATTCTGATGAGTGTCTGACGTGGCCTCTGAAACACTGCAATAAGGTGTATGCAAAGTATCCCTCCCTTTCCAGGAGGCTAAAACATTCCACCCACCTGTTCTTTTTTCTGAATGTCGTCCAGAAGCTGCCCGCCAACATCTAAAACCAGAATCTCTGCCTCACGCTGAAGAACAGCCCACAGGAGCTGCTCTAAACCCCCAACATACAATCCTGTGCCCCTTGCCTGAGGCGTGCCGGGGATTTCTTGGCTCTGCTTGGACATCGTCCCTCTTGCATGTTTATTCGCTCAACAACTAGCCGAGTCTCTACAGCAGACCCCACTCGGACAACGAGCAGTTTGTGGCAGGACGGACCTGGCCCCTGTCCATCCCCAGTAATGGGGGAGGGGCTGCAAGCGTGACACGGATGCAGAGGCGGCTCTCCAGGGAGGAGGGGGCTTCCTCCTGCAGGTGGTATCACCCAAGACCTGCGGGAGGAGCAGAGAGGCCGAGAGAGAGAAGGCAAAGGCAGGAAGACACGGGGGGGGCGGGGCCTTGGAAGCCACCTGGAAGAGTCAGGGTCCCAGGGTCACCCTCAGAGGGTTCAGAGCAGTGCGGGAAGAAGGCCTGTGGACCACAGGAGTGACAGGGATGGGGGCTGGTGGGGGCACCATTCAGGAGCCCAGAGGAAGTGGCTGTGCTCCTAACCCCCCACAGCTGGGTACAGCAGCGGGCAGGTGATGAGTTCAAGTCTGCAAGCAAAGGAACGCGGCGGGGGCGGGGGCGGTGCCGGCAACCCCAGGGCCGGGCAGATAACGGTGTCTGTCTCCAGACACACACAGACACAGGGGACAAGGCCCAAGAGCTGACTGATACAACCTTGCTTGTTCATGTCACTAGACGGGTTGCCACCCTCCCCTCCCTCCCCTGTCCTCAATCTTGTGCCTACCCTTTCCCTCTCCCAGGAGGGTAACCAAGCCCACCTAGAGGATGCTTCAAGAAAAGCACACAACCCAGGACAACAACAATGCCAAACTTCAAGAACTTTTCACTTTAATATTATTTCAGAAAAATAACTTTATGCATTAAAGAAAAATCTCAATGTCACCCCAAAATATTTGGCTACTCTCCATCAACTGCACAACTGTTAAAATCCTAAAGTTGTGCCTGCTTCTATTACAGTTTTGGAGTTAAAAGAAAGGCAGTGTTGTGAGCAATCTTACAGAAATGCAAACATAATGCACAACCAGAGAGCCGGAATGTCAACGCTGAAGCCCAACACTGCTGGGGAATTAGTCCACCAGGTGTGGGAATGTTTCCCACCAGGTCGGGGAATAACCCAAC